>NW_005871090.1:761061-1025342 GCF_000147115.1 Myotis lucifugus | reverse complement strand
ACCAGCGCCACCCTCAAGTTCACTGCTGTTGGGAGGCTACTTACGTCTCCCGCCAGCCTGCGTGAGACAGTTCAATCAGCAGGCGTGAGACGCACATGGATGCTGGGATGCGGTATTAGTCTACAACTCTCCCATCGCTGCTCCCTTATGGGCGTCAACTCTAACGGTAGATTCGGTACAACAGGTGTCCCCTTTTCTTCTTAGTTTTTCCATAACCCAGCTCTTCATTAAAAATAATTTAATAAGATGGGATAAACCAATGGAAAATTAGGCACAAGAATAAGCCTACCCAATGCATCCACCCACCAGGGGGGTGAGGGCAGGGGGGGGGGGGGAGGAGGGAGTGAGGGGGGAGGATAAGGACATATATGTAATACCTTAATCAATAAAGAGAAAAAAAATGAAAAAATAATAATTTAATTAGAAACATAAAGGTCATATAGTAAAATAAAGTAAATAATAAAATAATCTAAAAAGTAAAGTTAAAAAGAAAGGACAATAAGTCTATACTTATAAAAGGCTGAGTGACCGACTGTATGTCCATCCGACCATCGACTGACCAACCGGACAGTATGTATATTGCGCACTGGAAATTTAAAACTAAACGTTGACTCGCACGTGCACAATATTTGTCCCCGTCTGACACTGGCCTCCCATTTAAATTAATTTTAAGACAGTTTCTCGTGATGCCAGCATTTGCGATGACTATTAATAAATCACAAGGACAAACTCTAGACAAAGTAGAAACATTCCTAACTGTACCCCTTTTTGGACATGGTCAGTTATATGTTGCTTTCTCTCGAGTTCGATGAGCGCGTGACGTTAAAGTTGTAAATACTTCATCACAAGGGAAATCTGAAAGTGTTTTTGTTCTTAATGTGGTATACAAGGAGATATTAAAATAGGTTTAATCAATTTATCAGTCATTGTTTTTATCAATGTTGTTTTTATATCATGTTTTTGTTGTTTTTATATCATGTTGTTATTATTTGTTAATCAATTTATATACTATTTTCACATACATTTTACTAATTTTCTTTCATCTCTGACACTTCTATTATAGAGAAAGGGCGAATAGCGATATTAAAATATTTCTTCTAATTAATTTCCTTTCAATGTGCACGGATCTGTGCACCAGGCCACTAGTTATATAATAAAATGAAAAGTGAATCTACTTGTCAGATATGAATGCTGTAGATTCTTCTACATCTACCCAGAAACTTTCTTTGCATACTCCAGGATGCATATATGCTTAAAAATATTATATACAAATGGGAACAGATATATAAAATATCTCATTTTCTTTTCAGGCCTGCAAGTATGCCGTAACACACCAACCCCCAACATACACACTTTTGAGGAGACAAATTCTTTTTTGAATCTTTTTGTTTTATTTTTTTTAATTTATCTTTATTGTTGAAAGTATTGCAGATTTCCCCATTTTTTCCTCATTGACCCCTTCTAGCCCATAGCCTCCCACCCCCCACCCCCCAAGCCCTCACCCTGTTTTGTCTGTGTCCATGGGTTCTGCATATGTGCATATAAATTCTTTGGTTAATCTCTCCCCCCCCAACCCCTCCCTTCTCTCTGAGATTCAATAGTCTGTTCCATGCTTCTATGTCTCTAGATCTATTTTGTTCATCAGCTTATTTTGTTCTTTAGATTGTACCTATGAGTGAGATCATGTGATAGTTGATCATGTCTTTCTCTGACTGGCTTATTTTGCTTAGCATAATACCCTCCATGCTGCCTCTGGGGGTAAGAGATCCTTCTTTTTTACTGCTCCGTAGTATTGGGGAGGCAAGTTCTTAAAAGCTTTTATTTTTTTTATATGGTTGTAAAACATGCCTGCTTTTAAAAATAATATGCAATAGCTTCTGAATAACAGCAATAGTTCCCTCACTCCATTCTCTTCTATTTCTACCCAGACACTTTGTTTAAAAAAGATGTTAAGGACTATTTCATGAACATAGAAGAATACACTGTATTTAACATAAGGAAAGTATGAAGGAGCAAAGCACAGACACCAGGGCTAAAGAAAATTCAGGCTGTCTCTGCTCTGGGTTCCATGTCTTTCTCCCCAAAACTGTCCTCCTTTTCTTGCCCTCAGAGGTAACCACTGTTCTGAATTTTATATTTATCACTCTTCCGCCTTTTAAAAGTGTTTTTGCTTCATAGGGATGCTTCCTTAAAATATGTGTATTTCGTATTGCATGTTTTAAGAATTTATAAACGTGTATTATTTTGATGGTTCTTTTTCTTTCAACATCATATTTTTGAAATGTAACTTTATGTTTAAATATAGTTTCTTTATCTTAACAGCTGAACACTGTTCCATTATGTTACCATTTCACAATTCCACACCCCTTTTAAATTCTATTATTGATGGACATTTGAGATGGATATTTGCTAGTAAAAGCAGTGCTGCTATGATCATGTTTGTACATGTCTCTAGATGTACTGGTACAAGCTCAACAATTTCTCTAGGGTACATGCCTTGAAGTGAAATTTCTGGGTCATAGTTATTAATAATATCAAGATCATGTGAACAGGCTTTCCAAGTAGATATAGCAATTTAGACTCTCATTAACAGTGTATGTCTTAGCCCAAACTTGGTTTTGCCACACTTTAAACTTTTTGCCTATCTAGTGGGTGTAAATTGGCATTTCGTGATTTTATTTTACATGCTCTGATTACTGATTATTAGTTTGAGAGCTTGGTTCCTCAGGGATACTTGAGTGTAACTTTATTGCAAGTCACACTATTCACCCTCAAGTACTTACCACAAAACTCTTCGATTATTTTAACAGAATCAGAAAACTATTTCTTGAATTACTGTCTCTTTGTGTAGGACAAGTCTCACATTTGAATTTGGCTTGTTGACCTAGTGGGGTTTAATAATGAAGAAAAGTAAGTCACTCAGGTTACTTGGGTCTCAGTTTATAAAATCAGGATAATATGAACTGCCCTTAGAAGCCATAAAGGAAGTAGGCATAACAATGCATGATCTCATCTCAGCTCTGGTAGACACATGTGATTGATTCTTGGGGAATGCTTCTATAGATGAATAGTTGAAACACTGTATTAGAGGTTTTTCAGTGGATATTAAAGTGATGCTCTTTCTCATTCGGAGACAAAGTTGATAGCAGTGGTAGCATTGTTTAACTCTGGAGAAGGTTCCTAAAGTTACCGGAGGATCTGGTAGATCTGGGAAGAAACACACCTAGAAGACGGAAGGGAATAGATTAACAATGCGCAAGTTATGCTTGGATGTATCAGAATTGTGGGTGCAAATATTTTGAGAAGTTGGGTAAACATTTGTTAGTTGATTGAGACCTTGGAGATAAGCAAAGCAGTCTGACTCACCTAATGTGGTTTCAGGGAAATTTACTCTCTCAGTTTCCTAAAAACTCTCTTTGGTGCTATGAGCAGGTAGCTGAAACGTAGTTTCACAATAGATCATTACATTTGATTTCAACCTTTTGGTAGCCTATGGAGGCTAGTTATGCTGAGCTATTTAAATTTACCAACTTCCTACTAAGGAGGAAACAGCTATAACCTGGGTAAAATTATAGAAATCCTACAAATTAGTAAACAGACACAACCTTTCCCCTCTTTCACCAAGGTTGCAAAAACACTGCAAAGTTTTTTACTTGAACTTTATTTATTTGTTTAATTTGCCCTTAGCCCTTTGGCAGTACAGTTATTCGAACTTGGGCAACACAAAGGAAGAATGGGAGTAAAGGGCAGTAATAACCATCACTGCTTAAAACGAAGAGAAGTGACAGAAAAGTTTTTTCAGTTCTTACCAACACAAACTAGGAGACAGATAAACACATGGGCTAAATTCTCCCCCAATGATCTAACTTGTGCTTTCATCTTTATCTCGTATTAAATTACATTTTATCTTTAAACTACAACTGTGCCAAGAAATCGTACATTTAATACTTCTTACATTGACCCCAGACCTCCTGCAAAATGCTTGATACACAATAGTAATTTTGTCGAATTGCCTCACACATCATTATAAAAATTGTCACTAAAATCCAGTAATAAATGGCATTAGCTACCAGAGCTCTCAAATAAGAATTTACTGGCCTGAAAAGTAGGCCAGAGTTTCATAACAGCAGCTATATTTCTTAATTTAAGTGTGAAGATAAGTGAAATATGAATTAGTAACTGGTATAGAATGCTAGTGGCTGATGGTCTATTTAATTGTGGCTTTTTAACCAAAACATTTACTTCATCTTTGGGAAGCATCATGTTAGTAGCTTTTCTTGCCAATACAGTGATTTTTATAAATTATTAGTGTGAAATTGGGAAAAAATAAAATGAGTATTAAATATGCAGAAAACAGTTAATTTTGGGAAGACACATATAAATTTCATTTTAACTAACTCCGAGGGGTTCTCAGTATAAGTTGTTTGAACTGCATTTTTCTTTAATTTGTTTTATTAACTATTGTTTGTTAAAAGCACATTGCAAGTGGAGAGAAGATGTTATTATCACTATAAATGTTGTGTTGTATTTGAGCTGTAGCTGTAACTATGAATAAAAATATCACACCTGTCAGCCTTCATCCTAAATCATATTATTGAGATTTATGAATGACTCTATAATACATAGCTCATAAAATTAAATGATATATTTGGATATGATAGAAATTCAAAATTGCCTAATGTAGATCCAAATTAAAGAGAAGCTAGGGAAATATAGTCCAATTTCTACATTACTCAGTTGAGGAAACTGCAAGTTAAAAGATTAAGTGATTTATTCAAAGTCATGGAGTTAATTAGTGTCATATTTGGAACTAGAAAGTAGAACAGGATGTAGTAAACATGTTCATTATAAGGTATAACTGTTGTAATTATTATTCTTATATTAAAAAATGAAAAAAATACATGTAAATGAAATGGAGAATTGATCATTATCAATATAATTATTTCAAATGGTTAACTTATATACATAATTCATGTAAAAGTCAACATTGTAGTTTTCTTCTAAGTTAAATGAATACTAGCCCTAGTTTTCCTTTGAATAGAAATTAAAAAAGAAAGCCCCCTAGTTATATTATCTAGTTGCTTCCTCTTAAAACATTTAATTTATCCAGTTAATTAGTATCTTTGGTCCTTTAGCTGTTTCCTGTCACTGTGCTGCCGAAAGTCACTTCTTTTGGTAGAGCAAGCAGCTATATGGGACAGATTTTGGTAGTGTTGTGTGGAATGTTGTTTAGGCTGACTTAGTTGAATAAAGTAGGACTTCTTAAACTGTTAATGTACAAAAATCATTGGGAGGGAAGGCCTTGGTAAAAATGCAGATTTTAAAATGCAGGGCCACAAAAATGAAATTAAGGAAACAATTTTATTTACAGTAGCAACAAAAAGAATAATACATTGGAAAATTTTGACAAAAGAAGTGCAAGGTTTGAAACTGAAAACTATAAAATATTGTTGACAGAAATTAAACAAGACCTAAATAAATGGGGGGAAAAACTCCATATTTTTGGGTTAGAATCCATATAATTAGAATTCATTAATCAATATATTGTTAAGACGGCAGTATTCCCCAAATATTGATCAAAGTCCCAGGTGTCTTTTTGCAAAATTTGGCAGGCTCATCCCAAAATGAATATGGAGATGCAAGGGACTCAGAATGACCAAAACAATCTCGAAAAAGAACAAAGTTGGAGTACGAACACTCTAGATTTCAAAACTTACCTCGAAGTTACAGTAAACAAAAGATTGTGAAAAAGGTATAATTATGGACATATTGGTCAATGGGATAGAACCAAAAGCCCAGAAATAAACCAGTATATGTATAATCAATTTATTTTCAATAAGGTTTCCAATTTTTTATTGGAGGGGAATTTTATTTTATAAATGCTGGAGAAACTGAATATCCATATGGAAAAGAATAAAGTTGGACCTTTACTTCACATCTTATACAAAAAATTAACTCAAAATAGTTCAAAGACCTAAATATAAAAACTAAAACTCTTAGTAAACAGCATAAGATTAACTCTTGGGCAATGGTTTCTTAGGTATGATACCTAAAGTAAAAGCAACCACAGGAAAAAAAAATAGATTAATTTGTTTTAATAAAAAATTGAAAAAACTTATGCATCATAGGACACTATCAAGAAAGTGTAAAGACAATCCATGGAATTCGAAGAAAATATTTGCAAATAAGATATCTGGTCAGGTTATAGTATCCAGATGTATAAAGACCTCCAAAACTCAACAATAAAAGACAAGTGACACAATTAAAAAAATAGATAAAAGATTTTGATTGTCTTCTCCAAAGAAGATAAATAAATGTTCAAGAAGCACATGAAAGGAATATCATTAGTCCTGCAGAAATGCAAATCAAAATCACAATAAAACATCACTTCATAGTAGGATGTCTATAATCAAAAACATGGACAAAAAGAAGTGTTGGTGAGGGTATGGAAAAGTTGGAACTGCTATGCATTGCTGATGGGAATATAAAATGGTGCAGCCACTTTGGAAAGTTTAGCACTTTCTCAAACCCTTAAACATGGAGCTATTATACGACCCAGCAATTTTATTCCTAGTTCTATATCTACAAACATTGAAAACATATGTGAACATTAAAACTTTTACACAACTGTTCATAATAGGCAAAAGATGGAAACAACTCAAATGCCCATCAACTTATGATTGGACGAACATAATGTGATATACCTATAAAATAAAATGTTCGGTTATGCAAAGGAATAAAGTACGGACACATGCTATATCATGGATAAACCTAGAAACAATTATTTTAAGTGAAGGAAGCCAGACATAAAAATCAAATCTCATATGATTTTATTTACATAAAATGTCCAGAATAGGCAAATCCATAGAAACAGTAGGTTAGTGGTTGTCTAGGGGTCAGGGAGTAGAGAATGAAGAGTGACTGCTCATGGTCCAGGGTTTCTTTTTGTGTTTTGTTTTTTTTTTTACTTTTCCATTGCAGTTGACATACAATATTACTATATTATTTTCAGGTGTACAGCAGTGATCATTAGTTTATGAAGTGATCATCCCAATAAGTCGTTTCCATCTGACACCACACATAGTGATTATAATAATATTGATTATATTCCCTCTGCTGTACCTTACATCCCCCATAACTGGTTTTATAACTGGCAGTTTATACTCCTAAGGATTTCTTTTTGGAGGGATGAAGATATTCTGGAATTAGAAAGTGTTGATGGTTGCACAATGTCATGAATATACCAAAACGCCACTGAATTGTATACTTTAAATGGTTAAATTTGATAGTATGTGAATAATATAAAGGCAATGCTGGTGTGTGGCCAGCATTCTTAAAGCTCTGGTTTTCTTAAAGCTCTTGAGTGATGTTAGGCACCAGGTTTACAAATCACACTTGTTTAGAGAACTCTTTCCAAGGTCTGGGTGGAGCATACATGCTGATTAACCAATGGGAAGGGTAGCGGTCGTATGCTAATTACCATGTTTCTCTTTTATTAGTGTAGATGTTAAAATGGTAACTGAACAGCAAATCTTGGGTCAATGTCTGATGTACATTTCTCACAAGGGACATGGACCTCCCTCCCTAAGATGGTGTGTATATTACAAATCTTAGCATCCCACCCACCCTATCCCCTGAGGGTCAATCAGAGTGGGTTCCAGTGGAACAAAAATCAGGGGTGTTACATCTGGGAAACTAGACAGTATGTTAGGAACTAAATCAAGCAGGTCCCCATCAGGGAAACAGAAACCATTCAAAGTGTTAAATACAGAGGAAAATTTACTAGGAATTGGTTGCATAGGTGGTGGATGAATAAGATGCCAGATGGGATAGTGAGACACCCCAGAATTTGAAACCACTAACATGCTTTGGCTGTTAAGTAAAGAGGCTGTATTAGCAAAGTCCAAGAGCCAGGTCATACCCAGGAAATTGAAAACAGTGAGTCTGTCTCAGTGTCTGGCAGGAGCTGGAAACACAGAGGGACACAGCTGGAGACACACACAGGTGGGAAGAAGAGAAACACCCTGGCTTCTCCCTTACTCCCACCCTGCACATCACTGTGAGTTGCTATAACAAAAATACCACAGGCTGGGTGGCTTAAAATAAGAAATTTATTTCTCACAGTTCTGCAGGCTGGGAAATTCAAGGTCATGGAGTTGGCCCATTTGGCTCCGGATGAGAGCTCTCTTCTTAGCTTCTTTCTTGCTGTTTCCTCACAAAGCAGAGAGAAAGCTCATCTCTCTCCTGCTCTTCTTTTAAGGGCACTAATTCCATTCAATTTGGCTCCACCCTTATGACTTAATCACTTCCCAAAGGCCCCCCTCCAAATACCATCACATAAAGGATTAGGGAGGAAACAAACATTCAGTCCTTAGTATTCCAGGACCCGGAAGGCCTCCCCATGGCTGAAGTTCATTGAAAGCCACCTGACACATAGCCTGGGAAACAGCCAATGGAGATCAGCCCTCTGAAATGCACAGCCCAGAACAGGGAAAGAAGAGGAAAGGAGTGGATGGAAAATGGACCAAAGACTAGCATAAGGACTTAAGGGAAGAGTATATTTGTCATTATAAATGCCAAGGAATAGCAAAAATAACAAAACCAGAAGACCTGGTTGACAAGCTATTACCCTTCATGTTTCCCAGTTTGGGTTGCACATTAGAATCACCCGAGAAGGTTTCTAAAATCCCCTACCAGGCTGCACTCCAGACCAATTACATCAGAATCTCTAGGGCTGGGACCGAAGCATGAATATATTTTTTTAAAACTTCCCAGGAGATACCAATATGCAGCCAATGTTAAGAAAAGACTATTTTAGAAAAAGAGATGAGGCAGATGATAGTTTATGTATCTTACTACTAGGAATTATATTAGAGGGCCTCCTTTTTCTATGAGCCTCATATGACAGTAGAAAAATAACTGGAACAAGAGAGGAAAGGAAGGAAATAAGCAGGACAAACAAGAAAAATTCACCAATGGGTTTGTTTTTATGGTGAATGTAACATTTTTTTATGTTTAAAATATATTTTTGTTGGTTTCAGAGTAAGGGAGAAATGGAAACATCAATGATGAAAGAGACTCATTGATCGGCTGCCTCCTCCCGCACACCTCTCACTGGGGATCAAGCCGGAACCTGGGCATGTGCCCTGAGTGGGAATCAAACCTTGACTCCTGGTTCATAGGTTGACCACTGAGCCATGCAGGTTGGGAGTGAATGTAACATTTAGAAAGATGTATAAAAGAAAAGCCAAGTGTTGAGTTGGCTGGCCATCATAATCAGGGTGGCAATTCAAAGGAAGTGTCTGACTAAGGGAAAGAAAATCATCAGTGTTAGGAAGTGGAAACAAGAGAAGTTAAGGTAATAAAATCAAAAGAAATTAGATCAGCTAAGACATTGCAGATAGAACCACAAAACAAGAAAAGAGGCAGAACTGGAGAGAATGTTGCCCTCTTTTGACCATAAAAATGAGAGGATCCCAGAGCATAATAGAAAACTTAGAAGTGAGGTCCCATCAATAGACACACTATTTGTGCTGCTTCGGGTTGCCCAGGAAACAGGAATCTCTTCCTCATTCTGACAGTACAATGAGGAAAATCACATGCAAATAACATGTAAATATAGTCACGAATCATTAGCGGTAAAGTCATACCTGGTCCAGGGAGCTTCCTTAGGGAAAGACTAGATAGGAATTGGGGTGGGATTTATGTGAGAGGTTGCAAGAAAATGGATTTTTTTACATGTGGAAGCCGGCAGTGGAAGCCTCTGTTGAATGCTGGGTAATGAGGAATTAAGCAGGTGGCTGCTTCTCCTGTTGCCTCTTGACGCACTGCACGGGCAAGCTCACCTGGGCATGCAGAACCCAGACAGCAGGGGCTTGGCTGGCTGTCCACTCAGGAAGTGCAAACATTGAGTTTTGATGTAAAAGGAAAAATCACAACATACAAAATTCACCCTGCCCTTCTTAAAATATGTAAATGCCAATTTTTGTTTTGTAAATGCCAATTTTTGTTTTGTTTTTACTCAGTTGTCCTGCCTCCCTAGATACTAAAAACTTCTAGTTTTTTATTTAATGCTTTAATGTTTTAAAAAATATTGTGAAAGGATTATCTTTACAAATTATCTGTGATATTTGAAGATGCTTTTAAGTACTTTTCACATATTAGGAAAAAAATTTAAATACAGTATTTTACTTTTTAAAGTTTCTATTTTAGTGATTAAAGCAGAATTAAAGTGCTTTTATATGTTTTATAGAGTGTTTCTCAAACTTTCTTGTGCAGAAGGTTAACCTGGGGATCTTGTTATAGATTCTGCATTTCTAACCAACTCCCTGGCAATTCTGTTGCTGTTGGTGTAAGGACCTCACTTTGAGTGGCAAGATTTCAATTCATTAATAGTAGTTACCAGGAAATATAAATGGTAATTTGGTAGCTAATTGTTGGCCAAATATCATATTTTTGTTTCACGAACTTTTTTCCACTAGTGGAAATTTTTTGGTCAGATTTTCCCTTTGTAAATTACACAGTAATGCATAGTTATAAAAATTCACGTCCTAACCGGTTTGGCTCAGTGAATAGAGCATCGGCCTGGGGACTGAAGAGTCCCAGGTTCAATTCCGGTCAAGGGCACATGCCCAGGTTGTGGGCTTGATCCCCAGTGGGAGGCGTGCAGGAGGCAGCCAACTGATGATTCTCTCAACATCATTGATGTTTCTATCTCTCTTTCCCTCTCCTTTCCTCCCTGAAATCAATTTAAAAAAAAATCTCTAATTACAGATATGGATGGAGTAAAAGAAAAATCTATTTTTATTCTTCACCCTTCTCCTCCCTCAGTCTCTCTCCTTTGTAGATAATAAATACTTTGTAGATAATAAACTATTTGTCTATACAAATAAAAATAAATAGAAATAGTGTAATGAATACATTGGTATTTATTGACAACTTGTACAATGCCACCACAATGCTACCTAATAAATTTACCCAAAAACTCAGTGGTTTACAATGGCCAGAATTTGGCCGCATGCTTGGGGTCTCAGGCTGATGGCTATTGCCTCATCTTGAACAGGCTTGGCTGGCAGCTCTGGGTCAGGCTCTGCTTAGAGATAGTAACACCAGCGGGGGGCTGGGTTTAGGCTGGCTCCACAGTTCATTCTGAGCCTAAGTTGAAGGAGAAGGAGGAGCAGTTACTTGGGATGTGTCCTTTTCAAAGAGAATCACAATTACCGAGAACACTAGCCCAACATTCAGGTTCCTGTGATGTCTGCAAACCTTGTTCAAAGCAAGTTACGTGGCCAAGTCCAGAATCAAAGCTGTTCACTCAGCCCACCCGAAGGCCATGGGAGAAGGGTGTGTTTATAATGCCATTAGAAGAAAATGAAGAATTGTGGTGAGTTTTTAGACTATGAAGCCTCTCTTCTGTGCTCTGTTCAGTCTTCTTAGGTGAAATCAACTGTGTTTAAGGCAAATTTTCATACATTGTCCTCTGGCTTTTCCACCAGAAAGCACTGGTGAGAAAAAAGAGGGACAAAATCCATCTCCTCTTTGACTCCACCTTGGTGATGGTCCAGAGCAATGACTAACACAAGAGAATAAAAAAATCCCCAATGGTTTCCATGTGTTACTACCGGAACAGAGCAGAGCAATTGTTATTTAACACAGTTTGGTGAGGTCCTTTGTTTGTAGACCAGATATATAAACATGTTGGTTTCTTTCCCAATTTGTTCTTCAGTCACAGCCAAGGGGATTTTCATTAAGGAAATCTAATGCCGTTTTGTAGGTTTTTGTCTGCAAATTTAAATAAATAATCTCTGTTTCAAAGCTAACAGATTTTAATTGCCTCTAACCCAGTTGGTTCTCAACCTTCTTAATGCCACGACCTTTAATACAGTTCCTCATGTTGTGGTGACCCCCAACCATAAAATTATTTTCGTTGCTACTTCATAACTATAATTTTGCTACTGTTATGAATCGTAATGTAAATATCTCATATGCAGGATGTATTTTCATTGTTACAAATTGAACATAATTAAAGCATAGTGATTAATCACAAAAACAATATGTAATTATATATGTGTTTTCCGATGGTCTTAGGTGACCCCTGTGAAAGGGTCGTTCGACCCCCAAAGGGGTCGCGACCCACAGGTTGAGAACTGCTGCTCTAACCCTGTACTAATAAACTATTCTTTCCATCTAGAGTCCAGAAGGAGGTTGTTGCTATTGTTTTTCTCCATGTTGGGGACATTTTGTCCCATGCAAAATAATCAGGGTGCATAGTAGAAGGGTACCCCAATCTATATATGCCCTCAGTCAACTTCTGGATTCACTACAGCTATAGTGTTCATCCATCCCCTCCACCTCAACTACACCTTTCTGCTTGCTTCTGTCCTGCACGCAGGCCCCCTGGAAGTGCCATAGGTTTAAGGCTTCTAGGAGTAACCTTCAGTGAGTGAGGAACTGGAGCCAGTGCATAGACACCCAGCTCCTACCACTCAGTGGGGCACACAATCAGAAGGCGTGAGACACCAATGACCTGCTCACATACACACACTGCCTTTCCTTCCATACCTCATGCCCCACTCCGTTGCAGCACTTCCTGGAGTCACCTCCCAAATAAATACTTGTGTTCACATCCTTGCCTCAGGGTCAGTTTTTGAAGCAACTCAAACTAAAGTTATAAGTAGGAAAAGCTGAGCGCAGCTTTTCCTAACAAGCATAAAACTCAGAGCACCTAAAGCGATAAATTTATGGGCAGGTAAGAAGTGTCTGGCAGATGGCATTGCTTTGTCAGGGGCGGCAAGTTAAAATAAGTAGGAACCAAATATAAAAAAACGTGAATAGGAAGACAAACTCCCACCCAGGTGCTGGTCTGTGTTTGAAGCACAGAGGAGGGGGAGTTTGGTTCTTGGCAAAGGCAATGCCGCCAATGTCCTGGTGCCCTGGTGTCCTCTGATCTCCAATTCATTTCTCTTTCTGACTAATTTTTGGTCTGAGTGCCCCTTTCTCTGTCCAGAAGGGATGGATACGATTCTGTGCTCATTATTTCCAGAGCAGATTCACATTAGAAGCATGTACCACCACTAAGAGCTGGTGTCAGTCACTCTCTTGTGCCCCAGATCACCTCCTCTGGCCTGCCTTTTGACAGCAGCCAGCTTGGTGACAGTGTCTCCTGACAGCACCTTCTGTCAGGGAAACACCTATCTCTTGCTCTCTGTCCTGGAGCTTCTCTTTTGCCATCTCTTAAGATGCCTATGGAATCCATCCAGCTGTTCTAAAGCATGTACAATCCTGGAAGTGCAAGGTCATGAAGACTACCTGGGTCAACTCTTGACCAAAGGGAGAAGAAAGCATGGGTAATTCTCTTGTTTGTCCTTCGGGTGGACAATTTTGAGGTATATTCTATGCAGCTTTAGAGAGCACCCCCTGGAGGATTGAACCCCCACTGCCCACTATTGTTTAGCTTAATAGCTCTTTCCAGTCTTCCATTCCAGTTGTTTGGGATGGAACTGCCTAAAGTAGACTTCCTGAATGCACATACTGTGTCCAGCTCAGCTTCCCGGGGAACCAAGTACTGCTTAGATCCACATTCCAGAGTGGCAAGTTTCCCCTGTTTCTCCTTTCCCATGGCTCTTTACATACCTGCCCAGCCCAATTACCCTTCTGACACTGTCATCACCTCACCTTGTCTTCCAATGAACAAAGTGTGGATGCCTAAAAACTAGAGTTTTGCTGCTTATTAACTACTCTTAAGGAATTAACCATTTGTAAAGATATGGACAAACGTTTAGAACCCTAATTTCTGGACTTTCTTATTGAATTTTGAGAACTCTGATAAGCTCATTTCTCAGCTGATGGTCCTTCTTCATTAATTTTCATCTTTCCTGGAAATGTACAGTATTTATACATGTGAATTTAGATTCTGTGGGGATTCATTAATTCATAAAATATTTATTACTATTCATGACATTTGGAAAGTCACTGTTGAGAATAGAGAGAAGCTGAGGTGCAGTTGTGAAAATTTAGGGATAATTTGAAGATGAAATAGGGGAAACTTCACAAATAACCAAAGCAAGTAAAATACAGAATGCAATAAGTGTGACAAGTATTGACAAGGTGTTAGGGTGGAGAGAGAAATTACATCCGGTCAAAACTGTAAGATAGCATGACCTGCACGCTGTTCCTCAGTCAGGTAGTGAAGGATGATGCTTCCCCATGGACCACACTGATACCAGCAGAGGCAATGGTCGGCTTTGCCATAATGCCAAAAACGTTCATGTTTGATCGGCTAAGGCATTTTTGAAGAAAAATTTTTCTATTTAATTCTTGAACATTTTGGTGACTCTATATAGTTAAAGCTCCAAACGTATTTCAACAAGTGTTAGTATTCTGCCATCGAATAGCTTGTTTATCCGCTTCACGGTTGAGCTTTTAGTTATAAAATCTATCTTTTCTGAGGTTGTAATGTCATAATATGTGCATTTTTGAAGCATTGCGACTCTTCATGCCTCCTGGATATTTCTGCTTGTTTCTGATAATTTCATTGTTGTTCATGTGTAGATGGTAGTTTGACCTAGAAAGAACAAAACATTAAAAATAATGATTACATAATTCATGCCATCCTTAATGAACTATGTATTGTTTTCTAAGAGCCACAGATGTTATATTACTCATAACAGTCTGTTCACATATTAGTTATGTCACACAAATAACATGTTTGTTAGCTTGACACTCTTAAGCAAATTCTGTGTGTTTCTTTAAATTGAAAAGGTTGGTATCAGGGTATGTTATTGATCTTTTTGTGTGTGTGTGTACCTATAATACGAAGAGCTAAGCTAGTTGAGGTCTAAAACAGTGATGGTGAACCTTTTGAGCTCAGCGTGTCAGCATTTTGAAAAACCCTAACTTAACTCTGGTGCCATGTCACATGTAGAAATTTTTTTATATTTGCAACCATAGTAAAACAAAGACTTATATTTTTGATATTTATTTTATATATTTAAATGCCATTTAACAAAGAAAAATCAACCAAAAAAATGAGTTCGCGTGTCACCTCTGACACGCATGTCATAGGTTCGCCATACTGGTCTAAAATCTTCCTAACAGAGTGTGGGCTTCAAACCAGCAGCATCAACATCACCTATAGGCTTTTAGAAATACAGAATCCTGGGCCCCTACCTAGAACTACTGTCTCAGAATCTACATTTTACCAAGATGTCCAGTGATTCATGAGGATATTAAAGTTTGAAAAGCTCTAATCTACTGTTTTCTACAAGTATAATTCTACAAGTTTCAAGAGCTAATTTTGGCTTTAATTGCAATAATATCTGTCACATAGGGACCTCTCAAGATGCCTGGTGACTATGGTACTTGAGTTTTAGAAAGTATAAATATATTTGAAATATTAATTTCTAGTAAAGAATTATTGCTCCTCCTCAAACAAGCACAGTTATAGGTTTAAAGGATCTTTAATTAAAATAGTACTTTTTCCATGTGCTGATCACTTATGTACTACTGGTTCTCAGGGCAAAGTTTTAGAACCACTTTAATAGTCACTTATTGGATGTATTTCTTGGGGAGTGAAATAACATCTTTGTATTTGCTCAGATTATTCAGTTATGTTCAATACTATTTTTGAATTTTAAGATACTTTTTAAAAATAAATTTTTTCTACCCACCAGATTAAGTAAAGATTGTCATCATTACTCCAGGGGTTCAGAAGGGAAACCAGCCTGATATAGCATTGGTCAGGATATGAATTGACTGGAACTCTTTGGAGGACACATCTACCAACTTTTCAGTGGGTGGCATACATTTGGACAGAAAAATTTCACTTCAGAAATTTACAGCTGCATTTCCATATGTTTATGAAAGAATATGTACTAGATTGTTCAGTGAACCTTTTTATATAAACATGAAAACTGGAAATTACCTAGATGTCTATCAACACTAGTAAAAAGATACATTGCTGTTCAAGATATGTAATTAGATTTAGATATTTATACAGATTACAAATACAGATTTAGATAATAGATATAGATATAGATAGATATAGATATAGATATAGATATAGATATAGATATAGGCCTATGCATAGAAAGTGCTAGAAAGGATAAACACCAAGCTTTTCACAGTGGCTGCCTCTGAGAAGTGGTATGGTGGGGAAATGGAGGACATTTTACTTTTCAAGTATCTATTGTTTGATTAAAAACCAAACAGAATAAATCTATACTTTAAAAATAATTACTTTAATTGGCTAATACTTAGGGTTGACCAAGCAAAGCCACATACCATTATCATTACTGCAATCCAAAATTGAACATATGAACCTGTTTATAATGTGAGTAAATGGTTTGACCTAAAATTTTTTAAGTTTTTAATTTCAAATACATTTATCTCAACCTTTTTAAGAAAACCTTCTATGGGCTACAGATTCTTAGCCCTGGCCCTTGAAGAGCCTATGGTTTCATGGGAGGAGACAGGAGCATAAAGACAGCCACAACATAAAATTAGTGCTGTGCTGAGGGTATGAAGAAAACAGTATGAGCTCATAGCAATGGTAGAGACTTATTTTGCCTGAGGTCAGCAGGAAAACCTTCACTAAAATGGAGGTATTTTAGTTTGAAACTTGTTTGTAGTTTATCTAGTAGAGAAAAGAGGACACAAATACATAAATAAATGAATAAATAAATAAATATCCTGCCCATGAAAAACTGCCAGGGTGAAGGTAGGGAGGAGTGAACACTCATTGTGTGAAAATTGGAGATAGAACACAAATCATGTATTGTTCATCAATGTCAAGCCATTGACAGGCCGTATGGTATCTATTTGGCTTGTTTTAAATGTACTTTCGAATAGACAAAGCAAAACAAATTGTATTTCATTCAGCTAACTTGCTTCTTTCTGAATGAGGATCCTACCTTTTCTAATCTGTTGTAGAAGGAACTAACTGGTTTGCATTAGTAACTCTCCTGTTGGTATGATATGCATGCCCCAAGCAGAGAGTACCAGACCAAAGAGTGCTCATGCTCAATTGTGTTATTGGGATGTTTTTTCCAAAATAAATTTGAGTAAATGTTGAAAAACAAATTGAATTTTAGAACTACAAGAGATTTTGAGTGACGGCCAATGGGGTACCTGGGGAAGTGTTCTAAAAGCTGAAGCTGCAGAGATAACCTGGTGCAGGCCAGCTTGGATGCTCTGAAGGACTCCCTGACCAACCCAGGATCCACTTTCATGTAGGAACATTGCTCTGGGCTGTCCCCTTCTTTGCCTTGGTTTGGCTGCTGACCCCTTGCTAGTCGCCTCTTCCATTAGACTAGACCTCACGGCCCTCCCCTTGCTTCCAGATAAACCTTGCCCAGAATCAGGTCTCTGGGTACTGTCCCCCCACTCTCCACACACGACCACACCCCCCCTGACTCCTTGCTCTCCAACCTGTGCACCCTGTCTGCAGTTGTCCCTTTTATTTTTTGTTTTGTTTTGCCATTTGCATTAATAAAAAATAATACAAAATCTCATTTCCCAGTGAGCCCAGAAGATTAAAAATAAAATAAAATATGGATAATACTAGAAAATTCAGATAGTTCAGAAAGAGATGAAATGAAAAGTGAAATTCTCTCTTTTCCCTATAGATATCTTTCCCCAAAGGGTAAGTATTAAAATTAATTTCTTGTGATGTCCTTCCAGGGAAACTAATGTGTAAATATGCTTTATTCTCTGAGTGGGGTCAATCTTGTCAATTCTATTTTCCAAGACCACCCTCAGTGTCACCCAAATTCTCAATTTATGTGCAGTTTGAAAAATACTTTCTTTAGGTAGTTTTAAGTTCCTCTCTGTTTTTGGTTACTTGCATTTCAAATTTTAATATTGTGTTTCTCCTTTTTTTTTTTATTAAGTTTTTGGTAAGTTACTATTTTGCCCCTAGTCACTTGTCTTTCAATTTATTATTATTGTTATTATTATTATTATTTTGGTTTAAGCCTTATTTTCTTACATTTTCTTGGGCTTATTTTGTTATTATTTTCTAATGTTTGATCTTCAGTGGTTAATTCTTTTATTTTCACTCTTTCTTGTTAGTTATGTAGGTAGGTAAGGCTATGTATTTTTCCATGCTTTCAGGTTTTAATGTTTATCGTTTTAATTATAATAACTTTCTAGTTACTCTGCAACTACAATTTATTACTTCTTTGATACCAGATATTTTATGGGAGAAAAATGAAAAATTTCTAGGTAGTTGCACTTTTTCTCTTCAATTTTGGTTATTATTTTTTATTTTAATTTTTTTTTTGTGTGTGTATACACATCTAGAATGTTGTCTGTAATATTTCTACTTTTGTTCTAATACATGGAAACATTTTGGTATGTATGAGTATATATGAGATTTTGAATATGTGAGATTAAAATATATTCTTTGTTATAAGAATGTAGCATTTATATATTTTTATAACTTTAAGTTCAATTGTTGTTCAGAACTTAAAGTTCTTACACATCAATAATTATTTTTGCTTCCTAGTATTTTTATAGATTATGGTTCTATTTTTTGTTTTATGATGTTTACTGGTTACCATTTTTTGCTATATTGTTTTTTAGGAAAATTTTTGCTGTGAATTAGACTTTTCATCTTTATGTGTTTTGTCTCCTTTAAGCTTCTCTTCTCTGATATTAATATAACACTCTCAACTGCATAGTAATATTTTTCTGGTCGGAATTTTTTCGTTCTTTAAAAGTTTACCCTTTTAGTATTCCTTTACTTTATATTATCTATGTTTTATACAATATGTATTTGCTGCAGTTTACCAAATCCATGATAATATTTTTATTCATTTTAACTTTATAAATTGACATTTTTGAGTGACGGTTATATTTAGGTTTATTTCTGTCATCTTGTCATCTTTTCTGCTTTCAATATTTTGAGTTCAATTCAACGAGCCTTTAAATCTGCAAATTAATATTCATTTTACTAGGCGTTTTTTGGATTTGGACTTCAATTTGTGGTATAGTCAGTGCTATTTAGAAAAGTTATTTAGCTTCTTCTTTGCCAGTGGCAGAGTCAGACTTATAGTAGCCTCAGGTATAGGACAAAAAAAGGCATTAATTACAGAGGAGTTTCTATGAAAATGTGCTTAAGCCAATGAATTCTACTTAAAATTCTACTCAAAAACCAATGAGAGTTTGAGGAAATCTAGCATGAAAATAGTTATGGTGGAAAAAACAAAAGCAAAAAACATTTAGTTCTAAAAAAAAAAAAAAGCATTATCAACAGGTGTTAGAGCAGTCCAGAAGTAGTGACTAAGAATACTAAGTAGTTATGACTGCTCAAAAGTTTATGGGTCAGCTGGTTGGGTCTTCTGGTCTCAGCGGGCTCCCTCATGCATCTGTGGCCAGGTGTGGGTCAGGCAGGCAGCTCTGCTGAACTCAGGTGGGCTCTCTCCTATCTTTGGGGGTCAGCTGGCTGAAGGCTGGTCTAGCATGGCCTCGGCTAGGACAGTTGGGCTCCCCTCTGTATGTGCTCTCATGCTCAAGCATTCTGACCAGGGCCTATTCCCAAGGTGCTGGCAGGACTCCAAAAGTGAGCAAAGTTTGAGATCCCTTGAGACCCAGGCTGGGAACTGGCTCACTCTCACTTCTGACATGTTCTATTGGCCTAGCCAAGTCCAAAGGTGAACCCAAAGTCAGGAGGTGGGAAAACAGACACAGTCACATTCTGATGAGAACAGTTGCAAAGAGCATGCAGGGTTGGAGAACAGAAACACTTTGGCAATCGATGTTCCATATGTTACTACTTGGAATTAAAATCCTTTTGCATCCATCTGATGTACCTCAAGCTTTCTTAGGGTCTTGATCATTCTTTATTAAAAGAAAGACTATTTCATCACTAAAGGAAAAAAAAGAATGATGTCTATTGTGCAGCAATTCATTTGGGGGCTCTCATAATGTGCTGCCCTGTGCCCGGAGGTCAGCATTTCCACTTTAAGTTTGAGCTTGTCTAAACTCTAGAAATACTGAAAATGTTTATATAGTAACTTAGAAACTTTCCAAGAGTGGATACCTTTTAGGCCAAAAATAATTGGACAAATTTAATATTTATTCATGTATTGGCATTCATAAAACACTATATGATTTTTAAAAGATGGCTTTTATATAGTTGCCAATAGGTCTTATTATAGTCATGGCTATTTTCAACTATTGTTCTTTTTCTCTGAATGATTAATTATATATCTGAAATTTGTGAGCATGTAAACACAGTCCCATGAGTCCATGAAAGTTATATTATTTTTCTCAATCACACTACAAGCACTCTTTAGTTAAATAAACCTGGCTATAAAGAGCATAACCCTTAGAAACAAAAAGTCTTTCCAAATATATTTGTCTAAATTTGGCAGGCCTACTTTAGAAACATAAGTCGTGTTTTAAAAATCTGTGATTTGATCCTTTTGTTCTTGTCATGACTAACAATAACATGAAACCATAGTGTTTCAGAGATATTATTTAGTAAAACTGCTAGAGATCAAAACTTGAGATAAAACATATCCAAAATATATGCATCATCATTTTTTCCTTATTCAGCAAACCATTCACATGTCAAATGAAATGGGGAATTGGGACATTCTTAAATACTTTAAGAGTACCAGTTGATTGGTTTTTAGTCAGCCTTGAGATATATTTTTGAATAACAAATATATAAATAACATGTAATAAAAAGAAGGGTAAAATTTCTTGCTTCAGTAAGTTATCTTCTTTGTGGTCAAATCTATTAGGTAATATTATAAAATAGAAAATTTGAAACAATTATGGTAGCTCATATTATTAAAACCAAATTTAAATAATTAGCTAACTGAGCATCTTTATTATATCCTATTTCTGTCAGTAGTCTTTAAGAAAAATTAATTAAAATAGGAATTCTATTAGCTATTTATATATAAATGAAAAATTTTGCTCTGCTCTTATTAACACCTGGCTAATAAAGATATATTAAACTAAGTAAATAAACACAGTGAAAGAAAACTCAAACCAACAGAGACTGTAGTCTGGACAAATTATAAATAAGGATATCTATTTTCTGGCTAATATTTTGAATTGCATTTCCATATTTTATCTCATTTAATCAATACAGCAACCTATTTGTCAGTTTTGGCATGTTTTATCAAACTGTGAACTTGTGTTTCCATGACTTGCCCAAGTTCAGCCAGTCCATGGTGGACCTAGGATGCTGCCCACCTCAAAGCCCCTGTTCTCTCTACCAAGATAGCACTGGCCCATCTGCGTACACTTCTAGGAAGCTGAGCCACCAGTAAAGGGAAATAGAGGAAGGAATTCAAATAACACACAATGAAACAATTTTCATCCTTCAAAAACGGCCATAGAAAGGGTGGACTCAGCTGCTAACCGCACCCACCCCCCCTCAGAAAATGGACCCAATTCTTTTTTTTTATTTATTTATTTTTTTTTCGCTAAAAGTATTACAAAGGGTATTACATAAGTACATAAGTGTCCTTTTTTCCCCCCCGCCCTTGACAGGCCCCTGCCCTCCCTTACCCCCCAGTGTCTTATGTCCATTAGTTATGGTTATATGGATGCATACAAGTCCTTCGATTGATCTCTTACTCCCCTCCCTCCTGTCCCCCAACCCTCCCTGGCCTTCCCACTGCAGTGGACCCAATTCTTTTAATTGGAATAATGGAAAATCTCAAAAAGTAGAACATGTGGATTTCAACTCCTATATTAAACTTCACTCTGTCAATGTTAAGCTTGCATTTCATTTCATTTAAAATATGGGCCAATTTATAATATTGATAATGTTATTGGCTACAAAATTTTGTGTTCTATTATGCCTTGTGGATATATTAAATTATTGTTCAGCATATACTCACCCTCCTTATGACCTCCATGGAAGGAGTGTACTTCTTTGCCCCATTGATCTCATGTCATTTTCTTTGGCCAAAGGAATGTGACCCAAAGTGACAAAATGACAGTGTGCCAACTCCAAGCCCACACCTTAAGAGTCAACACAAGTGTCTCTCTATCTTTCTTTTATTCCTGCCATTGCCATGAGAAGACCATGCCTCAAGTAGCTTCCAGTCCAAGGAAGATGAGGGACCTGTGGACCTGACATGGGTCCAACCTGCAGCTTGGCGCCCAGCCCAGCCATGTCCAGCCTAGATCAGCTGAATCTCAGCCAGCCCATGCTGGAATCACTGGTGATAAGTGATTAGAAGGCTAAGACTATCAAATTAAGGGATTCACATTACTCTCCTTCAGTGAGTGGGAGCTACAGCAAGTCTTTGGGCATAAAAACAAATGCCCACGTTATATCTTACCAAGATCATTTTTTCTTGCAGCCATGTGTAGGGCAAATACTTTAAATGGAGTCTACTCCTATAGCTCCCACAGGAAAGATAAAACATGATTTCAATTTGGTGCCAGGACTTTAACCTGTAATGAGGCAATATGAGGAATGGCTGGAGCTCTGTGAAGAACTCAGGGTTGGAAATTTACCCAAAGAAAATAATGAGCCTTCCTGAACCTCTGGAAATATGGTTGCCACCTAGTTGGAGATTTTTGCAGAAGAACAATTACACAGTAAATGTTCTGCAATTGTTTTTTATTGTTCTTACTTTGGTCTCTCTCTTCTTTTTTTAAAGAATAGTTTACTAATTTTTAGAGAAAGAGGAAGGGAGAGAAAGATCATCAATGTGAGAGTGAAACATCCATCTGCTGCTTCCTGCACACCGCCGCCTGCAATCGGGGCCAAGTGGCCTGACTGGGAATTGAACCAGCAACCTTTCGGTGCACATGATGATGCCCAACCAATTGAACCACACTGGCCAGAGCTACTTTGATCTCTCTTGATAGGAGCCTTCAGTTAATTGTTACATTTTCTTAAAAGTATTTGAATGGCCTTCCTAAGAATTTACAGCATGTGAGATCAAATTATTGACTTGTCCTCTTTAAGACTAAAACCAAATTTGATAAATATGCTATTAAACCTGTTATGA
The DNA here is from genome assembly GCF_000147115.1 of Myotis lucifugus. NCBI lineage: Eukaryota > Metazoa > Chordata > Mammalia > Chiroptera > Vespertilionidae > Myotis > Myotis lucifugus. Next base: position 1,002,354 of record NW_005871090.1, on the reverse strand, counting down.
GTTGTTTTCAATTTATGTAAGAACTGGCAGTACTTATTTGTAGGATTTCTATGCTGGGCTCACCAATATAGAATTTTTCATTTTGAAAATCTAGTTAATTACTGGGGACAGCCATGGTTATTAGTGCCAAATACAAAGGAAATGGTGGCCAATAAAGATAATTCAATGGTAAAGAGCCTATGGCAGTCATTTTCAATTCTGCCCACACGTTATGATCACCTGAGGATATTTATTAAAAAACATATCAGGGCTTCCCCCCAGGTGAAAAAATTATTATTTTTAAGAGCTTTTCTGGGTGATTTTTACTGTGCAGCCAGAGTTGAGAGAGGGCATGTATGTTTTATGAATTTTTAAAAACAAAATAATCTGGATAATTAACCGATACAAAATGCCCCATGAAGGATGCCATTCCTTAGAGCCTAGTTATTATACCCAGGCACCAACAACAAAACAACTTTAATTTGTACATTATTCTACCTATTGATTTAGAAACTAAATATTATTATCAAATTTTGCTGTTATAATTCATTTATTTTTTATTATTGTTTTTAATTGTGATAAAATGCACATAGTATAAAATTTACCATCCTAGTCAGTTTTAAGTGTACAGTTCAGTGTCCTTAAGTACAGTTACATTGTTGTATTACCATCACCACCATCCATTCACAGAATTCTTTTTCATTGTGCAAAACTGCATCTCTATGCCCATTACATAATAACTCTCTACCACCCAACCCCAATCTCTGGCAACACCATTCTACTTTCTGTCTCTATAAATTTGACAATTCTATGTACCTCATATAAGGGGGATCATACAGTATTTATCCTTTTCTGACTGGCTTCTTTCAGACAACATCATATACTCTCAGTTTATCCATGATGTAGCATATGCGAGAATTTCCTTCTTTTTTAAGACAATAATATTCATTGTATGCATATTCCACATTTGGTTTATCCACCTTCAATTTCTAACCTTTGGCAGTTGTGATTAATGCTGCTGTAAACGTGGGTGTACAAATATATCTTTGAAATATGTCTGCCTTCAATTCTTTTGGATATATACCCAGAAGTGGAATTGCTGGATCATATGGTAGTTCTAGTTTTACTTTTTTGAGGAACCCCCATATTGTTTTCTATAGTGGCTGCATCATTTTACATTCTTTACCAACAGTGCAAAAGGGGTCGAATTTTTTCATATCTTCACTAACACTTGTTATTCCTGCTGTTAATAGTAGCCATCCTAGTGAATATAAGGTGGTATCTCATTGTGGTCTTGATTTGTATTTCCCTAATAATTAGTGATGTGGAGCATCTTTTCAAGTGCTTACTAATAATTTGTATATCTTCTTTAAATAAATGTCTGTCAACTCTTTTGTCCATTTTATGATTAGGTGTAGGGTTGTTTGTTTTTAGGTTGTAAAAATTCTTTATATGTTTTGGATATTAACCTCTTATCAGATATATGATGAGCAAATATATTCTTCCATCCCTTGAGTTGCTTATTGAAACTGTTGATTGTGTTCTTGTATGCACGGTTTTTAATTGGGATGAAAAGTAGTTAATCTATTTTTACTACTTTTGCCTGTACTTTTGGAGCCACATTCAAGAAATTATTGCAAAACAATCTTTTTACTTTTAGCAGAGTTTGTCTTCTAAGGCACTAAGATGATTTTCAACACAAATTAGTTGGATTACCTGGATTAATTTGCTCATTCAAATCATAGGATATTAATGAATAACATTAAAATTGGAAAACTCTGAGGTTTTATTGAAATTGTAACTTTTGGAAAAGTATTAAATTTATTTAGTTGATTACTTTGTCTGAGGTTTCTAATTAGTGATCTAGTTCATGGATCATTTCAAATTGAAATATAATGGGAACACTTTTAAAGCCTAATTCTATGCATTATGTGTCTCCTAGTTTTGCCAAACTGTCTAGTACAGTGGGTAGCAAAAAGCATCTACTCAGGTGACCCTTAAAATACTAAAATATTAGCCCAGGAATGGCTATTGATATTATTTACACTGTGTGTTCATTTGTTCATGAGTGAACAAATTAAGATCCTGAAGGAAAAGTACTCTAAGTGATCAATACTGAATACAAAGGACATGTGCTGCTTGTAAAACAACAAAATTTCATGGGTTTAGAAGTTTGGACAGCCTGTCTGAATCACTGGGATAATTGATGCCTCTGGGATGCAGGTGTGTATATGATGTCACTCTTTAATTGTGAGCAGGTGTTGCTATAGGAACATGGGGATACATTTTGGGTCTCTAAGAAAGTTTACTTCAGGAGTCTTTCCTTCAATTCTATAAATGCTCCTGAAAACTGTCACCTTGTCCCGTGTGTGCTCCCACATCTTGTCCCCCAATTGTTAGCAAGACATTTTGAGAGACCCTAAGAAACCCTCTGTACAAATGGCCATCGTGGCTGACCAAGTTTTGTGTTTCTAATTCTAACTCATTTTATTCTATAGAGTTTACAGTATTTGAGACCTGAAGAAGCCTTCTAAGTCATTGGGTCCGCACCCCCTTCTTTTCAAATGGAAGCTTACAAAGGCAGGGACTTGACACAAATAAACTCCCAAAGTGGGTGTGGCCACGATCCTATCTGGACTCCCAGATCCAAAAGCTTATATATTTCAGAAATGTCACCAGAAGCAGACACAAGAAAAGGGGGGGACAATAGGCATAAGTTCCGGGACTTGAGTTCCCTCCTTGTCTTGCTCTCCCTCAGCCATCCACAAAGTGAGAAAAACTAGGGCTTCTATCACTCTAGCCCCCAAGCCTAGTAACAAAGCCATGGGCCATGGGACCTTCCCCGCAGAGCCCTAGGTACACCTGAGCTGGTTCCACTGCCATCAGATACAGGACAATAAGCCTGTTCCCATTTTTTCCATTTTCAACTCTCTTTGATAAAAGGGGCTATTCTGTGAAAATTAGGATATTCTAAGTGTTGCTGTTTCCTGTATTCACATACAATTGTATTGATAGGATTGCCAGTTTTCCAAAATGTTCAAATTCATCTGACTTTCCAAATAACAACATCCACTGGAAAATGATTGGACATCTGTGAGAGTCATCTGGGGTTGAATTAAATTTTTGATGTGCTGTGAAATTGGGTCAGGGTGCATTAGAATTATATTTTAATCGTTACGAATGTGCTAATAAGATGCTATTCTTCAGTGCAAATTGGCAACACTCCCAGACTTTAGGAAGCTTAGAAGAAATGAATTTCAAAATTCCTGATTAACAAATATGTATAAGAAGTCAGAAAAGACAAATTAAGAATCCTCTATTCAAGTCCCCCATAAAGCCGAGATTTAACGTAGGAGTTATGATCTTAAATAAGGCCTATTTACACTGAAAAGGGCAACATTGTTTAATGGTGTGAGTAGCAACTAGAAAATTCATAAGGAGAGAAGATCCTCTTCTTAGAATTTGTGAGTCCAGTGAAGTCACTGTGCTTAGTCAACTATTTTCTAAATTGCTTAATAGGGCAAACAGGACAGAGTTGTAGGGACTTACATTTCTATTGGATATTACAGAGAACTTCTAAACAACAGGCTCCCCTATACAGCTTATGAGAAATGCTTAAGCAGAACTTGGACAGCCATCTTTCAGGAATATTGTAGCAGACATTTCTTAATTGGATAAGAAGTGCGCTCAATCACTTTCAAGGTCCTTTTGGCTTTTAAGACTGTGCTGCTACTTTCTATAAAATAATGCCAAAAGGAATCCTAGCTGAATCTCTCTGATAAAGAACATGTCTTAGAAATGAGTTCTCACATAATAGCATTTAGAATGTATCAGACCTAAACCTAGGTTTCTGGAACCCACCCACCGGACAGTTACAGCTTTTGGGCGCAGAAAGGACCTCAAGGGAGCTGCAGGAGCCAGGAGGGGCATGCTACCCCAGTCCCCTGCAGAGCCAGCAGGTGCTGTGAAGGCAGCAGTAAGGTACACAGTGGAGGTCGAAGGCAAACCTCAAAGATATTCGAAATATAAAGCAGTACTGGTTTCTTTTCTTACCGAGTCATTGACCCTAATTATTTACATTAGGAGCAGACAGGAAGTAAGAGAGCCCTGGGACACATGGCAAAGACTGTTGCAAGAAATCTTTGTTGGGGTGCAACTGTGGCCCATCGGCCCTGACTGTTTACACCGTCAAGTGTAGCTGATTCTTAAGTATCCGAACACTTACACAAGGCAACATGTTATGTTTGATCATACCCAAGGCTTGCATGTCATACCCCTTCACCCTTTGTCCATACTTCCCTCTCATACCCTCGCCCCTTACTTCTTCCCTAGGATCCCTGACTTCAGACAGTGTCTCATATTCAGGACTCACTCCTTTGTCACCTCTGAATCAAAATGGACCTAAGCTGTGTCCTTATCCCTCTGGACCTTCTAGAGAAGTCGCTGGGTAATTAAAATTTAAAGACAAAAAGAAACAAAAAATCTGTGTAACTCTTCCATGATATTTGCATAATAGCTAAGTTTTCTTAGAATTGAAAAACCATTTCACAAAATAATGCTTCTGTAATTGTAAATTCCATGCAGGTAGTTAGCAGGTAGGGGCGATAGTTTAAGATCTGGACTAGTTGTATATCCCACATCCCACCAGATAAGTCACCCCCTCTGCAGCTGTGTATAAATTGGGGAAATATGTAACGGTGAATTATTTTCAAATTCCTTACTACAATCTGTACTCATTCAACAAAACTTATCAGTTTCTCCTGTGGAGCAGCTATTACACTCAAACAAATGCCATGGCTAAAACATGGGAAACATAATTATGCAAAGTTAATTCATCATTTTCTAAAAGTTTAAGTATTTTTTTTCTTTCTTGGGCTTTTAGTTTATTTTTTATTTTTGACACATTTTTTCTATTTCTTTTTTCAGCTTTTTTATTGAAAGTTATAGTTATTTAAGGTGCATAACTTGATGTTATACTAATATATATATATATATATATATATATATATATATATATACACATACATTTGTATATATTTAAGGTATATAACTTGATGTTTTGATATACATATATATTGTGAAGTAATCATCACAAGCTAATTAACATATCTATGGCCTCAAATAGTTACCATTTTCTTTCTTCTTTTTTTTTTTTTTTGCAGTTAGAACACAAAATCTACTAAAACTTAAGTATTTACTGTCCATGGGACTAAGCTAATCATTTTCCTTATTGAGTAATTTTGCTACTTTTTTGGTAAGAAGTTTATTTTATATACAGCCTGAAACAATTTTTTCAGTTTGTTGGGAAGAAATACTTCAAAAAGTTAAGATGTCAAAAATCCACAGAGCAGTGGAGATGAAATCTGAGGACAAGGGCTTGGTCTAAGAAGTAGTAATCACAACGGCTAAAATGGAATCAATTTACCAGTTCTTCTGCAAATTGGACAGATATTGTTCTGAGAAAAATGTGTTTATGTACTATAAAAATATGCAATTATACCATAAAAATCCAAACACATAGTGTGGTCATTTCTCTGACAAGAACTAAGACAAAACTGATCCATTTTCTTCCACTGAACTGAAGCAATGAAACAGAAACAAGATACCATGTAATTCCAAACTAGTCCAGTTTCAGGGTTTGAAGTGTTATTTTTAGATTACCCTGAAACTTTTTCCTTACAATCTCCACAGTTCACAGGACACTAGACTCAAAAGACAGTAAATTTCCTTTCTGCCATTTCACATGCTCAAACATTGTTTTTTGCTCCAAGGACTGTGTTGAAAATACACTGTCCACTCGAGAACAACTACTTTTGCCACTTGGAGTCCAGGAAAAACAACCCATAGATGGAAGGAACATCCATTTTCTCAAACTATTCTCTTCTCCCAAGCTTTAGTCAAACTGCTAAGAGAAGAGTGAACAGAAGTTTCAACCTCTCAACCTGTGTCTAACCAATGCTTGGGAGAGAAAATAACACCAGTAGGACTCCCTGATTTACTGAATAATTGGGACTTTTCAGCTGAAAACAAGAACTGTTTGTAGTCCCCATAGAGGCCGCCAAGTCCATTTTTGAAAAAAGGAAGATAGTGATCAAAAGCATTAGTTTATTTTCCTCTACTGACCTCAATCATGCATGTTACTCGTATTATCTTATTCACAAAAGGAGAATTAAACTAAACATTCCACATGCTCACCTTAAAAATATCTCTTTTATAGAAAAAAAAGATACTGGTTGGTATCTTATTCATTGTAAGATATAACACTGTACACAGTTTTCTTTGTTCAATAGCAGGTATTACTCTGGAGTAGTGAATGCCGACTTGATGGAACCAGAAGCTTATATGATTTGGGGGCCAGGATATGTTTTTAAAAAGATACCTCTCAGATGGGTGGGTCCGGTGTTCCAGCAAGTCTTCCCATGGGTCTCCTCCACTGCAGAGAGCTCCTCACTCTTCAGAAGAGAGAACCACTCTCCTTGGGCAAGAAGGCCCTTCTCTTGAGGCTGGAAAATGAACAGGAACCATCCTGGAGCTGATTCTCGCTATGTTGCCTGGGAATGGCTTCCAGAAGCATCGCCAGAATCCAGTACCCAGATTCTGCCCTTGTTGAAGTCACAGTTTTTTCCCATCTCCCCTTTGAAAATATAGAGAAGGATTAAGATCAAAATACCCGTGGCTGCTATTAAGTAAACAGCATATAGGATAGCAAAAATGCCCAAAGCAAGCATGAGATCCACAATGAAAATGACCAGCTCTGCCCACATGTCTGCACTTCTCCTTATTCACACATGATACTTAAAAATCCCAAAAGGCACCCACCAGGCAATTATGTCTTTGTAAGATGTGGGCAGCAAAAAAAAAAAAAAAAAAAGACATTTCCAGACATGCTAAAATATGTTGCAATTCTTCCAAGTATCTACCAGGAAGTCTGTACAATGAAATTTTTGATTTCCCAACTGATACAAAACAGTGGCTAAAGGTAAGGCATGGGCTATTGCTTCACCATAACTTCTCTGATGGGCAAAGCTCATGAGTGAAGGGTTTAAAACTCAAATTATAATGACTTAAAAATTCATTCAAAATTTTATTTTTCATCAGAAACCCAACTATGACAGTGTCCTACATGAGTTAATGTATCACAGCCCTCAGAGACGTCCAGGAATTTATTTTATCCCCTAAGCGTGTAAGTGATTCACTTGGATTGTAATTTTCAAGGGGTAGGAACACACTAAAGTTATGCATTTATAATATGCAAGACTACTATAGAAATCTGATGTTTCTTGTAAAATTAAAGTATACCAGTCTAGTATGAAAGGAAAACAAAGTCATTTCAAATATGTAAAGACTAAGAAAGTTTGCCTTTTTTGCATGTGTTTGAAAAAGAAATTACTGGAAGATATAATCCAATAAAATATATTTATTGAAAGAATCAGACTACCTTAAATATTATCGCATAAATTCAACGCTTTGATTTTATAAAGTTGAGAAGTAACATCGTCAGGGCAAGAATTCAGATTTTCTATTATAATTGCAATTAAATAAATTTTAATAAAACTAAATTTGCATACATTATTTAATAAAATAAAATGTATATTCAAAATTTCTTCAACATATTAATTATATAAAACGAAATTATTTTAGTATTAATTGGAAAAAATATGAATTTAGTCTTTCTTTCATGACAGAGAATGTTTTCAGAGGTCACATTGAGAAGGAAACTTCTTTGTTCCCTTAAGAATTTTTTTTTCATCAAAAATGCCTGTAAAATTTTCAGAGGGGTGGACAGAAATGTAACGTCAGTATGAACCAATTATCCTTTTAAATTTTCTTCACTATGATTTTACAAAAGAGAGGAATATGTCCCACTTACATTTTTAGTTGTCTTTAATTTCCCATTAGAACTTCTTTTCTTTGGCTAGGATTTTGTTTTCTAGTGATATTTGCATACCATGGCCTATGCTAACAGATTAAATTTACCGTGTTCAGGTATTGAGCTCTGTTGGTAAATTTTAATAAAAATTATTTATTTTAGAAAAATAGGTGTTGATAGGAAAAGTGAGATTGAGTCATTAGAGAACAAAAGATTGAAACATAGGAAGGAATGCAGAAAGGGCGAGGCTCAGAGAAGATTATAGCAAACCTCACACACTTTACAAGCTTAAAATTGATGTGCCTCCATTGTGTGAGACCCTGGGGGCATAAATTGGGTTTGTGGCTTTTCATGTCCCTCAGTATAAAAATGAAGATGATTTTAAATGTAGACTGACTTCAGGCTCAAACCCAAAAGATCAGGGGAATTCTTTCAAAAAACACAAGAATCTTGGGCTCTTATCCTAAAATAGATTTATGTAAAAATCATTAGATCTAGAACTAGTCATAGTAGAGATCAGAGCTTTAATATATAAAGAGGTTTGCTGACATGCATTTTTATTAATGGATAGGATTTTTTCTTTATGCAAATCAGATCTTAGTTATGAGCACCAAAAATCACATTCAATTCCTTCTAATGTCCCCAAAATATATCTCCAATTATTTAAAATACATTTTACACCAGCAGCAACCAAGGCTTCAGTCTAATGTGAAACTATTGCAGTGACTCATGAAACTAAAATATATATTTAATATCTCTTACCTTTCAGATCATCAAATCCCATCAGACTCACTCTAAATCTCTCCATTTATACCCTTTAATGACTTGGGCAGAAACATTCTGAATTAAAGGATGCTATGACTTGATTTATGCACATCTGGACTTTCAACCCAATGGCTTCCCAGCACTCTATCAATCTTTATAAGGTCCTAAGAAAAGAACTGCAATGCAGTGATTTAAAAATGAGGCCTGGATTTTTGCCAATATCAAAAGATAAGAAGCTGTGTGACTTGGCCCATGCTGTGTAGCTGGTGAAGGAGTGGTTGCACCTGGTGCTCTGCTCAACTTTCACATCCTGAAATGATTGCTGCTGAGAAAGGTTGAGAGAAGCTTCAATGCTTGAACTTCTTTAATATATCTTTTATGATGTTAAGATGAAACTGGTAGAGTTTGCTTGAATTTTTACCCTATTAATTTACTCAAATAGGAACCTCCCTAAGCCTAATATAATATAATTCATTGTCTGATGATTGCATTATAGTTTCTAATATTAGATGACTCTTTCTTTCCATAAGGGGATTAAGCCTTCCAAACCTATTAACATCAAACTTGGCCATGTGACTTGCTTTGGCCAATTAATATAAGCTAACACCATTAGCTATCTTACTGATCTCAATAAGTTGCCAAGACTATCAAGTACTTAGAAAGAACTTTATAAAATTTATGAAGTATTGTTTTGTTATTTTATTTTTCACTTTGCTGTACAACATGATTTATTTTGTTTGATTGCAATTCTTTGAGGGGCAACAATAATTTCTTATGATTAATGGGTTCACTTGATGAGCCCAGTTTCTTCTTGGAAGACCATTGGAGTAAAAAACAATCTGTCTTCACAAATCAGTCTTAAAATGCATGTTGAATGAGGTAAAATTTTCAGTTTTGTTGATTATTTGTGTCAAATTTTTAATCCCAAAGTGACTTTGTTTTTACACCTGGACCTCTTTTCAAACCATAAAGACTGATTTCACAAAATTAACATTAAGATGATTAATTCATCACAGATAAAAAATAAATGTCAAGAATCCATTTTCCATGCACAAAACGATGCTTTAAAGATTCTTTGCTATTTATTAGCTATCCATATTGTTCCCCTTTCCTTTAGCATCACTAATGTTCCTTTTGAGAGCTATTTTGAAATTTACAGAACTTTATTGCAAAGTGTCTGTTGTTTTAGTTTAGGAAGTTAAAGGTATTTCATTCTAACTTTCCCCCCCCCCAAAAAAAGATTACTGTGGAGTCATTCTACTATATGATATAGATATCAGATGCACTCACTCTCTGCTATTTTTAAAGACCTTTGTCCCATTGGGTATTATGAATGTGGTTAAGATGTCTTTTCAAGCCAGTTGAGAAATATCAGAGATCTATTGAGTAGATATTATTCCCTGCAATATCCTTATGAAATGGAGATGTTGGCTATAGGTTTGTTCTGGGACACATAAATTGAACACTTCAATTGAACACAATGAGATAATGATACGTGATGGCTCAAGCTCAAAAAGGAGACATGAAGAAATGACACTGCCATTTATTGAAGCATTCAGAAGCTAGGGGTATGTTTTTGTCTTGTGTTCTCTCTCACAAATATTTTCCTCAATAAAGTTCTTCCTCTTGTCATTTTGGGGTGTTCCACATAGCAATAGCACCACCTATTGGCATATTCTATCTATTTTATTTGCTGTAATACCTGAAAGATATGGAGAATTAATTCAGTTTACAGCTTCACTTACCAGTATATCACCTACTCTTGTTTTCTACTGAGTAGCTTTGTTGCGCAACAGTTTACGGTTAGTTCAATAGCTCACCAGTGTTAAAAGGAAATTTTAAGATAAGCCATTTCTTAGTTCCTAAACTTCCCCTTATTCAAAATAAGTTGTATAAGTGCCATAAATAACAAATTTTTACTGTTTCTCTGTTACAGTACGGTGTGAATAAATGAACCATCTTAGGAGGCACATAATGTTAACTGTTTAATAACACTGGCTAATTTACTAACCTCATTCAGTTTTATTTTCTTAACCTCAAGTATTGTTTCTGCTTGCAGAAATATACATAATAAACCTAGAGTTATGAGTTCATACTAATTTCTTGTTTGAATGGAACTAGAGTGCATTTGGTGCATGTGTGCAATAGAATCTTGGAAGGACTTTATGAATATGTTACTCCTTTAAAGATCCCATTTGCAAAAGTATGTAAATTCTGCTTTATTTCTATTTTTTTCTGAATTGTTAAACTGATTGACTAGACAAAATATCAGTCAAGATTTTTTTGAAGTTGGATGTAAAGATCTCCAGACCAAGACTGACTTCTAAAGGAATAATTAAATTGAGTAGTAATAGTTTTACCATAGCTACCTGATGTTTGGCTACATAAAAACAAATGACCCTCATGCAATAAGGGATTGATAAATATTTAAAACCCAAGGGAAGGGTAGAAGGAATGAGCACAAGGACTATCAAACCATAATGCGTGTAGGTGAGGGATCCATGAGTATGTGATGTACTAAGAAAGAACTCTTTGGGAAATACCCATAATGATGGGGGTAAAGCAGGATAGCAAGGATGTGGTCTTAAGTAAGGTCTAGCCTCAGCCCAATCCCATGGGAGAGTTCTGGAGTATATAAAACAGGGGTCCTCAAACTACGGCCCGCGGGCCACATGCAAATACAAATATTGTATTTGTTCCCGTTTTGTTTTTTTACTTCAAAATAAGATATGTGCAGTGTGCATAGGAATTTGTTCATAGTTTTTTTTAAAACTATAGTCCGGCCCTCCAACAGTCTGAGGGACAGTGAACTGGCCCCCTGTTTAAAAAGTTTGAGGACCCCTGATATAGACCATGTCACAAATTTGTGTTTCCCTATCACTGGCTGTCAGTTTGTCCCTGGTTGCATAGGAGAAGACATGACTTCCCTGGCAAGGTACCTCTTACACACTAAGGTCAGTGCTCTGGAGGAGGAGCAGCTGCTGGTCATTGGTGTCTAATATTCACAGCAACTGGAAGATGGGCACTTGGGCTTATCTGGGGCATCCGGGTAAAGGGCACCTGGGTTGGTTCTAAAGGTGTGCTTCCACACTCTGTCATTTTGGTCTTAGTCTCATGTTTAAATACATTCAATATTCACCATCAGCCATTTATTTAAGACTTCTACTCCTGAGTTCCTTATTTTTATTAAAATCTAAGTTGACTGGACTTCATCCTCAAGGATTTCCTTTTATTTCCAAAGAATTCATGAGCATAACAGCTTGTATATTTAAAATGCTTTTCTTGTCTTTACATTTAAAGGACAATTTAGGGGGTGTAAAATTCTTGAGTCCTCCTTTTTTTCTTCTCAGCAGTTTCTAAATATGACTCTAATCTTCTGGTATGGATATTTCCTAAGAGAAGTAGAGATAAACTTTTTTCTTGTAGGTCACTGACTTTTCCTACCTGGGATTCCCATGTGATTTTTGTATCCTTGAACTTCTGTAATTTTATCAGGATATAGGCTGGTGTTTATAGGCAGAGTAATACTCCCCACCCACCCCCACAAAAGATGCCCACACTCTAATCCAGTGATGGCGAACCTTTTGAGCTCGGCGTGTCAGCATTTTGAAAAACCCTAACTTAACTCTGGTGCCGTGTCACATATAGAATTTGCAACCATAGTAAAACAAAGACTTATATTTTTTATATTTATTTTATATATTTAAATGCCATTTAACAAAGAAAAATCAACCAAAAAACCGAGTTTGCGTGTCACCTCTGACACGCCTTTCATAGGTTCGCCATCACTGCTCTAATTTTAGATGTGAAAGATATTTAGTAGATGTAATTAAGAACCATGAGATGATGAGATTATCCTAGACCTAGATTATCCATGTGAGTCTAATTTAAACACAGGGGTCCTTAAAAAATCAGAGAAGCTGTGAAGATGAAAACTGAATCAGAGAGAAATTTGAAGATGCTCTACTGCTGGCTTTGAAGATAGAGGAAGGGTCCCGGGGCTGTTCTGGTTGGGTGTTTTTGCTTTGTTATATTCCAAATCAATGATTTTATTCTTGGCTTCATCTACTCTACTGTTGATTCCCTGTAAATTATTCTTCATTTCAGTTAGTGTATCCTTCATTTCTGACTGGTTCTTTTTTATGGTTTTCTTATCTTTTTTTTTAATGCTGTTGAAGTTCTCTATACTAGTAAGTTCAACTACTCTTCTGCTAAGTTCCTCAAGCATCCTTATAACCATTATTTTGAACTCTGCTCTAGAAGATTACTTGTCTCTACTTTGCTTAGTTTTGTGTGTTTTTTTCCCTGAAGTTTTGTTCTGTTCTTTCATATGGGACATGTTTCTTTGTCTCCTCATTTTGGCAGACTCCCCGTGTTTGTTTCTGTGTATTAGGTAGAGCTGCCATATCTCCCAGGCTTTGTAAAGTGGCCTAATGTAGTAGGTGTCCTTAGGGTCCGGTGACACAGCCTCTTTAACTACCCAAACTGGGTACTTCAGTTGTGCTCCCCCCATTACCCCCCCATGTGGGCTTTGTACACTCTCCTGTTATAGTTGAGCCTTGATTGCTGTTGGCACATCAATGGGAGGAATTTACCCTCAGGTCAGTCCCCTACAAGGATTGGCTGTGACCACTATGGAGGATCAGCTGTGCAGGGGCCTACCCCACAGAGCAGGACTTACTTCATCAGGGCTCTAGTGCCTGCTGAGTCTTCCCCTTGAGTGTGTAGCTATGGAGGTGGTTGGGGCTGTTTTGATGTGGTCTGAAACTGTCCACCAGTTGTGCTGGCTCTGGGACCTTCTGTGAGGTAAAGATCAAGGTCAGCCACCACCTGTGTTCTGCCAAGGGCCACCCAGCGTGAGCTACAAAGTGATATGCAGCTGCCTGCTAATTGTACTGGGATTGGATGTGCCTATGAGATGCTTACCTGTTTAGCTGGCTGCTGCTTGTGGCAAACCTGGGGCCACTCAGAGAGAGGTATGGGGCACACCGAGGCCAGATGCTGCTTGAGAGATTTTAGGAAGTCCAAGACAGGCCAATTGTATGGAAACAGCACTAGAAACTGTTTGGGTGGGCCCTTAAATTCGGTGGGGTGGGCTGTCATGGAATCACCAGGGTGGGCAAACAGTGATAGCCAGGTTGATGGAGACTCAGATATGGCGCTCACCTGTCCTCTCTGTGGGGGGAGGGCTTCTGGAACAGTGGCCTCTGCCAGCACTATTTTTCTGGGAGAAAGCTGCCCCCCAAACTCCTGCCCTGATGCCAGACACTTCAGTTCTTCCCCATATGTTCCTCGTGCCTTTCAAACTGCTACCCCAGTGCTGGAGCTCAAAAAGAGTGAATCAGAGTAAGTCTGTGTGTGGACCTTTTAAAGGAATTGTCTGAGAGTCCAGCAGCTCTCTGCCTCACTCACAGCCTCAATCCCCGCTGGTTTTTACAGCCAGAAGTTATGGGGACTTCTCTTCCCAGTACTGGAACCCTGCAGGGGGACTCATGTGGCCTGAGACCCCTCGCTCCTCAGGGGGACCTCTGCAGCCAAAATATCACTCCCGTTTTTATCTGCCACATGGGGGTGTGGGATCAGCCCATTCTGCATCTCTACTCCTACCAGTCTCCATGTGGCTTTTTCTTTAAGTCCCTAGTTTTAGGACTTCTATTCAGCTAGACTTCAGGTGGTTTAGAATGATGGTTATCTGTAGTTTAATTATAATTTTGATATGGTTGTGGGAGGATGCAAGTACCCATTATCTCTAATTTTTACTTTATATTCCACTTCTAAAAAGAATTTGAGGCGGCATAGTTTTTAATGATATAAAATAGGTCATTATGAGTAAATATTGATAAAATGGAACCGTTTTATGTTAGCAATGTTCTAGAAACTTGATATGGTATACTTGCTTCAGCAATTATAGTAAATAGGGAAACAAAACTAGACATCTCATTTTCAAAGAAACTCTTCTAGGAGGAATTTATATGGCTTCTTATAACAGGAACATCACAAAATGCAATAGGTGTCATTTATAAACATGGTTTTATAGAAAACGCAGAAACACGTTTCAAATGGTCATTTCTCATACTGACCTTCAATTAAACCCAAAGTATTAAACCGTGGCTTAATGACAACTTTTCCATGGAGAGCTAAGCTAAAGTAGCCTAGGAGGACTAGTTTCTGATATATGAACTCAACATAATGATAGAGTTTCAAGGATGTAGACTAGTGAGGAATTGTCATGTTCCTGAAAATGTGGGCCTCAAGTGTCTGCAAACTTACTTGCTACTGGAAGGTTTCCAGGTCAATAGATTCAAAACTGAACTCCCTCAAATGTGCCAGAAATATAGGTTTTTATCACTGACTGAAATGTGGTCCACAATAAAGTCCATCTATAGATTACTAGGAGATAATGCAGACATATTTTTATGAAAATGAATTTCATAACAGAGAGCTCACTGCAGAATGCAAGAGAGTCAGAGAAATGATTCCAAGGTATATTAACCAGCTATGTCTTCTCACCTATCTAGATCATATGTTTTTTATGAGTAAAGTTTGTTCTTATATTTAAATTTATTTTTATTTACCATAATTTAATAATGAAGTCAATGAGTCCAGGTCAAATGAGTAAATGAATGAATCAAGACAGTGGAAGGCAGGATTTTGCTGGAGTGGGGCCATTGTTGACGGTAGAGATCTATGGAACTAGGAAGGTAGATGTGTTGGCTATTGTTTACTCTCCATCTATTCCCTGCCTTCTCTCTGCTCTGTGCCACAGGAGGCTGCTCACTCCCAATTGCATTAGCTGCTTCTCTTGTCATCTGTCATTTGGTGCCCTTTTGGATTTGGCCAATGGGAAGCTCTGCCAGAGATCACAGTGAGAAAGGAGTTCAGAGCATTTCTTCCATACTCCCTGTCAGCTCCGGGTTTTCAGTTCTGGAAATGTCTGAGTCCATCAATAATTGTAGCATCCATCTGGCAGCCCATCCTCCATGGTTCCATTAACATTATCATTGCCCCACATCCTTTCAAATCTATGGGTGATAGTCACTTCCTGCTCTTGCTCATCTCTGCATGTCTCATCCTTCCTCCTTGGTTCCTTTATGCTGCCCATATTCTATAAATAGTCTCTCCATTGACCATCTGAAGAAAGTGCTGTTTCCTGCTAGGACACTGGCTAAAACAGTAGAAGCTATTTTATTATAATTAAATAAAAATTTGCAATAGATTAATTGTAATAAAGGGAAGTAGCAATGAAGTTAGATATTATTTTAAGATTATATAACTTGGTTGTCTATTCAGAAGATTAAGGTATATCTAAGAATATTTGCTTGGCCACTGTAGAGTAAAATGTGGGTGGAAGGCTAGATTTAGGTATTGCAATGAAAAGATTAGTGGGAATAAAGATGAAAGTCAGAACTAACCTGTGTGTGTGTGTTTGTGTGTGTGTGTGTGTGTGTGTGTGTGTGTGTGTGAATCAGAGTAGGTGAAGGGGCAAGAAAATCTGGATATTTGTTTTTCTGCAAAATATGATTAAATAAGTTATTGGATTTTAAGTAGATATCAGAGTAAGAAACCATATGAACCACTTTTTAAATTCTGTAACTTGTGACAAGGGATTCAGTGGTAAACACTCAATGAGAATTGACTGGCCAGATGGTGGCTGCAAAGAGTTAGTGTTGTTTTGTGTGTTTTTTTCACTAGCCAATATGTACCTGCCTTTCCCTCTCTCCTTGGAGTTGTCACTACCATGTCAATCAAAACCACCATTTAGAAGAATTATGAAATGAACAATTTTTTCTTCAAAACTCTCCAACTTCATCTTTCATAGAATGATTCAATCAACAGATCAAGTTAATTGAGGGCTAGAAAGGAGAAGGGTCTTAACACAAAACCATCAGTTATTCTTTCATAGAGTCTGGGTCCTCTCCGTGGGGGAACCAGGGGGTTTCTGCTTATAATGTTTTATTTGATTCTGAAAGTAAATATAACTAAATATTAACAATAATTAATTTTGGATGATGACCATATGGGTGTATTTTCCCCTGTTTTTTTTTTTAAATCATATCCAAAACTTCTAATTTATAAAATAAAGGAATAAAAAAGAAGTCAATTATTTGGAAGTGGAAGCAGCTGGGAAAGACCATCACAGAGAAGCAGAGAAGAGCTGAGTCAGGCTGCTGACTGTGCAGAAAACGAATGCTGTTGGGGTTATGCCTGGATCCCTTTGCTGGCTAGAGCAGTGCACCCATCACCTTTCCTTGCAAGTTTTGGCTGCAAACAGCTCACGGTTGTCCTCTTTTCTGGAGAATTGCCTCATCCTGCAGTCCCTGAACTGTGCTCAGCATGGCCTCATTCAGGCGTGATACCCTTCTCAAGGCCTGAGCGAATGCTGTTGCTATGACCGTGGGCATTCTTATCTGAAATACTTTATTGTTTTCCTATACTTAACATAATGTCAATGAACTTATCCTGGAAAAACCCCAACCCAGTGAGTTGGGGGAAAGGGGCAGAATTAGACTTAAAGTAGTTCAAAATGATTCAAAGTAAACCCTACATCCAAAAAGGAAAATATTACTTAATCTTACAATATGGCCCCATCTGATCTCGATTGGCTGAGTTTCTTAATATGAAACAAACACACCTATCCCACAATTGAAATGACAACAAAAAAATGTAGAATGCCAAGAACCATGTAATAGTGTGAATCCTTTCCCCTGAAAATGGGAGAGTGACCCCTGATCACCCAGGGACAGCAGACCTGCAATCTGAACATGAGCTGGGCCCTGCAAGTGGGGAAGCCACGTGCACAGCACAGTAAAGGAGACGGCACGCATCTGCCAGAGACACATCTGCGGCCTGGATCACGTTGCCAAGGGCAGGCCCAGTGCACCTGCCCCCCGGGAGGAGAAAAGCTGTGTCCAAAGGCTCCTCACCTTGCTGCCTGCGAAACCACAATAGCAACCACATGCAGAAGTCCTTGCTTCAGCCCAGATTCATGCTTATTGTTATATAATTTAAAAGACTAGACAGAATTGTTGGGATTCCCAGTTCTACCACTGACAAGCTAGTTGGGCCATGAGTAAATTACTTAACCTTTCTGGTCCTCCATTTCCTTGAATGTAAATAGGGTTACTGGAAGGCTTCAATGAACCAATGCATTACATGAATCCATATTGGGCATATAGTCAAGGTTAGTGCCTTTTTCCTGAGCTAATGCAAGCTTGGCTTGGTCTTGATGGCAACACCTGCTGCTCTGTTTGGCCAGCTGTCACCTTCATGTCAAAAGGAACAAGCTGTAGTGACTGCAGAGGTTCCCCAGGCAGAACGCCCCATCCTTTCACACTCACAAACATTCTAGCTTTGCACATGCTGCCAACAGCCGTCACGATCCGCAAATGCAGCGTGACTAGGAGTGGAGGCTGAAAGGAGGCTACGTTCTGTTTTGTTTTGTTTTAATCCCATTCCAAAATATTTAATTTCTTAGAAACATTGTTTAAATATATGTCTCACC
Organism: Myotis lucifugus; assembly: GCF_000147115.1. Classification (NCBI taxonomy): domain Eukaryota; kingdom Metazoa; phylum Chordata; class Mammalia; order Chiroptera; family Vespertilionidae; genus Myotis; species Myotis lucifugus. The sequence goes on along the minus strand of NW_005871090.1, from coordinate 984,238 downwards.
ATTTCAGAGCTTGCAATTGCTTTTGTCCTCCACCTATATATAAAGTAGCATCATCACTATAGCTTATCGCCAGCAGAGGTTGGAAATAATGTCTTGGAAAGAAATCCAATTCCCTTTGCTTTCTCAGCCCATTCCAAGCAGCTGCGTGCTTGTTTGCCTGATATAATACATTTGGTGGCAAACAAACTGGTGGATGTTATCTCATATAATTTCAGGATATTGTTTCATTAGTGGATCAAGTGGGGACTTGACTGTTTCCCAATTTCGCACCCATTTCCTGACCCCAAATGTATTCTTTTTCTTCATATTTACTCCTTTGCTGGAAATATTTTGACACTTCAACTTCCTAGCATAAATGGGTGATTGAACATAAACATTTTCTTTCTCTCCCTCCAAAGCTCTATTAATAAAACAGTAAAACTAATTTTTAAAAAAGAATGAAACTTACGCCCTGGCTAGGTAGCTCAGTTGCTTAGAACATTGTCCCAAAATGCCAAGGTTTTGGGTTTGATCCCTGGTCAGGGCACATACAAGAATCAACCAATAAATGCATAAAAAGGTGGAAAAACATTGAAAAAGCTCTCTCTCTCTCTCTCTCTTTCTTCTTCTTCCTCCTCTTCTTCCTCCTCCTCTTCTTCCTCCTCCTCCTCCTCCTCCTTCTCTTCTTCTCCTTCTCCTCCTTCTTCTTCTCCTTCTTCTTCTTCTTCTTCTTCTTCTTCTTCTTCTTCTTCTTCTTCTTCTTCTTCTTCTTCTTCTCTCTCTCTCTCTCTCTTAAACCTCCTTCCCCCACACAAAACAAGCCCAGCTGGTGTGGCTCAGTGGTTGAGCATTGACTCATGAACCATCAGGTCATGGTTCTATTCCCAGTCAGGGAACATGCCCCGGTTGCGGGCTCGATGCCCAGTGGGGGGCATGCAGGAGGCAGCCAATCAATGATTCTCTCTCATCATTGATGTTTCTACCCCTCTCTCCCTCTCTCTGAAATCAATTTTAAAAAAACTTTCTAGATAGTATAAATGACAGGAAAGGCAACTATACTATAAAATATTGAAATCTGGAAAATGGCTGGATGAGAGGATCCTGACCTAGAAAATCAAAAACGTTAAATTATAAATCTGAAATAATCCAATTAACATCCCCACTAACCTCCAATAATCTTTGAAATGAGCAATATTAATTAATCCCAAAAGTAGGTGGGAAGAAGGGGCTAAGACAGGGGATTGGTTGGAAGTCTCTTAAAGAGAGTTTATTCCAAGATCCTATTGTCCACTCTATGTAGCTGGACAATTGCCCTTTTGCATCCTGGTAAAATATAAGAATGTTAGTCTTGGAAGAGGGAAATTGAGAGGTCTCTGGATTGGCAAGGGCTCTAGGCACAGTTGGGAGTGGGGTAGATATCACAGTGAAATAAGTGAGGTTCAAGGCCTTCTCCTGGCATTACCAGAGCCCAAAGCAAGAGCGCCCACGTGGGCCATGGCTCCTGACCTACTGTCTCTTCTATTCCTACCTTGGTCTCTTGCCTCACCATTAAGGTCCTCAAATAAGCACTGTGTAGACCTAGCCCTCCTGTTCAAGCTCTATCAAATCCCCACAAACTGCCTTCCTGGCTCATCCTTCAGTTTTGGTGTGGTAGGGTGGGGTGACTTACACTGGTGGGTAGAATTAGTAACCCTAAGGAAGACAGGTTGAGAGACAGGCCCACACAGTCTCTGGGGGCAGGTTTGAGGTGATTTGGGCAGGAATTCTGAAGCAGGATCTAGAAATGAAGGACAGGTCCCCTTGACCTTGGGAAGGGCACTCCAGAAAAGGGCTGGAGCAGTGTTCTTTAGAGAATGTTGCCCAGGCTCAAGTAATCAACAGTCTTGTACTGAGTTTAGCATTGAAAGTCTGCAGCCCAGGAAGGTGCTCAGTCCTGGATGAACCATGGTGGTTGGTCACCCTACCAGGCTAAAGTGTGGTACTGTGTTTGTATACCAATCTTTCCCCCCATTTAATTCCTAGAGTGCTAGCAGCAAGGCCTATCTTCCAGGCAGGAAACTAGAAGTCTTCCTGTAGGGAATCTGACCTGCCCAAGAAGAAAGAACTAAAGACTATGACATTAATGATTTTCCCAGAGAATGCCCTTGAATGCCTCTACAACAACACCCACCCACTAGCTCAGAGTATCCAAGCAGCTTTTTGGGACACAGGCTTAATTATAAGCAGATAGCCAAGAATCAGTAGGCATTGAGGAAATCCTTTGCATGAAAGATTAGGACCAAAAGAAACAGGAAAATTAAAAAAAAAAACTTTTTAGAGGGTAACATATTGCGCCAGAGGAAGAAATTTTAAAACATCTCTATCAGTATCTTCAGAATCATAGAAGAATATATTCATGTACAAAAAAAACAATATTACAAAGAGGAATAATAAGTAATAAGGAGATAATAAAAAGATTTTAGAAGTGAAGATGTGAGAACAGATAGAAAAATTCCATGGAAGTATTAAAAAATAAAATTGAGACCATCTCCACAAAAGGAAGAATATAAAGACAGAGATAAAAAGTTAGAGAGAGAGAGAGAGAGAGAGAGAGAGAGAGAGAGAGAAAGAAAGCTAGAATAATAGTCCAGAAGATCTTAAAAAAAAAAAGTAAAAAATAAAGGAACTTCAGATAGAAGAATCAGGGGAGCAGAGAGAAGAAAACCATAATTCAAGATATTCTCCAGATGGGAGGGACATAAATTCACAGATTGAAATAACTCAGCACATTGAATAAAAATATTCCTATGCCAAGACACTAGACTAGAGTAATGCCAAAGGTAGGGGATAAAAGGAAGATACTACATGAAGAAAGTCACAATTAAAGGGTAAAAGTTGAGAATAGTCCTGAACCCCTCATGACTAGCACTAGAAACTATAGACAAGAAAATGCCTTCAAAATTCCAAAGGAAATTTATTTTGGACCTAGAATTCCATACTTTAGCAATGTGCCGCTTAATGTGAGAAAAGAATGTTTTCAGACACACAGGGTCTCTAAAATTGTTCTTCAAGAAGTTTTTGGAGGATGTATACTGCCAAAGTGAATAAATAAATCCAGAAAAAAATAGATACATGGTTTAAGAAACATAGAATCCAATAGAGGGAAGAGATAAATGGAATCACCAGGGAGGTGTTGATTCAAACAGCACAGGACAAGCATGCCAGAAGGCTTTGGGAGAAATTTATTTGAGAAAACGAAATGTCTTAGAATAATAATATATCTGAATATTTAAAGAAGAGATAAAAAGTAATTGCAGAGAATTTGGATTTGAGTTGAGAGAAAAAATCCACAAAGAATTAAGGAAACAAAACAGACAATTATTAATTATAAATAAAACTAAAAGTTCACAAGAAATGGTTCGTTTGTAATTAATTATAGTATATCACATGGATCAGCTGTGGATGGCATTCATATAATAATTATAAGTTGTTCTAACCTAAATTGGGATATGACTGTCCTAAGAGAATGGGGAGAGGAAAATGGTGCATTTGGTGGGGGATAAGGGAGCAGGAAAATGCTGGAGAGATCATCAGTTTCCATAAAAGCAAGACAATAGATAATGCCCAAGACTAAAAATTAAGAGGGAGCAAGATAAGCACACAATTTTAAGCAATATGTATGTCTAAAACAAAAAAAAAAGCTGTAAAAGGTTGAAAATACTTGCTTGTTGGAAGAGAACAGTGACTGCAAAGTTATGGAGAACTGGTATTTTTCATAACAAATGTTGGAAAATTATTTAAATTATGTACATGTATAACTTCATAAAATTACCATCCTTAAAAAAAAAAGACATTTTAGGGAATTCTAAGTTATGTAGTAGCTTCCTTTTTCATGTGTATTTTTTTTCTATTTTAAGTTTTTTATACAACAATTTAAATGTCTTTATTAAATGGATTCAGTGGTATTGATTAAAATAACTGACAGGAGACCATAGTGATCCTGTTTTAGCTTTAGGTTATATGTGTAGTTGATTAAACTGAAAGGAATCCAATAATGCAGTTTTAGCTTTTCATTGGGGAAAGTACAACATTTTTTAATGAAGTGGGAAGTTTGGTTTAATTAGCTTTGTGTTCATGAGATGAATAAACTGCAAAGTTTACTTATTTAGAAGTATAGGAAAATTAGATCTTCTAATTAATAGAATAGTCTGATTTTTGTAAGTGTGGTGCATTGATTTCTAAAATGTGCTTAGTTTTTCACTTTTCCTTTATACATTTTCTATGTAATATAATTTTGTTGCAACTTCCATTGTTAGGTGGAATCTATTTTTCCACCCTGGAATTGTGGTTGGCCTTGTGATTTGCTTGGCCAATGGAATGCCATGGAATTCCACACTTTCTCTTGGAAATAAACCTGACTGTTTGATTGAAAATGGGAAACAAGATGGATGAGAACTCAGTAGCCTTAGCCACGGTCATGTTAAAACAACCTAGAGCCAAGCATGTGAGGGACCCTGGCTTAGGTCAGCAGAGCTGTCAGCTCAACCAACTGTTGCTGTAGAGACAGGAGAAAAACCATCTGAGACCAGAACTGCCTAGCTCAGCTGAGACCTCATGAGCAATAACAAAAGTTTGTTGCATAAGCCATTAAGTTCGGGGGTGGTTTGATCACAATACTAGATAACTGGTACACTGACATACCAACTTGCACCATAAATAAATATTCAACTTCAAATAACTTTAATTTAATTAGAAAAAATAAAAATACATCCTTAAGAAGAAATTGTCATACACTTTCCAAGCAGGGGAAATAATCCTGACAGACAAGCATTTATTCTGCTTTTTTTCCCTAAATATGCACCATCAGAAAGAGCAGCCAGAGAGAGCCGAGCTGCCCTGCACTAGGAGAAAAATTGCTTTAGAGTAGGATAGAGGTTAAGAAGACTAACTCCTCAATGAACAAAAGTAGAAACAATTCAGAATGGTGAGTGTCCTAGTGGGGATTCCATGAAATGACGGGGATGTTTAAGATGTAATTTTTAGTTGTTTTCACTGAGCTATGTAATACTTTTACCCTCACAGTTTATGGTTCCTATGAACTTTCAGCAAAATCTATAATACTTACTCATGCTTTCATGTGACTGGACAGTATATAAGTAATTATGTTAAGGGCAGAAGTAGAATATTGGGGATTAGCTATAATTATAAGAAATATTAACCATGCTCTGTTAATTGTGATTATTTTGCTCTGATTAAAGAAAGCATATTTTGATCTAGCTGGGAGTTGTACACCTACTCTGGGACCTGGGACTTTAGAACTGCCTATCATGCAAAGATTAACAACCTTGTTGCCCAAACCATGGAGTCCCTGAGGTGCAGGCCCCCAGCCTACATTGTTTGTAATCTATATCCATTGTACCCATTCTTATTCCTTTTGCCTACTTCTTTAGGTAATCTTTGTCTTTCCCAACATAAGCAGCTGGTTTATGAAGGGGGCAGGGGATGGTTGTTTGCAAAGTAGATTTTTGTGGATGACCTGCTGCTCTCCCATACTGCTGGCATGATTGGAATAAACACTCATATGTGATTCAACCCTGTCTCAAGTAGTGACAGGGAGTCCAGACCCATTGGTTGTCTGGTTTCAATTATAGATTGTTGCAAATTTTGAATCCAGGTTATTAGTGGTGGGTTGGGGGTGGGGAGTTGGGGAGGTGGGGGGTGGGAGTGAACATCATGAAAGGGTCAGTGTAAGCAGTTAGAGTTATTAATATAAGGAAGAAAGCAAAAGGGAATTAATTAATTTTCATAAACTGGGAAGAGGAACCAATAACAGAACAGAATTTCCATCTAGCTTATTAGTAAACAGACCCATTAACACACTCTAGGGGGGCTGTCACTTGTCCCCAATGGGGACCAGAAACTTCCTTAGACATGCTGAGGAAATTCCTACTCCAGGCATTTGGGCATGTGCAATGAAAACTAGATGATGTAATGAAACTTTTGGAACGTGTGCAACAGTAGTCAGGGTGATGAAATAATGGGGCAGGGCCTAGCGTGGTAATAATCAGAAAGGTAATTGGATTGGATAGAGGGCAGGAAACCTCAATAGAATTTATTGGGGGCAACCTAAGAAATAAAATCATAATTATGAAATCAAAATGGATCAAGTTTTCTTTACCTGAGATGACTATCAGTTGCAAAAGAGGAAAAAATATGTATTTTGGTGCCTGGCTCAGTGGTTAAGCATCGACCTATGAACCAGGAGGTCACAGTTGGATTCCCTGTCAGGGCAATGCTCAGGTTTCCAGCTCCATGCAGGAGGCAGCTAATCCATGATTCTCTCTCATCATTGATGTTTCTATCTCTTTCCTTTCTCCCTTCCTCTCTGAAGTCAAAATAAAAATGTATTTTTAAAAAACTATGTATTTGGGTTAACATTTCTGGAAAGTATGTTTATTTATATTGAAGAATTCCAGGGGGTAAAATAAAATCCTATTTGGGAAAAATATAATGTTTTATACATCTGAAGTATTAAATTCTATTAAAGCTCCTTTTCCCTTCGTTGCACAAAAGGCAACATTGGTAGCATAGTTTGTCAACATCAAATCCTGTGAACAAAGAAAGAGTGCTAAATGATATTTTCATTCATGATGCCATCTTGAATAACATGGTGTTCAGAATTTATCTAGATATTATGGGGAAATAGTAGAATGCTATGAACAACATACATTGGCGAGTAACTAGGGCTGAAGTTTCAGGTGGCAGCTGTAGCTAAAAAAGCTCTTCTGCTGCTGCCCATATCTTGATAGAACTGCAGACCTCCCACCCTCAGTTTAGCAGTTTGTGAAATTTCCCTTGCATCATTGAAATACTCTCTAAGTGGGGCTTTCTTTAAAGACCATCCAGAAGTTATAGCTGGTGTAAAATGCAGCTGATTGGTCCAATTTGCATTTATATGGAGTCCAGAGAGGGCTTTGAATGATTTACTTCAAATTGCCTTATGTCCTATGGGTCAAGGTGGCAAGAAGAGCTGAGATCCATCAGCCTTCTCTTTCCAAATTTTTTTCATTAATTTTAAAATATGTTTTTATTGGTTTCAGAGAGAGAGAGAGAGGGAGAGGAAGAGAGATAAAAACATCAATGCTCACAGAGAATCTTTGATTGGCTGCCTCCTGCACGCCCCCTACTGGGGATTGAGCCTGCAACCCAGATATGTGCCCTGACAGGGAATCAAACCGTGGCCTCCTGGTTCATAGGTTAACGATCAACCATTGAGCAACACCGGCTGGGTTTTCTTCCTCCCCCCCCCCGCCCCCCCCGCGCCGCCCAAATTCTATCTAAAATTAGGGTAATAATTTATCACCCACACTGAAACACTTTCCAGAATTAAAAAGGGCACTAATAATTATACTCCAAGTAAACTGAGTCTGTTGGTCAAGGAATAAGGCAAATGGGGATACCAATGAAAGATCTACAATTCTGGAATCCTTGTCCACAGTGAATTTACATGAAGCTACTGGCCATCATCAAGTCATTGACATTCCACTAATAACACACTGGTCAATGCTGCTCTGGTTTACAGATGCTGATTGTTATTAGTGAAACAGAAATCTTTAGGGGTGAAAAAGACAGGTTTAGGGAATTTTAGAAATTAAGAGGACCATGGAAGAAGCACAGGGCTGCAGAGCAGCAGAAGGTATATTTCCATAGAATAGGGAAGCTGAAAAGCTGCAATAGGTACATTTCCATAGAATGAGGGAGCTGAAAACAGCAAAAGGTCTATATTTACAAAATAAAAGGAGGGAGGGGAGGAAAACCCACACACATCCCCTGTGAGGTTTGACCTTTGAGCTCAGAAGTTACTATAGTAACCAGTTTAAGGGAATAGTGACCAATCAGAGGGGATATCAAGGCACAAAGATCTGCAGCCTTTATAAGCTGTAGGGAAAAGGAACTCAGTGGGACGCTTCCCCCTCCCCACGTGGGAGTCTGTGCTGTGAGATCCTTTTCCCTTCCCCACATGGGAATATGTACTTGTTCTTCAATAAATTTCCACCTTTGCTATATCACCTTCCATCCTTGATTTTCATTCTTTGATTCCCATGGACAAAGAACCCGGGAACCATTCTGCCCAGGGAGAACACCGCATGTTCTTGTCCAAAAATTCCGCTTTCTTAGTATGTGATTGCAAGCTGTGTCAGGCTTTACCTCTGAAGTCAGTTAAATAAATATGTAATATAAAATTTTTTTATACATCTTAATTTTCTACTATTTTTTCCATAGCAAAGCATTTTTGCCTATACTTAAATTCTACAAGATTAAGTAAGAATAAATTGTTTCTCACTTTTTTTTTCTTTCTACTTGTATACAAGCTATAGCTAGGAAATACTTTGGTTAATCCAACGATTAACCAAAGGATTTTTAAAATGTCTTTACTCTCCTCTCTGCATCTTTTGCATTCTTTTACATTGTATCTTCAAACACCTCATCTGTTTTTCTTTTATAAGCCAGAGAGAATTAAATTATTAAAGAGTCAGTTTAAAATGTCAACAGAAAAATCCTTTTCCTTCCTCTTCATTGATCTTGGGCCTTTTCAAGCCTCATTATCCAAAATATATTTGCATAATTCATTTCTATTATCTGGAATGAAATAACTTGAGTTTGATACTAATATAATGTAATTTTAATAAGGAAATAAAGCCTAAAATTGTTAGCATTACAGGAAGCTGCTATCCTTGTGACAAATGTTCTGTTCTATGATAACCCCAAACATTGTGCTAATAAAATGCATTAATCCACCAAATATTTATTGATAACCCACATGTCAGCTCACCTTATGATGCAGGATGATGTGGCTGGTCGCACATATATAATAATAATAATAATAATAATAATGTTTTCATTTTAACCTTTCCTTTTGCTATGACAATTATCTGTAACATTTTTTTGTATTTCCATCCATTTTAGAGATTAACTTATTAAGAGTTTTTTCCCTCTAGTTTTATACCTATGGGCTGGAATTATCCAGTATATCTTAAACTAAATGGTTTGACAGCTCTTCTAATAGATTTCAGAGTAAAGATTTGTGCAAAATAAAACTGAATATATTTCTCTGAAAAAGTATTTTCAGTTTTGGATTGCTCCCCTGGGCTTTGATGAGAGCAGGACATTTGCCTGTAATGATAATAGATAATGTCATTTCCAGTGACATCTGGGTTTGGTAACTTAAAGGAGCAAGTGGCTGCAAAGTTTCATTATATGATTTTCACTCTCAATAAATACTTAGGGCCAAAAATAAATCGGGGTGAGCTGCAGGGAAATCAGGCATCTTATATAAAGCAAAATTAAGCACAGCCTCATTCACTATTGTTGTTATTAATTTTAAATGTTTAGCACAGTGTCAGTCTCAGGTCATGTTTACTTTCTTAGGTCAAGGAGTAGCAAAAAAAATTCCACTCTTTATTGAGATTTTTATTTTCATTCTTTTTGGTAAGTTTCTGACAAGATTTTATTAGATTGGAATTAGCAGCAGCACTCATTAGCACTTGCCATGTATTGCCAACAGGAACAGAAGGTATCATGGGCAAAGATTGTGTGTGGCGTGGGCAAGCCCTAGGAATAGTATTAAGGTTAATTAATTTAACTTGGAAGTTTTGATGATTATCAGACAGACAAATCTCAGAAGATTTCCTAGGCAAGTTTGTAGGCCTCAAGGATATTCTATGAAGATAATCCGGGAAATTATTGTTGACAGCATGTGAAATGAGGGTTTTAAGGAACAGTGTAACAGTCTGAATGAGTGTTGACAGCATTTTCCCTGGTACATCGTGTCTTTTTAAATTTAAAGGAGCATTATAACTTGCAATCTAAAAATATTCAGGCGAAAACCAAAGTCTCCCTCTCTCTTAGTTCCATTATCCGGAAGTCATTCTTAACAGTACAGTATATATTATTGCAGAATCATTTTACACATATACACAAACACATACCGAATCAGCAATGTAGATATTACTGAGGTGTGTGTTTTTTGTTTCTGTTTTTGTTTTTGGTAGAGAAATGGGGATGGATAATTACATATACATTTTCTATTTTTCAAAATTGGCTCTTTCTATTTTTTTCTGCAAATATTTTTTTTTACATTTACTAGTTGTCATGAGCCTCTTCCATGTCAGTCCTTATAAATATAGTTTTACAAAAAAATCTGTATAAAATTCCCTAACATAGTTGTACAATTTCAATATTGCCTGTATGATGAACATTTAGATTATTTCTAACTGTTATATTAAACCAGAATATAGTAAACTCATATATATCTATATATCTATCTATATATATATGGAGTCTAAGTATTTTTGGAAGAAAGATTACTAGATAAAGTACTGTTGGATGGAAGAATTTTAAATGTTGATTGATAATAACAAGTTGCAAGAGAGCATGCAAAAGTCAACAAGAGAGAGGGGACTCTTTGGGGATTTTAACCTTCCAAGATTTCGTGTACATCTGATGGGGTCCATCTCCTTGCCAATCCGTTATTCCCCAGGCTAGACTGACAGGCAAGCACCTGCCCTACATAACCCCAACTTCACTGCACCTGTGCTCATTTCTCCCTTTGTTCAATCCCTTCCCCCAGTGACCTGCAGGGAATGGAACAGCGGTTTGCTGGGGGGCATGGAACTGCCCAGATACCATGCTGATAATGCCTGGCCTTGCCTTTGCTCTCTTCTTCTTATTAATATTAATAACTAGCTAGTTAAAATCATAACACTACAATTCAATTCAATTCTGTCACTGTCTACCTGGAGTAAGCATCAGATCCCCCAAGTTAAGGGCTCAATCCCACAAGACTGCCCCCCACTTCAGATACAAATCCAGATCTTTTGTACTTCTGACCACCTGGCTATAAATCTGGGGTTCCCACGACTCCCTTCTTGTGTTTGACAATTTGCTTTCGTGGCTTACAAAACCCAGGGAAGCACTTTCATTACTATTATCCATTCATTATAAAAATATAAAACTCAGGAACAGCCCATGAAAATGATACATAGGGCAAGGTATGGGGGGAGGGGTGCAGAGCTTCTATGCCCTCTCCAGGTCTGCCACTCTCCCAGGATCTCCATGTGCTCACCAACCCAGACACTCTCCAAGTTCCTTCATTTAGGGTTTTTAATGGAAGCTTTATTACATAGGAATGATTGATTAAATCATTGACCATTGGTGATTAAGTCAACCTCCAGTCCCAAGTGGGCCTGAAAGTTCCAACCCTTTAATCATACCTTGGTTCCTTTGGTAACCAGCCCCACCCTGTTGCTACCTAGGATCCCCAGCTGCCAGCCATTTATTAGCATACAAAGACATTTATCATTTCAGAGAATCCAGGGGTTTTGGGAGCTCTGTGATAGGAAATGGGATCAGAGACCCTTGTCTATGTCATATGTGTTTCATTACCATTCATTTCTAAATGTTTTGAAATTCAGCTGTATTACAGCATAGAAAAGTGGGAGTCCTGAGAAGGAATCCCTGGTGAGGTATAGTAATAAGAAATACTGAAAACAAACCATTTTATTTCAGGAGCTTAAATGTAAGCGATGGCTATTATCAATCCTCATCCCTGGAAAAGGGAAGAAGAAAACCTCTGAATGAGTGAAAGATGACAGGTTAGTGACCCTAAGTCATTTAAACTGTTTTCTGGGAGTGTCACTTGCTCTGGATACCAATCAGACATGAAAGTTTGAGACTTGTTTCACTTTGTTGTTACTAAATAAGAGAATTAAAACCTATTTTATCAAATAATATCAGCTATTTACCTTGATTACAGTAATCTTATCTGGTTTCATCCTATAAATGTCACATTGTTTTCCTTGCAATTAAAAAAATTAAATCAAGTGCTGGTTGTCAGACCATTTGTTTTGAGCAGTTTATGCTATTCTTTTAAATTAACTACATAGAGATAATCTAATCATAACTAATGAAATTTCAAAATTCTTTCCAATTTTTCATACATGAGTTTTATTTTATTATTCTCAAAAACAGAACACCAAACTTGACACACACACAAACATATACAAACATATATTTCAAAGGAATACTATACTTTCTATCATATTCATTGCTTCACAAATAATTTCTATTTTAGATATGCTAAATAAATACAAATTAAATAATAAGAAGCAGAATATTGATTTATCTTTTTTATAACTTACCAGGAATTTTTAAATTTTTATCTTGTTTTCACTAGTACACCTTACAAGAGGTATTCTGTAATATGGATATTTTGATGTGCATTATAATATATCTATTTGTATGGAAAAATTATGTCTCATTTTTTTTCAGATGGATAAGATGGGTTTGGCTGATGATTTTAAAAATGAGGGCTGGCTTTGCCAATTAAGTCACTCAGGGTTCTGATTAGTTCTGATTTTTGATAAAAAAGAAAAATGTATTAAAGGCAAGTAATATCTTCAGGCATTTTAGAAAAATATTTTATTTTCAAGGCATGTAGAAATTAACACTATTTTGAAGAGGGCTTTGTCAAGTTCATTGCTAATAGAATTATTAAAATAATTTTATGATAGATTACCATGTGTTTTGGGATATATTTAAAAAGTTCAAATAATTGAATGACATGGCTATAATTAAACTTCCTCCAATGCTGTGTACTTGTTTATGAAAATAAGATTTCACAGTTATTATATATGCAAAAAAGAACAGAAATAGAATCCATGATCAGACTCATGTTCTTATAATAATTAAAGAAATATATATGTTTTTCATAAATATTCACAAATATATGAGTTGGGAAATAGTCTCATTGATGTCATTTAGAGATATAGTTGCAAAAAAACTTTACTTTTATTTTTAATATTTATCAAAATTTATAATTTGTAATAGACTTGTAATTTTTAATTCAGTTATGAATTACCAATAATTGCAGTGTTGTTTCAGTACATTTTAAAACATATCAACCTTGATGGTCATCAGCAGTAGAAAAAAATTCAATTTACTATACATATTTTTGGGGCTCTGAAGAATGTCAAATGAACTATAAAAACTTTCAAATATAAAATAAATTATTTTAGGATAAAATTCTGTAGTAGAACCATAATAAAAATTTGATTTCATGCAGTAAATATATAATGAAAAGATGCTCTCATTGGAAAATTTCTTCTTTTTAATGAATGATGGTAAATTTCAAAATGCCATTTGTAGTTAGATTCCTTTGGATATACTTAAAATATGATGCAACAGTGTTATTATATCATTGGATTCAATTTAAAACTTATGAGGGGATCAGTTATTTTTCAAAATTAGTTTTGAGATTTGGCAGCAAAACATTTTAAGGCCATTGTCTTGGGACTCCACTGCTAGGGAAACAGGTTTATGTTCGAGCAGTAGAAGGGCCACACAGCATCCCAGCTGCAAGTGGTAAGGATGCTTTGAAGGTAGGATGGGCCGTGGTTAGAAGTCCAGACAAATATCTCAGAAAAATCCTTTGTCATGCTGGCTGCCAGCACTGCTAACCTCTTACCTTGCATGGCTCTTATAATACTTCAGTTCCTACAATTTCTGGCTAAGGAAAATTATGCAAAATTTTCCCTTTTGTGTCATGCTAGATGAGTATTCTTTAACAAGCCTGCCTGAGGTGCACCTGAGGTTCTAGGGACATGCAGTCCACTGTGAACTTTCTGTCCTGTATCTGAGCTCGTTGCTATGATAGCCACATGTGTCTACTGTGCATTTGAAATATGGTTGATGCAACTAAGAAACATAATTTTTAACTTTATATAAGTTTAATTAATTTAAATTAAGTAGCCACATGCGACTTAGCCACCATATTGGATAGAACAGCTCTAGTATAATGGACTTTAGTTTGAGTTACTATTTACTATTGATTAGGGCCCAGCCTCTCCAAAGTTAAATGTTAACTTCTAAAAGATTGATAAGTTGCAAATGAGTTCTGTCCTGTACTACAGGGCAATAAAACTGTTTTATTGCCCTATAGCACATTAATTAACAATCTTCTTTCAATATTTCTTCTTTCACTGACAATATGTGCTTCAATTTTTTAAACTCTCCTTTTAACCAGCCTTCCCATCCTATTTCTGCCAGTAATGGGTTTCTGCTATTAATTGACACAAGTTCCATATATATTTGCGAGAAAGTAGTGCTTTTGAAGTTTTGAAAATTTTACTCTGATATTGCTTCAAAATTACCAATTACCATTCTTAGTAAATATCTTAATTATTAGACTGAAGGGGAAATAGGTATCAATTTTGATAGATACCAAATTTTGACAAAATATAATACCTGTTACACTCCCCCCCCACACCTATTAGTCAACTAGATGTAGAGAAATTTGCCCTAATTTGACAAAAGATACTTCCAGAAAGATGTGATAATCACTACATGCTAGCTGTAAAAACTTTAAAGTGTATTTAGTAGAATAAATACCTAGAGTCTTATTGACCATTTATAAACCTATAGTTTTATGCAGCTTCATCTAGCTTTCCAATATTCTCACAACATATGAAAGAAGAATGACACCTGACTCTGGTCCTAAAAGCAGGGCCTGAGTGGAGGGCAGGTGGGATGGCACTAAGAGAAAAGAGCAGAAGGGGGACACATGGCTGAAATTCCTGAGGACTCACCTCATTATCCTGTCCCACTCAGGGAGATTCCACTCTCTCATGCAAATGAACGGGACAGGCTAGACCAGCGGTTCTCAACCTTCCTAATGCCGAGACCCTTTAATACAGTTCCTCATGTTGTGGTGACCCCCAACCATAAAATTATTTCCGTTGCTACTTCATAACTGTAATTTTGCTACTGTTATGGATCGTAATGTAAATATCTGATATGCAGGATGTATTTTCATTGTTACAAATTGAACATAACTAAAGCATAGTGATTAATCACAAAAACAATATGTAATTATATATGTGTTTTCCGATGGTCTTAGGTGACCCCTGTGAAAGGGTCATTCAACCCCCAAAGGGGCCGCGACCCACAGGTTGAGAACCGCTGGCCTAGACAGTCCTGGAGATTTCCTAAAAATGCCTTTGCTAAGGCCACAGAGGATGCAACTCCTCCTCTGGGTCCCTGCCCCAGTCGCCTCTTCTATGGTCCCCCAACCTCACCCCAATTCTTCTCCATCTCCATCTCCATCTCCATCTCCATCTCCATCTCCATCTCCATCTCCATCTCCATCTCCATCCTTCCTCCCACCCTTGATTCCAGGCCCTCTAGGTTAGCTGCTGCTAGTGTTACAATGCTGGCTTCCAGTTACTAACTTCCGCAGAGTGGGATTGGGCATTTCTGGGCTGAAACACTGTTCCATTAGTAAATTCAAAATATTCACATGAAAGGGTAAAGTCCTGCAGGGTTTCACCAATGCTGATTGTAGTTTATAATGTTAAAAACGAGGGAACTGCATGTGCATTACAAGCTAGTGGGAGCCTTAAGTTGTTTGGGGTTGGGAAGTTTCTTAATGATTTAATCCAACTAAATATGGAGTACAAGAGGGGCGGGGCGAGGAGGAAGAAAGAGTGTGAGATTTCATGCCAATATCGTCAACCAGTAAAGACTGTGTTTCATTTCATAGAGGAAATGAGACTTTGATTCTTTGGGGAAAGAAAAAATAGAATTTAGATAGGAAGAAGGGCAGAACAAACCATCCCTCAATGGGCATCCGATTGAAAAAACCCACAGATGAAACTAGGAAAGAAAAGAAAAAACTGCTATGTACCTGAAGATGAGGTCCATGAGACCAAGCCCGAGGGGGCACATAGGAAATCAGAGGATTACCTGGTAAGGTTAGATACCAACCCTCGTTCCTGGAGCAAAGAGTTGCACATGCTATCGGTTAAACTCTGGAGCAGGAGTCTGTACACGCTGGATAGTAAATATTTTTGGCTTTGCAGGCCATGTGGTCTCTGTTACAACTGGTCAACTCTGTCCTTAGTGCAGGAAAGCAGCCACAGACAATACATAAACAAATGGGCATAGCTGCATAGCTGCATTCCAATAAAAAATTATTTACAAAAATAGATTGTGGGCCCACAGGCTGTAGTCTGCCAACCCCTAGCCTAGAAGAAAAATTTTTTACAGTCACTGAGGAATAAGGAAAAGAACTCAAGATGCTCCTGAAATTGAAGACTCCAGTGAATGACGTGCATGAGAATAATTCCCCAGGAGAAATAAATAAGAGACTTTGAGAAGAGTGATTTTCAACCTTTTTCATCTCATGGCACACATGAACTAATTACTAAAATTCTGCATCACACCAACAAATATATATTTTGCTGATCTGACAAAAAATAGATATAATTTTTTATTCGCTCACACTGGATGGCTATTGTGTTGGCTGTTGTCATTTTTATTTGACAGTTTAAGGGAAAAAAGTCAGTGCCCCCAACTAAATAGTCAGGTATTGCAAGTTTTAAAAATTCTTGTGACCCTCCAGTGAGCCTGCTGTGACATGCCAGTTGAAAATTGCTGCTGTAGAAAGTGCATATATCAAGCTTCTTAGTAGTTGAAAGATTATTCAGACCTATTGGAAGAAGATTCTTTGTGACATATCCAGAAAGGCCATGATGTACTAGTATTTCAGGTGTGGAGAATGTGGTTCTCTCAGTCAAAGCAGGCCTGGAGCAACGTCCCCTGGAGACTGTGGGATCAATGCTGATTTTCATGCAGGGCCTCATGATTCAGACATTAATTATACTTTATTGATCAATTGCTCATTGGCCATTTTCTTCAGACAGTGTTCTTACCATGATGAGATGAGGATAAATGACAGCTTAACAGATTTATAGAACTTTAAAAATACCTTAAAATAAATAAAAGTTGTGACATATGAAGAGAAAATTGAAGCACAAAGACTTTTGTTTTGAGGGGGGTAAAAATCAATATACAAAGTAAATGCTCTCTGAGGAAGAAAGTAGGTAAAGGTTCCAACCAGAATCTTTAAAAAAATGAATAAAATAATAAATGAAATGCTGGTAGAAAGCATACTTGTTTGGGGAAACTTAGGAAGCATAAGATACACAAGCAAACAAAAAAAGGCAACAAAATCAAACAAACAGAACAAGGTTTTAGAAGGTGAGAGGTCTACGGAAATATTGCAAATATATTCAAGAAATTCTATAAAATGTTCCAAGTGACAAAAGCCCAATAAAGCTAAATTCAGCAAAATGATGAAGTCTCATCTCTAACAAGTCCAAGAATAAAAAAATCAAGACCTGAGGGGAGCATGGAGCAGCTACCACAGGAAGCAGAAAAGCAGAATTAGGAAAACCCTTAGCTGAGAGAACCACTCAAGTTCAGTTTATTATAAAACTCAGAAAGACCTCAAGGAAACTCTTGTTTATTTAAAAAAAAAAGGAGTTTGAAGTTTTGAATAATTGCATTAGGCAGCTGAACTAACTGGCGAATCAACGGAGTGAGAAGCTAAAATAAATCAGGAATGACAGATGATATATATCTGCTGGATATAATCTTTGTTAACAATAGCTGGAAAAGACTGAGGCCATTTCCCATCCACACTGAGTGATGAGGTGTCAACCAGGCATGAGCTGGAAGAACAAATAAAGAGTATGAGATTTGCTCTCTGCGTTCAGCAAAGCTCTGCTGGAAATGAATGCAAAACCTTGCAGCACAATGTAGGGATCCTGAAAGCACATAAAGATATGGCTCTGTGAAAGGAGCTGATTCGGGAAAAGAAAAAACGGGCAAAGGAACAGCTAAAGCAATCAGCCGCAGAGGAGATGAAAACTTACAGGCAGAGAATTCAAGAAATGGGGTGATTGGATGGGCAGGGAAGAATGACAGAAAATAAAAATATCCATAAGCAATTCCTGATAAAAATAAATAAATAAATAAAGCCCATCACTGCTGAAGAACAATGCTTCAAAAACCAGAAACTCTAAAACCCAATCCAGGAAGACTTGATCCCTAAATGGCCTCAAATAAGTAAATAAATAAATCAATGGGCAAACTGCATTGTGCATTAGAATCATATCGCGGGCTTGCTGGAACGAAGATGGCTGAGCCCCAAGGCTGAGTTTCTGATTCAGTAGATCTAGGGTGAAGCCTGAAAATGTGCATTTCAACCGTTCTCTGGTTATGATGATGCCACTGGTCTGAGGATCACACTAAGAACTGTGCATGTTAGAATTGCTTTGGCAACTTTTAGACCCATTCACTCAGGATCTTTGTGTGTGGGGCTCAAGTATTGCTATATATATATTGCAGCTTCTCAGATAATTCCAACACAACCAAGGCTGAGAACCACTGCAGTGGGCCAAAATGGTTCTCTCTACCAATTCACTAAAATTGGCAACGTATTACCTCTCATCCCTGATGATGACATTCATCTTTGATGTTTTTCTTTTCTCTAAGAGACTTGTCCAGAAATGAACCAGTCCAACGCATGGGCCTCCACCTAGTCTTAGGGAGTCCTCTGGTGTGTCAGTGGAATGGTAACCGCTTCTGTGTGGATTCTGATGAAGCTTCACTGAGAAACTCAAGGAGCCACTTTGATGATAGTTCATGTCTTTAATTCTGGTGCCAGAAGCTGTCACCTCTCCTTCTACCCTCTCCACCTTTCCAGAATGATCTCACCATTAATAAATAAATAAAGCCCATCACTGCTGAAGAACAATGCTTCAAAAACCAGAAACTCTAAAACCAAATCCAGGAAGATTGGACTTCTACCTGAAGCTTGGGGAACTCACCTATTTTTTACTCTTCCTTCCACCTCTGTTTTTTGCTGTGCATTTCTTTCCAGACCTAAGTAAATTACCTTACCTTTAACCAGAATAAGAAACTTGCCTTCTGACTCTGTAAGGAAGATTTGGACATTCAAGTTTTAAAATATCCAGACTCTCTTGGTCAACAAAGAGCATATTATCTTGTCTCAGATCAATACCTCTATCTTTACCCCCCAAACCAAACCCAAGTGGCTCTTTACCTACAGCTTTTGCAAGCGCTTTTTCAGCTTCAGGTGTATTAACACCCCCTCCACACATGCATGCACACGCCTGAGCACTCACACACACATGTGCAGACACACATGCACACACCCGCACTGCTCACAGCAAAGGACAAGTCATAGGCTTCTATCAGGCTTTCGGTGTAGGACAATGAATGAACTATTTAAACATTTCACTTGACTCAAATCCTTTATTTTTCACTTTTATTGAGGTACAATTTATGTACAAGAGTAATGCACAACTCTGAAGTACAAAATTGATGAGTTCTGACAAAATAGAATCAAATAGAACATTTGCATCATCTGAGAAAGTTCTCTTATGTCTTCTCTCAGTTCGTTCAAAAGGCAACCTCTGTCCTGATCTCCATCACCACATATTAGTTTTGCCTGTTCTTTAACTTCATAGAAATGAAATCACACAGTGTTCTCAGTTGTGTCTGTTTTTTTGCTCAGCATAATGGTTCTGAGATTCATCCATATTGTTGTGTCTCACAAGTTTATTCTTTTATGTTCCTGAGTATTTATTATTTCATTATTTGAATACAACAGAATTTCTCCATTTTTATGTTGATGGTCATTTGGGTTATTTTCAGATTTTGACTGTTATCAATCAAGCTTTATAAAGATTCTTGGACAAGTCCTTTTGTGGACTTATCTTTGCATTTTTGGGGGTGCACTTTCTCCCAGGAGGGCTATAGCATAACCATAATGTTGAACTTAATAAAATAATTTTTGAAGTTGATTGTGCCATTTTGCACTCCAAACAGCAATGCATGAGAGGTCCATAGCTCTACAACATCACTGACATTTGGTGTGGCTAGTCTTTTTCATTTTAACCATTCTGGTGGGTTTGAAGAAGTAACATTTATTATTTTTGCAGAATTGTTTTTCAATGCATGCTGACCTCAAATTATCCATATTTCAGCCAAGTTATTTAGTTCTGAAGTTTCTATTTAATTTTTTAGAAGTCTTATACAGATGGAAATCATCTTTGAGTTGCAGTCTCTTTCTATATTATGACCTGACTCACTTATTTTTAATTATTTAGGTCATGTAATTTTAAATAATTTGCAATGTTATGGAAAGAAAATAAATGCCCTGTAAATAAAAATAATTTAAATTTAATTAACTATTCTTTCAGAAAAAGAAAGATGGGCTAGAAGAGAAATTAAAACAAAATGAAAATGTTACTTCTTCATTAGACTATTACTAAAATTGTTTTCATTTGTTACTGCTATATATGTTTTGTTTTCCTTCTGTCA
Organism: Myotis lucifugus; assembly: GCF_000147115.1. Lineage (NCBI taxonomy): Eukaryota > Metazoa > Chordata > Mammalia > Chiroptera > Vespertilionidae > Myotis > Myotis lucifugus. The sequence goes on along the minus strand of NW_005871090.1, from coordinate 964,030 downwards.
TTGCATTTTTATTAATTTTGGCATGATATAAATTTAAAAACATTTTTATAGGTATTCTGCATAACATAATTGCTCAAAATTTTTGAGAAAAATTGGTGTATATAATTTATAGCAGCGATTCTCAAACTTGGGTAAAAATTCATTTTGGTAAAATACAAAGGCCCAGGCCCCCTTTCCTGATTCAAGAAACTTGAGCATGTGTATTCTTTACTAGTTTTTCAGGTGATTCTGAGACACGCGCAAGTTAATAATCACTGCTCTAAAAGTATATTCCAGCATGAAAGAAAAGAACATATTAATTATAGTGCAGTTGTCAGCAGTGGCCAACAGGTGGCTCACTGGATCACAGCACCATTTAGGGAAATGAGTCATTTGCATATCAAGGCATTTCCAAAGAAATATGTAGTAAATAGAAAGACTACAGTTATTTCTGAAGAATAATTCTCTTTAATGCTTTTTAATGTATGACTCCTAACAAGTCTTCTAGACACACATGTAGAATGTGAAAATAAAAAGACTAGAATTTTTTATGTTAGCCTGCATTTCCTCTTAATAAAAATCCAGTTCTGTCAAGATAAAATGCTCTGTGCATTATACAGCACTTGACTTCAACAGAGGTCGGGAAGTGATTCACTCTGCTCTAGTTTGGGCTCACAAGGATAGGTAGCCTTACAGGTTAACAGTGGGAATTACTTCCAAGATTAAAAAGCTGCCTTGTAGGCTTGGATTTAATTACAACTGATCAATTGCAGTGATTCTGGCTGCAGAGTTAGCTTGCTTTGAGTTTGCTGAAAAAGAACTTGCTATTTGGAATTGTACGCAGTGTTCTTTTTGGGTGACAGCTAGGCCTGCATGACTACTTCACGAAAATGCCCCCCCCCCCCTCCCAGTCAAGGTGACAGGATTCAAAGCAGGCACTGATTTCCCAGACAGAGTTTAAATGCCCACTTCAACTGGGAATTGTTCCATGGTCTCACAGTTTCCAAATAAAGGGCTCCAAACAAGCCTGAGGGGTATACTTTTATTCACTGATCATTGGTAAACATTTCCTGAATGCCCACTCTGTGCCAGCTAATGAGTAAGGCCTGAGAGTTAAGACACAAGAGATATCATTTAGACTTGGAGGCAGACAAGAGGTCAACATGCTCTAGTTATGTGATACTCGTCACACCTGTACGTGATGGGCGGATGCCTCTTGTTTTCACTGCCACACCCTTGTTGCCCATCACAGTGCCCAGCCCATGGCATCTACTTAATAAATATTTTCTCAATTATGAACAATGAACAGTTACATAATTCAAAGGATGGAGTACAACCTTTGGAGAACTTCCTTTGGGTTAGTTTCCTGCCGGGAACCAATTCCAGCATGTCATAATTTCAAGAGTTTCATCAAAAGGTTGATGAGACTTGGGGACTCAACAGAGTTGAGTCACACATGTAGTCACCTGCATCTGGGAATGGCTAAAGGCATTTCCCCAAACCTGAATAGGAAACTGTGGCTGCCGGACAGTTAAAGGGCATCTTAATCTACATGTTATTGCCTCCTACTGGCCAAACACCTGAACAGCCGTAGGCTAATTCCCCCATTCTGACAATGGACTCTGTACCCTTTGAAGTGTATTATCTCCACCTTGCCTTAGGACAAATTGTGTTAATAAAAGCAAGGGTCCTAGACAAGGAGGGAGTCTTCAGTTCCTTTAGCTGAAGGTCCTCTGACCCCCAATGCCTTTCAAAATTATATCTTATCTCCGGATTCTTTATTAGTCTCTGGATTCCTATGTCATCTACGCACAGCCTTTTCCAAATTCCTGAACCCTTCTTGATGCTGGGACAAGAACCCCGGCAGTTTCCTTTGATTATGTGTACAGAATAATCTCTACATTTTGGATTTTACAGCAAAACTGACACTCTCCTGCCCACCTTCCCTCACCACTCACTTCTAAGCTATAGGCAATTTACTAAGAACACCTAAGACTCAATACCTGAGGGCTATTTTCCTGGTCTTATATTTACCCAGTTGTTGCCAGAAGTCCCCTAAGAACAGCCTTCAAACCCTGTGACATCCAGGTGTTGGGGATAAATGCCCCAGTGTTGTTGCTTTACCTGTGCGATAACTGAAGTTGCTTTACACTGTCTCTAAGAGTTCCTCAATGAGATAGAGTTTCTCTAATTGCCCACAGTGGTAACTGGCTAATAAACTAGAGTCTTCCCATTCTCTGCTTCACTTTCCTTTTCCCTGTTGTTGGTTCCTAGAGCAACTCTCAAAGAAAACACTCAAGTCCTTACCTTGGGGTCTACTACTGGGGGGGACTCAACTTAGCAATAAACATAAGCTGTCCACGTGCAGATAGGTGGAGGGGTGGGAGGAGTGTTGGTGATGTGCACAAATATGGAAGCATGAGGGAATTTGAGACCAAATAGTGAACAATTGATGGAACATAGGCTACATGGGTTGGAAGTGATGATGAGGGATCTTGTGTGCTAATCTAAAAATATCTGCATTTTTTTAAGGCAGTAAGGATCCACTGAAATATTTTGAAAAGGAGGGAAAGGGAACATTTTATGATCCAGCATAAAGTACAGGCAAATGCAGGTGAGGCTAAAGAGTGAATGAAATTACCCATGACAAGGGGGTACTACTTTTAGAATCTGATAAAAATTATAATCACCTCCACATAAAACTGCACATTAACACATCCACAATTTTTCAAAGGAATTTACAGGTGTTCACTGACCCACTTTAAAGCATAGCCATGCATCTCCTTAAGGTTTCTAGAAGAGCAGTTAGGAACGCCAAACATTGAGTGAGAAGACAAGAGGATTAAGGAACGGAAGCCTTCAGAACAATCACACTGACGTGTAGACGGGAATAAAGAGAGTAGAATAAGAAGCTGTCACTGGGACAGGAAAAGGCTCAGAACTGAGTTTTATTGGGAAACAACAAAAGATACTCTCGGCTGAGCTACTTTGGATCAGTAGGAGGTGACAGAGAGCATCACTCTCTAGTTCTTCCTTTCGTTGTTCGCCCAAACAAGAAAAAATGGTAGTCGTCTGTCAGGACATTTCATGACAGGAAACACACCAGATGAAATTTAGTTAATAAATGTATTGCTTGGTTCTAACAATGCTAGTTATTTGGTATTTTTTAAGTTAATTGTCAATATTTTAAAATAAAGAAATTTCTATATTTTCTTGGAAAAAAAAATTAAAACATGTAGGCCAACAGTCCCAACCAGTTTCCACTGTCTGAGTAGTTGTTGCCCTTGTGGATATTGTACGGGCTCTCCAATTGGCCACAGCTCTTTTACTCACTTACATTACCGGCCTGGCTTCCATAAACCTTTACATTTTGTGGGGTTTTGTTTGTTTGTTTGTTTGTTTATTATTTTAAGAGTACGTTTATTAAACTGGGGACAGTGAAACAAGGAAGGATTTATAATAGAAGAAGCAACAGGACAGAGCGAAGGCGGGCTGCTTTGGCTCACTGAGAAGTCAGAGAAAAGGCGACCTTTGAGGCAGGTTCGGGGGGCTAGCCTGGGATGATTTACCACTGCCCACTGCTCCTCCCGTTGTGGAGACCCTTAGAGTTCAGGAGATATGGAAAGCCTGAGAGGGAAGAAAGGCATAGATGTGCTCCCTGGAGAGAGAGTGCTAAACTTTTAAATCTTTTTAAAAATATATTTTTTATTGATTTCAGAGAGGAAGGGAGAGGGGGAGAGAGAAACATCAATGATGAGAGAGGATCACTGATCGGCTGCCTCCTGCATACCCCCTAATTCGGATCATGCCCACAACCTAGGCATGTACCCTTGACCAGAATCGAACCCTGGACCCTTTAGTCCATAGGCTGATGCTTTAGCCACTAAGCCAGTGGTTCTCAACCTTCTGGCCCTTTAAATACAGTTCCTCATGTTGTGACCCAACCATAAAATTATTTTCGTTGCTACTTCATAACTGTAATGTTGCTACTGTTATGAATCATAATGTAAATATCTGCTATGCAGGATGGTCTTAGGCGACCCCTGTGAAAGGGTCATTCGACCGCCAAAGGGGTCTCGACCCACAGGTTGAGAACCGCTGCACTAAGCCAAACCAGCTACAGCCTCTTGTTCCCTTTTAACCTCCACTTCATTTTCAGACCACATAACATTGGGAGCAAGTTCACATTTTAAGGGGACTAAGAGGAATGAGGGTTAGGTAGTTAGGAATATCAACCTTTTGACCAAATAAATATCAAGATTATCCTGTCTGTTGCAGCTCTCATCTTAGATATACTTGCACATCTGGGGGCACACCCACACTCCCATGCACACTCAGTTAGTACTCCCTTAGTCACATTCTCTTCTCCAAGTTGGTTTAACCAGGTACAGTCCCATTTGAGGAAAGAAGCAATTGGACTCCTCATGGAATAGCATCACATTCACAGTAGAAAGGAAAGAGTGAAAAAAGCAAAACAGTTATTGTCCAGTTGGGATTGTTGGATACCAGATGCTCAGGCAAGTCCACAGAGAGTTTTCAAATTGTCAGGAATGATGTAGAACCTTTTCTGAAATGTATCAATCTTTGTCACCAAAATATGTGTTTGTTCCAAACTAAAAACATGCTGACAGCCCTAGCTAGGAAACAAAATTTTCTTGATGGGCTCTCTTACGTGTTTTCAGGTAACAACCCCAATCTTGACAACATGGGTTCCCCCACTGCACTTGAATTTTCTTCACTAAACATATCACTACATAACTCATTTGTTTGTTTATTATTTGTCCTATCTCCATATCTCCCCTCCACATACCCACAAGGATACAGACACCATGATATTAGACATATTGTTTATTTTGTTCACCTCTCTGTCCTCAGCAACTAACTGGTTCCTAGTATATCATCGGTGTTTAATAAATGTTTGCCAAATGAATGCACAAGTGATAATGGCAACTTCAAGTGTATGAATTGCAAATGAGAGTTGAGTGCAAGAACACCAATAAATAAAATAAGGATATTGAAAAGCATTTCCAATATTCAAGAAATATCTTTACCATATTTTTTAATTATTTAGGGGAGTGCCAATATTCTATCTGCTGGATCTACAAGGAACCCTATGAAAGGCTATTTTAATACATAAAATATATAGGTTTTCTTCTCCTTTTCAATAGAGACTTTATTCATGCTGCCAAACTAAGCATAAAATATGATGTGCATGTCAAGTGATTAGACACTGAGGGTAGGGAGAAGATATGAAATTGTGTAGGATGAAATCCCAGCAATATCTCTTATCAGCTGTGAGATGTGCCTCACTTAGGGTGAGGCCAGGGTGAGAGGGAGAGAAAATCCAAAATGGCTGAAATAGTACATATTAATTTCTCTCTCATGTGCTCAAAGTGCCACTTCAAGGTCACGAGGGACCCAGGCTCTTCCTACTTTTTGGCTCCAGCATGCTAATATGTAGCTTTTGTCCTCAAGTTCACCTTGTGGTCCAAGATGGCTGCCACAGCTTAAAACCATTGGAGCAGTGGTTCTCAACCTTCCTGATGCCTCGACCCTTTAATACAGTTCCTCATGTTGTGGGGACCCCCAATTTCATTGTTACAAATTGAACATAATTAAAGCATAGTGATTAATCACAAAAAACAATATGTAATTATATGTGTGTTTTCCGATGGTCTTAGGCGACCCCTGTGAAAGGGTCGTTCGACCCAAAGGGGTCGCGACCCACAGGTTGAGAACCGCTGCATTGGAGGATCATCAAGGCCTAAATAAGGAAGAAAGTCAGAAGGGTCACAGTGCTTATTTCTTTGTTGTTGTTGTTGTTCTTGTTTTTTGTTAATCCTCACACCAGGATATTTTTTTTACATTGTGGTTTTTTTTAGGGAGAGTGATTTTTTTTTAAGGGAGAAAAACATTGGTTGGTTGCCTCCTGCACAGGCTGTGACCAGGGCTGGGATCAAACCTGCAACCCAGGTACATGCCTTTGACTGGGAAACAAGCCCGAGACCCTTTGGTCCTTGGCCGACACTGTCACCTTTGGCTGGAGATCCTGGCTAGAGGTCCTGACTAGGCTGCTGATCAACTGAAGGCTGTCTCCGTGTCATTCCTTCTTTGCGAGTTCTATACTACACTTATGCTTAAATTCATTGGCGATGCATCAGTCACATGCATACCTAGCTTCAGGAGAGGCTGAGAAAGGCAATTTTTTTTATTGAACTACATTGCCACCCAAAATGGAATTTTGGTTGTACTTCAAGAGAAGAAATGGAGAACAGATATTGGGTGGCAACTTGTAGTCTTTGACATGCCTCAGGTAAATTCTTTATCTCTTTAAGCCTCTGTTTTCTCATCTGTGAGACAGGAGTAAAAGAATTGTCAAGAGCACTGCATAACATAATGGATATAAATTCTGTGGTACAATGCCTGACAAATAGTAAATATTTTATAGAGTTATTATTGTTATTATTACCATCCTTGACCTCCAAGAGTGTAGCATTTTCTAGGGGAAACAAGTCAAGCATGGGAAATATATAAATGATAGCGAAATTCAGTAGAGGATGGTGTCTTTAAATCAATAGGGCAGGTGAGTATTACAGGTATGAGCAGGGAGCGTGGGGTTGGAGGATTTTAGCTGTGCTCTGTGAGGAAAGCAGGGTATAAAAGGAAGAGAAATTAGGTGCCCTGAAATTTCTTCAAAAGTGTTTTTTCAAAAAGCCTTTTTATGCTTGTATAGTAGTCCTCCTTTATCTGTGGGGGATAGATTGAAAGACCCTCAGAGGATGCCTAAAACCACAAATAGTACCAATCCTATATATATTATGTTTTTTTTCCCATACATACATACACTTTACGAATTTTCGTTGGTATAACCGGGTTGCCAGCATCACCACTCTTGTGTTTGGGGGACATTATTAACTAAAATAAGGGTCCCTTGAACACAGGCACTACAATATGGTGACAATCAATCTAATAACTGAGATGGCTAATAAGTGACTAATGGTAGAGTAGCATCTACAGCATGGAGAGGCTGGACAAAGGGAGGTACTGTATACATCCTGGGCAGGAGGGAGTGAGTTGGTCTGAGATTTCTTCCACTACTTGGAACAGTTCAAAACTTAAAACTTATGAATTGCTTATTTCTTGAATTTCCATTTAACATTTTCAGACTTCGGTGGACTTTAGGTAGTTGAAACTGCAGAAAGTGAAACTGCAGATAAAGGGGGAGGGGAGGCTACTGTAATTCAGTTTGCTGAAGACAGTTAATTAATATGTTGCCATTGATGGGAGTCACATCTTCATTCCAAGCCAGTTAGCAGCCACTCTGTGTGGGTAGGGAGAAAAGTGCTGTTTTGCTATGTGGGTTTCTCTCTGATTTATTTCGCTCTGTAGAAGGCAGGAAAAAAAAAAGAGACAGTGAAGATTTACCCAAATGGGGAATTTCTTTATGGAAGGCAGCCAGGGGAATAACTCCTATAAGTAAGAACCCATAATAAACAGCTGTGAGAGACTCTTACTCTGGTAAATGATTTACGTAGAGCTAGACCAGTGTTGCTCATGTGGTTCAGGGACCAGCAGCATCAGCATCACTGGATGGGTTGTGGGAAGTGCAGATTCTCGGGCTCCACTCCACTCCTGAATTAGAATCTACATTTTATCAGGATCCCCTGATAATCTGTATGATCTGTTTGAGAATCACTGGTACACAACACGTTTCTGCTCTCAAGAAGTTAATATTTGGGGAGAAATAAAATATAAACCCATTAAAATGAACAAAACAGTTAATGCACAGAACATTTCAAGTGATTCCAGGAGAACAAGGGGCTTGTAATAAACCTATCTGAACATTAAAACTGTGTGCCAACCTGAGAGAATCTCATGAGGAACAGTTACTGTTTTCCTAATATTCCTTTCTTTTCCTGAGAACGGCACATCTCCCTCTGGTAACTTTTGGCTCTCAATCCATCCACATTGTCCTCGTATCATCATGAAAGAAAGTCTTTTATCTTAAGTCAGCCAACACTGTTCATTAACACAGGGAGGTTGCACACACCCCCTTGGAGGAGCCTGTTTTTTGAAGAATACTCATTAATTTTAGGAGAATTGCCAGGTCTTTGTTGGTGGTTTCTGCTTGCTTTGTTAGCATTGTCTTCATGATGTTCCGCACCACTCCTCCTCCCTGTGCTCCACATGCACATTTTGAGAACTCAAAATGTTGAATTATCACTGTTATAAATCATACCTACACCCAACACTTACTAGTAATTCAAAGAAAGAAGGACATCACCAGTCACAGGTGAAACATTCATTTCTTGGGAAATCAGAGACTGTGAGACACAGACCCCTCAAAAGACCATCTTTCCCCTTATTTAAATGAATTTTGTTTTCATATTTAACAGAGAAGATTCTTTCTGAGCAATGTATGTGGAAACACCACTCACACATATATCCACTCCCATTTTAGGAAAGCCCACTTTATACTCGTAATTAGAGTCTACAGTACAACTTTTCATTATTCAGCTTTCTATGACCTAGAAATCCACAAATTCCAGTTTTGTGTACAGTAAGTAATCAAGAGAGACCAGGCACATTCTGTGAAAAAAACTCCTTGGTATCATTTCACCAATAAATGCCATTAGTGTGTTTACCAAGTGGTCTTGTCTTCAGGTCATTACTACATTTACATGGAGACTTTGACTGAATTCATTATTTCTAGACTAGAGGCCTGGTGCACAAATTCGTACACCAGTGGGGTCCCTTGGCCTGGCCTATGGGATTAGGCCAAAACTGGCTCTCCAACAGCCCCTGAGGGGTCCCGGATTGTGAGAGGGCTCAATCTGGGACAAGGAACTCCACTGGTGCACGATTGGGGCCCAGGAGGGATGCAGGAGGTTGGCCAGCTAGGGAGGAACTGCAGGAGGGCTTCAGGGTGTGTCCGGCCCATCTTGCTCAGTCCCAATTGGCCCGACCCCAGCAGCAAGCTAACTTACTGGTTGGAGTGTCTGCCTCCCTGGTGGTCAGTGCATGTCATAGCTACTGGTCAACCAGTTGACTGTCTGCCCCCTGGTGGTCAGTGCATGTCATAGTGAGCGGTTGAGCGGCCTTAGCATATCATTAGCATATTATGCTTTGAGTGGTTGAACAGATGACCGGATGACCAAACACTTAGCATAGTAGGCTTTTATTATATAGGATATCTTTGCTAAGAAGGGAATGGTTACTGGCATGCTGTTGTTTTTTGCCCCCTAAGAAACCTGCTAGAACTCCTATAATTTTCATTTATCACTCTTAGTTTTGTTACTAATCTAACCCAGAAATCTGCAAGTTTTCTTAACACCATTCTCTCCTTTTCCTTCTTTATCCAATAAATCACTATGACCTACATCCTATATCACTTTTGAACCCATTTTTTTCATTGTCACCATAGTTCCAGCCTTTATAATCTCTCAGCTAAATGTTGTGATAAGCCAGATCTCTTGGTCTATCTGTCCACTTCTTAATCTCTTCTCCCTCCAATTTACTGTCAAAATGGTTTCCAGAGTGATCTTTCTGAAATATACATCTGTTAAGCTGTTCAGCAGCTTCAATGATTCCTGTCTGGCTAGCTCTTGCTGCACTATAAACCACCAGAGACTAAGGGTTTCAATACAACAGTAATTAATTTTTATAGCTTGTGAGGCTAGATATGTGCTAATCTCAGATGGGCTTTTTAATGCACCTGTGGGTCAGTAGGGGTGCTGTTCTAGGCTAGTTTAGGTGAGGTAGCTTAGCTGGAGCAACTTTATTCCATGTGTCTCTCAATTCCCTCCTAGGACTAGCCAGACTGACCTGAGCATCTCTTTATGGCAATGGTAGCAGCAAAAAAAACACAAGCTCCAATGTGCAAATTCATCCCACACCCCTGTTGGCGTATGCCCCCTATTTTCCCAGAGTTAAGGGATATTAACAGGTCATGTCAAATATATATACAGGGAAAAGTAAAATTGGGGCCAATATGCAGTATACCATAGCTCCTATCTCCCAAAGGACAAAACCCAGGTATGATCCTTGTGTAGCCACTGAACATGGGAGCTTTGTGATCTCCATGTTTTCCTCCCAGGTGTTTGACTGTTCCATCCTCAGAGTCGCTCTTGTTGCTGACCAGTTGTATATGTCTAGTTCTTAGCACTCACTGTGATAGTGTGTTTACAGCTTGGTCTTTTCAATAAGACTAGGAACTCCTTGAGAGCATTATGACTCCTTCACTTTCATGTCTCCTGGTTCTGAAGTTGTTTTAAAAGTCTTTGTTGAACTGAATTGAATTGAGTAGAAATGAAAGTACATCTCCTAGAATCTGAACACATTTTGTGTTGTATACGATGTTCCTAGCAGTTCTGAGAAATTCAACCAGGTGTCTGAGGAGTTGAGAGGATACCTGGGAAGCGGTTTCCAGTCCCTGAGAAGTTGACTTATAAGAGAAAGGCAGCCCCACCGGTTTGAATCAGTGGTTGAGTGTCGATCTATGAACCAGGAGGTCACCATTTGATTTCTAGTCAGGACACATGCCCAGGCTTCAGGCTCGATCCCTGGTAGGGGGCATGCAGGAGGCAGCCAATCAATGATTCACTCTCATCATTGATGCTTCTATCTCTCTCTCCCTCTGCCTGAAATCAATAAAAGTGAGAAAGAAGAGACTTGGATATCAGGCAGTTTGTATGTCAGGGAACAACATGAGTTTCAATAGCAGAACTCAGGTGCAAATTGGGAACCTGCCCTAGGAAAAAAATTTTCAGGGGCCTAATACCACTCAGGAACAGGAAGGATTTCATCCTAAGCACCAGGGAATTGTGAACATTTCAAATCTCTCCTTCCTGAGGTCAAAGGTGGTTCTAAAGGACTCAAAGTGGAGTCAAATGACCCCATCTTCAAGAAGAGGAGGCAAGTGGAGAAAACAAACTGACCATTTTCTAGCAATTCTTAGAGCCATGGTATTTATTAACCTTGTCACCAATAGCATGTGGTCCAGTGCCAGGATATAAGATAAGAATCACAAAGTAATAAAGATATTTGACTGGCTTCTGAATGAATCCCTGGTTGGCCTAGGGGTGAAATATTATCTATATGATATAGTTTGCCAATTCAGTGATAGAGAAAAGAGAAATAAGAAACCCACAATGGAATACTATGCAGCTGTAAAAAAGAAGGACTTTTATCCTTTGCAACAGCATGGATGGACTTAGAGAGTATTATACTAAGTGAAATAAGCCAGTCAGAGTAAGACAAATACCACTTGGTCTTACTAGTATGTGGAATATCATGAACAAAATAAACTGATGAACAAAATAGAACCAGAAGCGTGGATACATGGCCAGTGTCCAAGGGGTGGAGGTGAGGGTGTCTGGATAAAGAAGGTGAAAGGATTACCTAAAGATCATGCATGCATACCCATGGACATGTACAATAGTTTGGTGAAGGCCAAGGGAGGGGGAAGCAGGGGTGAGTGGAGGTGAGGAAAGTGTGGGGAAAAGGAGGACACCTGCAACTCCATCAACATTAAAAATATTTTTTTCAGATTCAAAAAGAGGGAGCGAGAGATAATGGAGGAGAGGAGAGAAGAGCAGAGAAGAGGGGAGGGGAGGAAAGGAGAGGAGAGGAGAGAAGAGGAGAGGAGACAGAAGAAGAGGAGAGAGGAAGAAAAGTGGGAGGAGCGGAGAGACAGAAACAGAGAGAGGAAAGACCCACTACCCCCCACCAACCCACTGCCACCTCCTTAACATTAAAATTTTTTTAATAAAAAAGAACCTACAATGAAAAAAATTTTTACGCGCTGCGCGTGCGCGCACACACACACACACACACACACACACACACATACACACACCTCTAAAGAATTTTGATGAGATGACATATGGTAATATGGCCAGCTGGGCTTCCTGAATAATATGTACAAAAAAGAGGAAATGAATCAAAGAGCTTATCAGACTTCCTTTAAATGGTCTAACTTAATTAGTATTATAAAAATATAAAATGGAGTCTCAATAGGAGAGGAAAATGCCAATGCTGATAATTTCTCATAATTAAAATACAACAAATATGGCTATTGAAATCTGCTTATTCAGTCAGTGGATAGGAAAATAGAGTGAGTACCAGATTTTTTTATGGGTGAGGACTACTAGTGGCACTCAGAGTCTCTACTCACATGCGATTGGCCAGAACTCATCACATGACTGCAGCCAGCCTACAGGGAGGCAGTGGGATGTAACAACAACAAAAAAGAGAGAACATGGATACAGGGGAGCACTTGTGGTTTTGGCCACCAGTACATTTCTATTTATCTGCCTTCAGAAATTAGGAGACCATTTCGAGAGCAGGATCATCGCAGGAATTAGCAAGCCCACGTGTATGTACATGACTGCCCCGCATCCTCCATCATGACACCTCCTCCTCTGGCCCATTCATGCAGGGCCACATGGGTTTAAGGGTATGGGGGATCAAGGAGCATAGCAACATGGTAGGGGGAGTAGTTGTTTTATTCTTTTTCACTTTAATTTACAGAGGACTGCACAAGGCCCTTTATGTGTATATACTAGGCAAAGGAATAGAAGAAAAAATAGCCAAATCCCCCTAAAACAAAGGGCTCTTTTCACAAGGCTGAGCAATCTCTCGAGTAACAAGTATTTGGAAGAATAGGGGACGCAATGAATGTGTGCTTTCTCAACATTCTCGGGCAGAGCTCCCTGAAAACAGTCTTGAGCTATTTTCAACCCTTGTTGCTTAACGTTTTTAGAACTATCATTTTGTCCCAAAGTGATGAAAAAATATTCAACAAAATAATGCAAACTGTATCATCGTATCTGAATGTCATTATATTTAAAGCTAAATTGTATTATTCTTTCTTTCTCTCTTTCTTAATCTTCATCTGAAGATATTTTTTTCTATTGATTTTTTAGAGAGAGTGGAAGGAAGGGGGGAGAGAGAGAGAGTGAGAGAGAGAGAGAGAGTAACATCAGTGTGAGAGAGACACATTAATTGGTTGCCCCACAGGCACCCCAACTGGGACTGGGGTCGAACCTGCAACCCAGGTACATGCCCTTGACCGGGAATCAAACCCAATACCCTTAGAGCATAGGGTCAATGCTCTAAGGACTGAGACACACTGGCAAGGGCCAGGCTTCTTTCTTAACAATAGGAGATGAAAGGGACAAAAGTTTACCATTTACTTTAATGTGTCCCACTATGTGCCAGACCAGAGAAGAGTCACTCCTAAGCTTCTCAAAGATGCCAGTGCCTCCCCTCAACTGTGCATGTCTTCTTGCCTTGGACAATGGCATTTCCTCCAGGCATTGTGGGTTTGTGTTCTGATATTCTAGGACCATTCTGGCATGCCAGTATCTCTGTTCCTTCTGAATCCTTTCCTCACAATTTGCCATGGTATTTCTGGCACCTCTACTTCATGTAATGTAGGCCATTGCAGGCCATTACCTTTTCCATTAAAGCTAAATTTCAAGTTCAAATCTATTGATACTGTTAACATTTTTATTAAATAACAGGAAAGGAGTAAAGGGAAGACTAAAAAATAGAGGCATGCCATTTATACAGCTTTTTATACACGCCATTTATACAGGAAGCTGCAGGTTAACACTCTCCAGGTCTATGCCCTGCAGATCGATGGGGGATGGGACTGGACCATAGACACATGCCCAGTAAGGCCTGAGTGACATGGGAAGATGCTTATCTGTCAATCACACCTAGGAACAAGTCAGTGGCCAGAATAGGCGTGGCCACTGCAAGCATGGGAAGATTTAATATTCAAACTCCTGAACAAAGGGAGTTCTCTCTCTTGCTCTCTTACTCACCGGGCTCCTGGCTCTCCTGTTGCAGGAGACTCGCTCCCCTGCATTCACCTACATGGCCCACAACTGATGAACTAAATGTACCCTAATGCTACATCGGACCCAGTTCCACCATGGAACGGAAACTGTGGACACTGGCCCTGCTTTCGGCTCCACTGGATCCCCAGCTGAGCCTCTTTCAGGACTGGATGAAGGGACATGAGTCTTTGCAGCCTGAGCAATATCATTCCACACCAATAAAATACCACTCTTTCTCCCATGCGAGTCTTAGAAAATTCCTTTTCTAAAGATATTGTAAGAGCCCCACTCCCACTAGTGATGGAGGAATCCCACCAACACAAACCTCCAGCAACACTATGACCCACCTGCCTAGTTTTTTGAAAAATTACATCAAGGAAAACATTTATTTAGAGTGGCATTATTTTCATATACAAAATAATAATTAACATAAAAGCACATATGGTCCAGAAAACTGTTGTTAGTGGGGGGCAAATGTAGGTTTACTATACAGTTGTGAATACCTAAAACAGAGTTTATTCTTGTATTATTGATTAATTATTGTATTATTTTCCATACGAGCAACTGTAAACCTACTTTTGCCCCTCTCTGTATATTTTCACCATTTCCCTTTTAGGAAGGTATTATTATTATTTTTATTTTAAAAATAATAAAATCATCCCCTCAGAGATGTTAAGTAATTTGTCCAGGATCACACAGCTAATAGGGTAATTATTCAATGCCAGAAAGTCTTGTTCCAAAGTCTGTGCTCTTAACCAATTCAAATATTAGCTTGCTCTTCCACTCCCACCAAAATTTGAAATTAATTAAGCACGACAGAGAAGTTTTGGTTTAAAGAAGATACTTTACACACTCCTTTACTTTAAAAAATATTTTATTCCATAAAGTTATAATATTTGAGCATACACAAAATGTAATAGGTAATATTTTCAGATACAAATAACCAAATTCTGCCCTGGCCAGTTTGGCTCACTCTGGACTAATTAAAATGCTTGTATCATCCATATGGGGCATTCTATGAAAAATATACTTAGATTTTTACTTTATTCTTGGTAAACAAGTCAACATCTGTTATCCCAACCAGGCAAGTTTAGCCAGCCATGACGCTTCACAACAAATATGTTCAGAAATACATTTATTGTGGAGGCTTTGGAGAACTGGAGCAAGCAGCTGGTCGCACCTAATAAGGCTCTCCTTTTCCCTACCTACTCCCAGTAAAAAAAATCTTTTCCAAAGAATCATACAGATGAACACAACAAAGAAAATATTAAAATTATGGAAAAGTCAGGAGAGACTAAGATCACATATATGAGATCTGGCTTTCCTAGATCTGATTTGAACAGATCCATTATTTATTTGATGCAGTGTTCAGCAAGATCATTGGGAGATACAACCTGAATCCTTAAGAAAAGTCAGTCCTTCTCTTAGGATTGACTAAAGATAAACAATTATATCATGAGACAGTGAAGGGCCTCATGTATGTCTGATTGAATTTCCCTTCAGGTGGGCCTGATTAGACATGCGCCGTGTCATAGTTAATAAACACTAGCACATAAGCTAAATGAGGACAGGGGTTATGGTTTATTCTGGGAAGGAACACAGGAAACACAAGGGGCACCAGAACACTTTTGGGGGTGATGGCTATGTTAGCTGCCTTGATTATGGTGATTGTTTCCTGGTGTATACCTATATCAAAATTTACTAAATTATACACTTTAAATATGGACCATTTGTTGTACATCATTTATACCTCAAATAAAGCCATGGATTTTTGAAAAGTGAGGTTAATCTCAGTAATAGCTAAACAACTTCCAGCAGGAGAGGTATTTGCTTTTGGTAACTCCTCTGCACCCAGGCCTCTAGAGAAAAAGCAAACTTCCTTTTGCAGATATCTAATGAGTGCTCAATATTGACCCAGGCATTGAAAATAAAGAGGACATTTTAAATATAAAGGATCATAAGTTAGAATCAGAAACAAAATCCAGCTATCTGCAGAATACATAAGACAGATCTGAAACAGAATAACAGAAAAGTAGGGCAAAAGAATAAGATAGGTAATGCTGATCTTAATTGGAAATCAGAGTCACAGTCTTGCTATCTCCTAAATTTGAAACTACAGACAAAAGTACTAGACAGGAAGGAGGTTATTTTGTGGCATGACTACATGAGGAGCTGAGGAGCTCTATGGACCTGCTCTCCAGGGAAATTGGTAAAAATTACACACGCACACACACATATTTATTTATATTATACTAGAGACCCGATGCATGAAATTCATGCAAGAGTAGGCCTTCCTTCCCCCGGCTGTGGTATCGTCTTCCCTCTGGCACCCGGGACCCGGGCTTCCCTCGCAGCCCTGGCTTTGTCTGGAAGGTCAACTGGTCTAATTAGCATATTATGCTTTTATTATTATAGATATCTTTAAAAATACTTTGTAAGAGGATTGGCAAAGGTAGGTTTACAGTTATGAGTACATGAAACAGTTTATTCTTGTATTATTATGTATTACCTATTGTATTATTTATTTGTATTACAACTCTACATATTATATATGTACACCAAATTTATATGTATTTATATATATATATGTAAACCTTTAATGTCTCTAGAAGTGGTAAGGGCACACAGCAATAAATGCCTATTCAAGAAAGTCTACCAAAATTCAGTAAGAACAAGGACCATTCTCTCTTCAGAGCCTAGGTTCTTTAGGTAACAGATTAGGTGGCTGGTATATTTTAAATGATGCCCATCATTTTATTATGGATATAAAGGAGACCCTACACAAGTTTTCTGTTAGCTAAAATTATGAAGAAGGCAACTCTTTTTTTTTAATCCTCACTTGAGAATATGTTTTTTTAATTGATTTTTAGAGAGAGAGAGGGAGAAAAAACCCAAAGCATTGATGTGAGAAACATCAATTGGTTGCCTTCCACATGCGCGTTACCTGGGATCAAACCCACAACATTTCAAACCCACAAACCATCCTGAAGTGAGGTTTGAAGTACCCTGGGCTCATTATTCTTATGAGTAATATAAATAATATCCAAATAAAGTAGACAAGCATGTCCAATAAGACGTAAAAAGTGGAGGGTCAGCAGTGAGTAGTGTCAGGCGCACATTGGATAAAATAAGTGGGGATTAGAAAGCAGGACAATGGTGTACAGGACAATGCTACAGCCAACCGAACCCCCAGCCAGTACATAACTCTTTTTTTCCTCTGATTCTCTATGCCTCTCTCAACCACCTACTCCCTTGGATATAATTAACATTTTTTCAGTACTTAATATATCTTAGACACAATGCTAATTTCTATACCAATTGTAGATAATATCTCATTTAACATGCACATCAACCTTATACAATATGATCTGTTATTAATCTTATTTCACAATTGAGGAAATGAAGCACAGAGAAGTCAGAGATCACTATAGATTATGAAGTCAAGATTTGCACTGAGGACATTGACAGCTATTCACTAAGCTATACAACTTCCCAGTACATTCTAGGGGTCCATTGTCTTTAGCTGTGCTGAACCCTCTACAGAAGTTGTTTTCTCAGATGACTGACCAAGCACATAGCTGTTCCTCTTTTTATGCCCTTCAAAACACTCTATTCTAAATTCTATTTCTTCATACATTTGCTATGAAAAAAAACCTAATATATTAATTATGTTTTTATTATTGACCACTCACTATGTTAAAGGATTAGCATGAACTGTGATAGACACAGTAAAATGATATAGGATTTGGTATTGGATTTCAAGAGAATTTTGGTCTCTTTATCACTTGGTCTTCTTACCATGATCTGGAATCCAGGAAATTAGAACATCCTGAAGTGGGGTTTGAAGTACCCTGGGCTTATTATTCTTATGAGTAATATAAATAATATCCAAATAAAGTAGACAAGCATCTCCAATAAGACTTAAAAAGTGGAGGGTCAGCAGTGAGCAGTGTCAGGAGCACATTGGATGAACTAAGTGGGGATTAGAAAGCAGGAGTTGGGAGAACAAACTAGGGCAGGAGAGGTAGGTGGTCTGGCATAATTCCATAAATGAATTTCTCCATGTGCAGTGCATTTTTACTGTTTCCCAGTGTGTATCTGTGTGATGGATATGTGCTCACTTGAAAGGCCTGGAATAGGCTGAAGTATGGTAAAATGTCACATGATCACATTACTCAAATATAGGGAAAAGTAAAGTAATCAATACTCGGGGGGCAGGGGGGAGTTCAGATAATGTAGCAGAGGGATAAATGCCTCTGACTGGCTCAGTCTCATGGCTCAGTTGGTAGGCGTATCATCCAGTATTCCAAAAAGGTTGCGGGTTCGATTCCTGATCAAGTCACATACCTGGATTAAGGAGAACTGGAAAGATTTTATGCTGGAAAGATTTCATGAAGAAAGTAATCATTGTATTAGGCTTTCCTATGCTCAAGAATGGGAATATGAATATTGGAGAAAGGGAAAAAAAGGCACCATAGGCAGTGGAAGATGCATGAGCAAAGGCACGGAGGTAAGAAAGTTGAAGGCTTGCTAGAGAAAGAGCAAGCTGTTAAATTTTCAGGAGAGTGTAGGTTGCACAAGCAGTAGCACTGAGCTAAAAGTGTGATAAGCAAGGACAAGGGAGAGTTCACAGGTGACTGAGATTTTGAGGCTGGGCAATGGGGTGATAATGGAGCCTCTTAGAGCAGAACTCCTCAAGTGAAAGAATTTAGAGAAAGAAAGCAAAGGGCTAAGGACAGAAGAACACTTTAGAATAAACTCTATAAAGGTTTTTTTTAAAAGACTTAAGATGAAAGTCTCTGAATCAGCAGATCCAAAAAAAGCAATGGGGATTTTCAAGAAGTACTGGATGAAAAGAAGAGAAATTGCAAAGTGCTGACTGGCACTCCCTCAATAAGCATTCAGTCATCACCTCTGAAGTGACTGGAGCTGTGCCATGAGCTGGATAGGAAGAATTATAAGCCAGAGTTCTTACATGCAGTTTATTCTAAAGCAAGAGGGATTAACAAATAAATGGGGAGGAGGAAATGGAGGTTTTACTCTCCAGAGAAGCACTTAGAGACTCTGAGAAATAAGATGCTGAAAAGCAGGTGGATTTTCAATCTAGAAGACATTTAAGCAGGTTTCCAGTCAGGAGAATAAAGCCATGATGAACAAAAAGCTTACCATGCAAGAGAAGGGTAGGAGAAAAACAATTGATGGAGGGAGAAGAAGGGATGGTTAGCAGGACAGGGAGGCTTGGAGGGAAAGAAAGGTGGGTTAATGCAGAAATTCCTGTGGTGGAGAAAGTGAAAATGGAGAGAGCTAAAATCAAGTGACTGAAATTAATCAAGTTGGGCATCAAATCATCTTCGAAGATGGAGGAGGTGAAGATGGCAGCCCAAGAGAGTGGAAAGTTTTGGCAGAGGATCTCTGAGGAATGTCTTCAAAGATTGTGCTAGATTTTAATCCATCCATCACCAAGTATTTTTGCAGCACCTAGGCTATGCCCAATGATGTATGAAATATTATATTTCAAGCTTCCAGAGTGCTGGCAATTGCTGCCAAATTGGCAATATCAGCAAATGTTGTAAAATGTGTTCTCTATAGAAGTCACTAATACAAATAAGGCATAACTTAGGATTTAGGTCCTAGGGCACCCAACTTGCTCTCTCTTTCCAAATCATCAGCAGATTCTGCAGGTTTATCAAAGTATTGGAAGATACATTTGAGCACTTTAAGTCAACATTATTCATAGCACTACTTCATTGTAACCTGTATTTCGTATGCTTGACTATGAGTCCATATCCTTAGCTTTTCATTGCAGCTTTCATAGAATCATTCATAGTTTTATACTTAATAAAATATTGTCTAATAAAAAAGATGTAAAGTTATGCATGTGGAGTGTCACAGAAAGTACCATCTTAAATTGAAGTTCAAGGAATGCATGGATCCACAATTAAGATGTCTCAAAAAGAAATTGAAAAATGGGCCAGAAATTGAAAAAGGAAAAAGCATCAAGATAGAGAAAATATGTTTAGAGAAATAGTGAATTTGAAATACTTGAAGCAGGAAATTCAAGAGCAACATCCCTTTAGCATTCACCTTTATAATGCATTCTGATGTCCTCCTGAGAAAGCCTAAGGCTTTCTCTTACTTCCAGAGCATTATTGGCTAAAGTACAGGAGTGCCATGAATTCATGTCCCTGGGGGAGTCCTTCAACCAATAATGGATAGAATTTGGTCTATAAATATTTCAGATTCCTCATCCCCAGATGGGACAATTCAGAGACATGTTCTAACACATCTTTCAGCAGGAGAGCCTCAATTTCCCACAATGATAACCTCTTCATCAATAGGTAATGGATTCCTTCCATTCCCTTTCTCACCTCCTTCTTGACTCATTTTCTACATTTGCTTCCCCAAAATAATGACTTGCAGTCAAATCCTTGCCTAAGGTCAGCTTCCAGTGGAACTGAGCCTAACACAGAGAAACCAAATTCCTGTGCAAAAGAGAAAAAAATAAAACTCATTAACATAGACTAGCTTCCTTATAAATCTGGTCTATATCCATTTAAACCGCCATCTACCCAATTCTCTAAAATAAATACCTAAAATTTATCTTTGATATCCCCTCTTCCTCACATCTTATATTCAAATCATCAGCAGGTTCTGCAGGTTTACCTTCTAAATATATCTCACATCTACTTCTCTTCAGCTCTGTTTGCGCAAGGTTACATGAGTCTTTATAATCTTGTTGAATGAATAAAACTAAATCTGGCCCTTTTGGTCACCATAAAAAAGAAGTTTCAAAAGAAAGGTTAAGGGTCTTGGTGAAGTGAATGGGTGTCAACTTGAAATAAGCTACTTGGAAGAATGGGAAAGAGAGTAGATACAGATATTGTTGGTAAGGTTTGGAGGGAACTAACTGGTTAATAGGCTGACATATTTGGCAAGTCCATATGTAAGGTGAAGCTGGAAGTCAAGGAAATAGGAACAATGCAACTAATATTAAAGATGAAGACAAAAGCTGATGAAAACATGAGAGATAGCAAAGAAGTAAAAAATATTAGCTAGGTCCTGAAGACTACTGTAAATATAGATCTGGGGTATATGACAATTAAGATTTGGGAAAGGAGATAATTGCAAAGAGGTAAAACCAAGTATCTTTATATTTAATGTATGATAACTAATGTATTATGCAAGTGAGTTTCATTTGGCATAATTCACTTAAGAAAAATTATTGTTGCTGCTCATTAACTTACATTTATTTTCAAGGATCCTGCAAATGAGCCTTTAATGAATTGCTCCAGAATCTGTCCAAACACAAAGTTGTGCTAGCTGGTCTCTTCTTGTTTTCAAAATATTAAAAAGGCAAGTACTGAGAATATTTAAGAAACCTTCCCCCCAGTATGGGAATGCACAGCCATAACAAACCTGGAGCTAAAGCACAAGGAAAAAAAGTGATCTTTCAGATCTGTTACAAAGAGCACCCTTGTCTGATTATGATGGAACAGCTCATGTCACGTGGTATAACACCATCTGCTGTCCTTCATCAAATGTCCAGGTGGATTCCATTTCTGGTCTCTAGAAAGATGGTACCAATCAATAGGAAAAAGCTGTCTTTGATTATCCATCACAATCACCCCAGGGGAATTGAAATTTTTTTTTTTGGCTTCTACTATCGTTCTTGTCAAGAGACTCGGGTTTTAATTTTAACCATGAAGTCTGCTTCTGAATTTATGAACAATAACAATACCAATGGTTTCTTTTTCCTTGGGGTTGTTTCTTATGGTGATAGAAAGGCCTAGCTTAGAAATGTTTCTCCTATTCTTTTTCAATATCTTTTACTTAGTTTTCCAAGGAATTATTTATGCTTCCAGCAATTATGAGACTTTAAAATACTTATGTTAGTATGGCTTTAAGAGTACCTCAGATTCAGGAGTCAAATAAAATGGCTTGAGTTGAAAAACCCTCTGATGAGAAATAAAAATTTATTTAAAAAATTTATGTTTGAGGATTTCTCCAAATGCTCATAGTATTTATATCATCTATTTTTCCAACTGCTTAAAGTTCTATGACCATCTCTATAACTTGCTAGTATCAAAAGGAAAGGACTCCCTGTAATATCCCAATTTTTATACATTCACAGACTCTCTCTCTCTGTCTCTCTCCTTGGAATAGTCCATGCTGTTTGCATATTGCATTTTGATTTAACATATTTTATAAGTTGATAAGATTCTTACCTCAGTATAAATTTACGAAGGGTGTAAGGAAAACATTGGTTTTTCTCTTAAGTCCAAATAATTACTGGTTACAAGCTAACACTTTCTACTAGAGGTTATTTATGTTTTCAATTTTTAAAAATTCACATTGAATATTTTTGAATTTGTGAAGAAAAGAGTGACAGTTGTTTCAAAATCTCTTTCCCCACTTCTCCATTTTGGTTGGTCATGTGGCCACTTGGAATAAAGGCCCTTTTTTCAGGCTCCTTTGCAGCTAAGTCTCGTCATGTGATCAAGTTCTGGGCAATATGGTATAAGTAGAGGTAGAGTGTGCAACTTCTGATAAGTGCATGGTGTCTCTTTTTCAAAACTTCCTCCTTCCTCTAGGCAGCAGTGAGAGACTGGAGTGGCTGGAGCCCCAGCAACCATGCTGGGCAATAAGATTACTTTGGGAATAGAAGCTGTGCCTAACAGGGCAGCAAGATAGCAATAGACTAGGTCTCTTTGACCATAGAGCACCATGTTAATTATGGAATGATTGACTTTTTGAATCAGAATTCTTGAATGTGAGCACAAAATAAATTTATATTTTTATAGCATTATTTGGGGATTTTCTATTACTCATAGTCTATTATATATATTTAAAAAATTAGATAGTGTCCTATTAATAAAAGATTCTAGCAGATGTTATTTCCAACAAAGATATAAGTAGTGATATGTACAATTGTAATGGAAATTTTAAAGAAAAATAATTAGTCAGGTCTTTTTTTACCCTTACATGAGGATATGTTTATTTATTATTTTTAGACAGATACAAAGAGAGAGAGAAACATTGATGTGAGAAACATTTATCAGTTGCATCCCATATGCACCCTGATTGGGGATTGAACCCACAACCTAGGTATGTGCCTTGACAGGGAGTCAAAATTGCAACCTTTTGGTATATAGGACAATGTTCCAACCAACTGAGCCACCTGGCCAGGGCAGGCAAGATCTTTTTACATAAAGAAAAGACCCACAGAGAAGAAAGTTTTGTGCATAGTTATTTTATCTTTTAAAATTTCTTTTTTAAAGATCCTCTTTAGAGTTCAATTTAATGAAATTGAACTTATATGTAACTAAGCATCAAAAAAATCTTACTTCCAACTGCTAGAACCTCTGATTTTTTTGCTGAGCACTTAATCTAACAACGGAACCTGCTCTTGCTGAGGATGGGACAGGCTGGATGTGTTGAGGAATTAAAAAGCATCCCTAACTCAAGACCACCCCTGAACCAATGACTGAAAGATCACTTATAAACATCCCAGCTCCTTTGCCCTATCTGATGGATTAACTCAAAGGCATTTGTCTAAACTGGTTCCCAGTGTCTCCCACTAGGATTAAAGTCCTATCCAGAGTAGTACCAGCTTGATAACACAACCTTTATTGGCTTTCTGCTTTTCCTTGCCTCACTTCCTCATTCTCCTTTCATTGTTTTCTGAATTCACATCCTAAATAAACTACTGCACATGAATCCTATCTCAGAGTCTGCTTCTGGGGTACTGGAACTAAGACATAATATTTACATACCATGTGAGTGGGCAGGGGAATGATATAATAACATGACATAATTGCAAAGTAGGCCAAGGAGTGTTTTTCCTCTCTTTTTCTTTCAGTCCTCAATGGTAGAGCAGAGCAAGGCATTAACACATCCAAAAAAAAAAAGGTTAGTAAATACTGTACTTGGAAAATACAATCTAAAACATTGGGAAGAGTATGTTCCTACATCCTTTAAATAATTAAGATGAATTGGCTCAGGGTAAAAGCAAGCTACATTAATCTCTTTAGAAAGAGTGTAAACAGGAGTCATTGTGCTTATTATTTTCCCCCAGTAACTAAAAAGTGTGCAGCTATATAGCAGTTATTTAATAAATATTTGTTGAGTAAAAGTATGTTAGAGAGAGAAATAGAGTAAAGTTAGCAGATCAGCTAATCACACTATTAGGAAAGGCAAGCTGTGGAGTTAGTGAAGAATTAGCAATACATCTATATATAAAACCCTAATATGCAAATAGACAGAACAGCAGAACAACCAAACAACCGGTCGCTATGATGTATGCTGACCACCAGTGGGTGTGCGTGAAACCTGGTAGGTGTCGGCAGCAGGTGGCAGAGTGTGGGACATGGTGGGTGTTGACCGTGGTGGGATGGTGGAGCAGGTGAGCAGGGGTGCCAGACCAAGGCGGGGCACTGGTCGCTGTTATCAGGGTGAGCCTCTGGTGGTTACTGAAAATTCTTTGCTCCTTCTCTCCACAGTCCCCCCTGGCACTTGCACCCGCTGCTGGCGCCCAACACAGGTCCCGATCACTAGGCGCCGTCAGTGAGTGCTAGTAGAGGTTGCTGGCCCTGATTGCCCCTGAGGGCTTCTCCACCTCCCCCTGCTTCTGGGGTGATCAGGGCAGCAGCCACCGCTTGCACCCGCTGCTGGTGCCAGCCCCAATCGCTGCAGGCAGGGGCCTGGGGGGCGTGGTGGGAGGGGGTGCAGAGGATGGGACGAGATCCGCCCCTGTGCCCACCACAGCCTCCCGGCCCACAGTTCCTTTCAAGGTGCACAGATTCATGCACTGGGCCCCTAGTAACCCAATAAAGGACTTCAATTTAGAGTATGAAAAAATTATAAATCAATTGCAAACCACAAGTCCATAGAAAAAATGGCCCTGAAGAATTTCACATGTTATATCTAAATGGCCAATAAAGAGTTGACAATATGTTTGACTTTGTTAGTCACCAGAGTAATGAAAACTAAAACCATAATGTAATGCCATATTTTTTTAACTGCATTGTTTTAAAATAAAAAGAGAGACAATACCAAGTATTGGAAAATACGTGGAACAACTGGAATTTCCATACCTTCTGGTGGAAGGACAAATTTTTACAACCAGTTTGAAAATTCTCTGGCAATATTTACTGAAGCTCAACATTTACATTCCATTTGATGCAAAATTTTCACTTGTGCATATATAACCAGCTGAAGTGCATACACACATTCACCAAAAATCATGGATCAAAATACACATAGCAATAATATTGATAATAATCCCAGACTTGGAGCAACCCAGATGTGCATCTACAGAGGAATGAAAACATAAATTGTGGGGTAGTCAGGGGATTATTTTACAGTAATGAAAATGAATGAAATACAACTGCCCACACAACAGGCATGACTCTCACAAAAGTAGTATTTGAGGGAAAGAAGTCACATATCAAAGAGTACAAACTGTAAGGTTCCAAATTTTTCTATGCTGCTAGAAGTCAGGATGGTAGCTATTCCTGGAAGACATACTGATTTTAAAGAAGCAAGAGGGGGACTACAGTGGTGCTAGTTTTTACAGCTGTCACACAACCACCAACCAGTTTGAGGATTTTCTGGGAGGACTAACACCATTTACCTTGAAGTTTTAGTTATGGTTAATATTTATTGCAGCAAAGGTGAGAGTGCAGGAATAACAGAAAAAAAGATAATAGGCAAAGACTAGGGAGGTCAAATGCAGGCTCTCTTGTCCTTCCTCTGCAAGGAATTCATGGATGCATCTTCTCCAGCTGTGAAGTGCAAGGACGTGTATGAGATGCCCATGCCCAGGAAAGTCAGCTTGAGTTTTGGGGTCCAAAGTTTATAAGCGCAGTTTATCACATGCTAGCCATATGACTAGCCATGGTGTGAATCCCAAACCAGACCTGGGGTGCACATTATGAACCTTTATATTTACTTTACCATGCTGGCAATCTGATTTATTTTGACTCATTGCTTTGGGAAAATAAACTAATATCTCTACCCAGTCACTATGTGAACATTCCAGTATTTTAGTTCTCAGAGTTGACCAGGGATCATTACCATGGCTACTGAGATAAATGAAAACTGAGTAAAACAGACCAGCTTCATTAACTCTATTCTCACTAGTAATGTTATCTTTCTTACTCTGGGACTGGTTATATTTATTTTGTGTTTATGTATAAATATTATACTTCAAAGTTTAAAAAAATGAGACGGTTAGCTATCCAGAGCCATCAATTAGAGCTCAGTTGAGAAAATAAATACTTTTCCCCACATTCTTGTAAGATTACTGAAACCCTGGGAAGTTATCAAAATAACATTAGGAAACTATTAGGGGAATAACAAAAAGAGGGGTGACTCTAAATCTAAATAGATGTCAAGAGAATGAGAAGGTTCATGATGTTGAGTTTTAGAATATGTTTAAGTAAGCATATAATAATAAATTTGTAAAGAATTGCATTCGGATGTTTTGGCTATTCTTTAATGTGTTTGAAGTGATCAAAATAACCAAATTTGGAAAAAAATTGTAATTTAGATAAATTTTAATGGGAATTTAATTACTTGCACTAGCTGGGTTCCCCAAGAATCAGACTCTGAGCCAGAGTTTAGTGTTTGGGATGTGTATTAAAGAGTGCCATTGGGACACAACATCTAAGGACGAAAGGGAGGGAAGTAGGAGAGGGCAGGGGGAGAAAGTGAGAGTAATGCAGACCCAATGAAGCCTTAGTCAGCCCCAGGGAGTTTGGGATCTAGAATGGTCCTCCAGAGTTGCACCAAATTGGGCTGATGTCTGGGTCTTAATATCCCCATATTGATCAGTCAGTCATTGTGTGTGAGCTGCCCTGGGAAGAACTGTGGCCTGGGACAGGGCAGCTCTCTGTGGCTGAGGCAATCCCTGAAGGTGCTTAGAGCTGCAGGTCTTCTGCCAACCACATTCCCAGGAGCTGGCCAACAAGTTCTTCCTGGAAGGGGGAGCTGGGTGGTGCATCACAGTGTTCGCCACATCAAATTGGTGCTTTAGAATCACCCAGGGGCCTTCGAAGACCCAGATTTCACTCTGGGTAGAAATGGAATAAAGCCAGACACTTTTATTATAAATACATTTCCAACATGATTTTAATGCATAAACGTTTGATAACTAATTTTTTTTTTTTTTAGATATTCACTCAAAACCCTTGTGTAAAGACTCTGGCCTAGGCCTATGTCCTTTGCTTGTAGAACAACCCCGCCCCCTGCCTCATGAAAAATAGCAGAACTGACATCTGTATTTTGAAGATAAGAAAACTAGCTTAGAAAGCATAAGTGACATGCCCAAGGTCATATAATTGCTAAATATTACTCAGGCTAAAATTTGCCCATTCTCATTCTCTCTCTCTCTCTCTCTCTCTCTCTCTCTCTCTCTCTCTCTCTCTCTCTCTTCCTCTCTCTCTCTTTCTCTCTCATATTTAAAATTTACTATTGCATAAGTCATATTGTTCTTAAAGTGAAATGAATGGCTTCATCATCCTTCGAAACTTTTCTAATGTTCTATTAGTGGCTCTTCTTATAAAAATAAAGTTTGTCCCTGTTGTAAAAATAGACTTCCCACTATATTTTATCAAGCATGTATGATCACATGGTGCTGGCTTTGATGCTGGCAACAGCTTTTGCTTTAATTCACAATACCAGATACTTAAAAGAAACTGCAATACAGTCTCATCTGTTTTTGTTTTTATTTTTTTGTTTCTTTTCTGAATAAATACTTTCTGGATATTTGCAAGATAGTTGGGTTTTCAAGAAAAAGGAGAGCATATTAAATAGGTAACTGAAGCTTTAGATGGCTTCATTGAGGATGCATCCTAATATATAAAAAGCCAGGGGCTGTCACGACCGAAACAACTGGACAGTCAACCGAATAGCAGGCTGCGTGGGGCGACAAGGCCGGAAGGGGGGTTAGTGAGGGACAACCAAATGACTGAACAACAGGCTGCATGGGGTGACCAGGCCAGGGGGGGCATTTAGGGGTGACTAGGTTGGCAGGGGGGGGTGCAGTTGGAGGTGACCAAGCCAGCAGGGGAGGGGGCAGTAAGGGGCAACCAGGTTGGCAGGGTGGCAGTTAGGGGCAACCAGGCCGGCACAGGCAGGCAGTTGGGGGCAACCAGGTCAGCAGGGGGAGCAGTAAGGGGTGACCAGGCTGGCAGGGAGGGGCGGTGCAGTTAGGGGCAACCAGGCCAGCATGGGGAGCAGTAAGGGGTGACCAGGCCAGAGGGGGGGGAGTGCAGTTAGGGGCGATCAGGCAGGCAGGCAGGTGAGCAGTTAGGAGCCAGCAGTCCCGGATTGTGAGAGGGATGTCAAACATCCCCAAGGGGTCTCAGATTGGAGAGGGTGCAGGCTAGGCTGAGGAGACCCCTCCCATGCACGAATTTCATGCACCAGGCCCCTAGTTTTAAATAAAAAAGCAAATTAAAATGAAGATAGGTGGTTTTAACTGGCAAAGAAACTTTGTTTGTTTGTTTGTTTTGTGAGCATGTGGTGTCTTCTTCAAATCTGATTACCTCTCTGATTCTGTCTAAACCACTAAGTCTGTGCAAAGCAAAGAGGGGTGGCCAATAATCCCTCTGGAAGAATCCATGCTGCTCTCCAAGCTGACAGCTTTACTCAAGGACAAGCGAGCCACAGCCTTTCATCTATCACATGAACAGGGCCCAGGGACCATGACTGAGTTGTTGTAAATACAGTAATGGTGGATGAGTGTGTACTCTATTTCCCATCTTCAACCTCAATATTAAATGACGGTTTGCAAATGAATTGAGAGGTAGCCTTTATATAGTGGTGTTGATGATGATATTTTTCTTCTTACAGAAAAAATCTGGCATAGATATTCATCAGCATACTGGGATTTCAGTGGAATAGAAGTAATTATACACACTTGTGTATAAGCAACTTACACAAGCCAAAGGCCTTAATTGCTTGGCTGGCATGCCTTGTACTTTCTGAGTATATATTATATGTAAACAGTGAATATTTTCATTTCCAAAATCTGGCATCTCATTCAAAATTCTTAAGCTTGCTTGTTCTGGAGTGAAGTTCAACCTCAATCATTCAAGGGGATTTCATACAAATTTCACTAAACCCGTGACCTTCAAGGTACATAGGTTTCCCTTTCAGAAAAAGGATAGAGCTCACTAAATTGGATAATTTACTGTTACTTAAGGCTACTGGACCTTACAGCCCAATTCTACAGAACTCCAGCTGTTCTTTTTCACCAATAGAAATCCTCCTTTTCTGCACTGACTTGTAATGTCACCATTATTATATGAGACTAGAGGCCCAGTGCACGAATTTGTGCACCAGTGGGGTTCCTCAGCCTGGCCTGTGGGATTGGGCCAAAACCAGCTCTCCAACATCCCCCGAGGGGTCCCGGATTGCAAGAGGGCACAGGCCAGGTTGAGGGGCCGTGGAGAGACGTGGAAGGTTAGCCAGCCCGGGAGGGACCAGGGGAGGGCTCCAGGGCATGTCCGGCCTGTCTAGCTCAGTCCTGATCCGCCAGACCCCAACAGCAAGCTAACCTACCAGTCGGAGCGTCTGCCCCCTGGTGGTCAGTGCACGTCATAGTGACTGATTGACTGTCTGCCCCCTGGTGGTCAGTGCATGTCATAGCGAGTGGTTGAGCGGTCTTAGCATATCATTAGCATATTACGCTTTGATTGGTTGAACTGAAGACCAGACACTTAGCATATTAGGCTTTTATTATATAGGATATAGGATTCCTTTATAGATTTGTGTCATTTCTGACCTCTTCTGTTGATGTCTGTTTATTTCATGTGTTGGTAATAAAATGTTTTAATTTCTATTTCCTTCAGGCCGGGGGTGGGCGGTGGGGGAAGAAGACTTCCATGAGTATTTGTCAATGTGGAAGCTATTGCTCTATTATCTTCTCCAGCAGCCTCCTGGTTTTCCATATAATCATCTCTCTCATCTTTGTAGTCGCTTCTTTCTCCATCCACTCCTTTCATATTGGTGTTTGCCTGAGTTCCATGCTTTGACCATTCTCACTTGATATGGATTTCTTAAGTAGGTTTTCAGCTGAAATCTAACCTGGTATGCCCTCCACACTTCCTTATTGAGCCTCAGTCTTAATCTTCTTACTGACTCCTTGACTGAGCCCCAGGGGCTTTCTCAGGCCCTATTAAAACTGTTGAGCCATACATCTTCTACTCCAAACCCATTCTTTCTCTTCCATTAACTATCTCTGCTAATAGCACTACCATCTATGAAGTAGACCCACTCAACTGCTTGTAAACCATCCCAATTACTTGTTATCCTTATCACCGACATCCATTTGGATGCAACATCCTCCTGATTCTACTTTTTTGATGCCTGTCAAATCTAGTTTCTTCTTCCCACCCTTACTTCCACTGCCACATTTGAGCCTTTGATTGTGCTTCTCAGAGCTACACCAATAGCTCCCTACCTGGAGTCTTGCTTGATTCCAATGCATTGTTGGGAGAATAATATTTTACAGATATAAACCTAAGTAGGTCATGCTGAAACTATTGTGGTGTGTCTCCATGACCTCCATGATGGAATCTCAAGTACCAAATTTCAAGTGGCATCAAAAGCCCTTCACCATCCAACCCCTTCCTAGCTCTCCAGACACACTGACTCTGCCCCGGTTTATCTGGCTACTGTATTGGACAATGTAGCATGGAATAGTTCCATTATCACAGAAAGTTCTGTTGGACAGCACTGATTTAGGAAATGCTCAGTAAGTGTTGGTAAGTTAAAAACATATGAATTATTTTTTAATTGAAATTTTTATTGTGGTGGTAATAGATTCACATGTAATTGTAAAAAATAATACAGAGAGATGAGTCTACCCCTTTAACTAGTTTTTCCCATTATCTTGCAAACCTATAGTACAGCGGTTCTCAACCTGTGGGTCGCGACCCCTTTTGGGGTCAAACGACCCTTTCACAGGGGTCGCCTAAGACCATCAGAAAACACATATATAATTACATATTGTTTTTGTGATTAATCACTATGCTTTAATTATGTTCAATTTGTAACAATGAAAATACATCCTGCATATCAGCTATTTACATTACGATTCATAACAGTAGCAAAATTACAGTTATGAAGTAGCAACAAAAATAATTTTATGGTTGGGGGTCACCACAACATGAGGAACTGTATTATAGGGTCATGGCATTAGGAAGGTTGAGAACCACTGCTATAGTACAATATCATAACCAGGATATTGACATTGATACAATTCACTAATATTATTCAGATATCTCTGGTTTCACTTATACTCCTTTCTCTGTATATGTATATTTAGTAAATCATAAGAATATGTTTATGCATTCACCACCATAGTCAAGATACTACCATCAAGACATTTCCATAAGCAGAAAAATCCCTCTTTTGCCCTTTCAAAGTCACACCCACTTCCTTCTGTATCTTTCACCCGTTCCCTTAACCCCGTAACCACAAATCTATTCTGCATTCTAAAATGTTGTCATTTAAGCCTGGCCAGCATGGCTCAGGGGTTGAGCATCAACCTATGAACCAGGAGGTCACGGTTCGATTCCTGGTCAGGGCATATGCTCAGGTTGCAGTGTGGGTGTGCAGGAAGCAGCTAATCAATGATTCTCTCCCATCATTGATATTTCTGTCTCTCTCCCTCTCCCTTCTTCTCTGAAATCAATAAAAATATATTAAAAAATAAAAATAAAATGTCATTTCAAAATGTTATATAAATGGTATAAAGCACTATGTAACCTCCAGGATTGCATTTTCCCCCCTCAGTATAATTCTCTGGAGACTCATGCAGGTTAATGCATGTATCAATAATCTGTTTCTTTTTGTTGCTTTTATTATTCCATGTTATGTGTGTCCAGAGTTTGTTTAACCATGCACCTCTTGAAGAATATCTAGACTCTTTCCAGACTTCGGCTATTATAAATCAAGCTGCTATGACCATTCTTATACAGGTTTCTGAATGTGACTTTTCATTTCTCTGTGATAAATGCCCAGGAGAGCAATTATTGGGTCATATGGTAATCACATATTAAGTTTTATAAGAAATTTACCAAACTGTTTTCCAAAATGGCTGTACCATTGTTTATACCCACCAGCAACATATGAATTATATGGTTTCTCCTCATATTCACCAGAATTTTGTGTTGTCACTATTTTTTATTTTATTCAGTCTGATCGGTACATAGTGATATTTCATTGTAGTTTTAATTTAAAGTTTCCTAATGTCTAATAACATTGAACATTTTTGTTGGTATATCTTCTTCAGTGAAATGTCTGTTCTTGTCTCTTGACCATTTTATAATTGGATTTTAAAATTCTAATTGTTCATTTTGTTAACTGTTGAGTTTTGAATATTCTTTATATATTCTAGATGTAAAAAATATGCTTTGCAAACATTATCCCCACAGTCTATAGCTTGTTTGTTCATCCTCTTCACGTGGGCATTAACAGAGAGTACATTTTAAATTTTGATGGGGTTTAATTTATCAATCTTTACGTTTATAGATTATGGTTTGGGTGTCGAGTCTAAGAACTCTTCCCAAAACCTAGATCTGAAGATCATCTTCTATGTTTTATTATTTTTTGTTGAATTTATTGGAGTGAAATTCATTGATAAAATTATATAGGTTTCAATTGTGCAATATTATAATACACTAGAGGCCCGTTGCAGGAAGATTCCTGCAAGAATAGGGCTCCCTCGGGCCGACTGCGCCACCAAGCCCCGCTGCCCAGGGCCGCACATGAGGGTCCTGCCTGCCCAGGGCCACACACAGGGGTCCCGCTGCCCAGAGCCACACACGGGGGTCCCGGCTGGTGGCTCGCGCTGGCCCGCCCTGCCTGCAGTATGCAAATTAGCCCTCATCTTTGTTGGTGGTTAATTTGCATATCGCTCTGATTGGCTGGTGGGCGTAGCAAAGGTATGGTCAATTAGCATCTTTGTCTTTTATTAGATCGGATCATTTGTATATTATATTGTGTGTTCCTCATCCCAAGTCAAGTCTCTTTCCATCACTATTTATCCCCCTATAACCTCTTCTACCTCTCCTCACTTCTCCTCCCCTCTGGTAATCACCATACTGTTGTCTCTGTATATGAGGCTTCTTTTTTTCTTAGTCCCATTACCTTTTCCACCTAGTCCCATAATCTCCCTCCACTCTGACAGTTGTCCATCTGGTTTTTGTAGAAATGAGTCTATTTCTATTTTGTTTGTTAGTTTATTTTGTTCATTAGATTCCACATATCAGTTAAGTCATATGCTATTGTATTTCTCTGACTGGCTTATTTCATTTAGCATAATGGTCTCCAGGTCCATCCATACTGTCACAAAGGGTAAGATTTCCATCTTTTTTTTTTTTTTACAGCTAAGTAGTATTCCATTGTGTACATGTACCATAGCCGTTTTATCCACTCATCTACTGATGGACACAGGCTGCTACCCAATATTAGCCATTGTAAATAATGATGCAATGAACATAAGGGTGCATATATTCTTTCAATTTAGTGTTTTGGGCTTCTTTGAATAAATTCCCAGAAGTGGAATCTCTGGGTCATAAAGCAGATCCATTTTTAATTTTTGAGGTAACTCCGTATTGCTTTCTACAGTGTCTGCTCCATTCTGCATTCCCACCAACAGTGCACAATGGTTCCCTTTTCTCCACATCCTCACCAGCACTTGTTATTTGTTGATTTATTGATGATGGCCATTCTGATGGGTGTGAAGTGATATCTCATTGTGGTTTTAATTTGCATTTCTCTGATGATTAGTATTGTTGAGCATCTTTTCATATGTATGTCCTCTTTGGAGAAGTGTCAGGTCCTTTGCCCATTTTTTAATTGGATTATTTGGGTGTTTTTGAGTTAAGTTTTATAAGTTGTTTATAAATATTGTATATTAACCCCTTATCAAATTTATAATTGGCAAATATATTCTCTTGGGAAAGTGGGGGAATAGCCCTCACCCCAAAGCTACACAACTCAGCTACCGACACCCCATGAGTCTTCCCAATCCTCTACACCAAGCCAAGGAGCTGACTCCTCAACAAGGTACAAGCTCTGCAGGGTCGGGTGAGAGGGAACCCATAGGGAGGGGTTATTGCTTTCTCCCAGGCTGGTGCGGTATGAAGGAGATTGCTCCACCCAAGAAAGATGGTGCCTGAGGTATGGGAAAATGACTCGGTACAGGGATCCTGATGGCTATCCCTTCAGCTCTCTCCCCCGAGCCACAAACCCCAGACTTTCCTCAGGTGACTCTGGACTGGTCTGCCCTCCTTTTGCCAGAGCCCAGGGCAAGTGGCTATGAATGAAATGTTCTGTGTAGGCTCTTTAATAGGGTGCCTGTGCCACTAGCAGATTCCTGTCTCTCCAGGATGGACAGAATTTTGCTGATTTTCACAGACAGATGTTGAGAGCTCCTCTTCCCAGGAGGAAGCCCCCTGCAACTGAGGTATCCCTCCAGAACCTCAGCTGCCCACCTGTGGGAGTGGGGCCAGCCCTTTTCATGTCTCCACCCTTCCTACCAGTCTAGATGTGGCTTCTTCTGTAGATTCTTCCTTATAAGACTTCTCTTCAGGTAGTAATTAGTTGTAATTCCCGTTTGGTCCTGGGAGGAAGTTTCATCTGTTCTGCTGCCATGTTGGATCTTTTATGTCTTTTTCTAAAAGTTTCATACTTTTACTTTAGGTCCATGATCCATTTTGAGTTAATTTTTGTAACACTCAGCTTGTTTTTGCAACCATAACCACTATCAATCTTCAGAACTTTTTGCTTATCCCAAACTGAATCTCTGTACCAATTAAACAATAATTTCCATTCCCCTTACTTCTCTTGGCCCCTGGTAAACACTATTTTACTTTCTGTCTCCATGAATCTGCCTATTCTATATATCTTATATAAGTGAAACCACACAATATTCATTCTTTTGAGTTTAGCTTACTTTACTTAGCATAATGTGCCTCCACATTGTAGTATTTATCAGAATCTCATTTTTAAGGCTGAATAATATTCTATTGTCTATATATACTATATTTTTATTTATCCATTCATCTGTCAATGAACCTTTGGATTGTTTCAAACTTTTGACGGCTTTAAACAAAGCTGCTGTAATTATTAGTGTGAAAATATCAGTTTAATTCCCACTTTCAATTCTTTAATTATATACTGACAAGTAGAACTGCTGGGTCCTATGGTAATTGTATGTTTAATTTTGTGTAGAATTGCCATACTATTTCCATAGTGGCTAAACCATTTTACATTCTCACTGGCAGTACACAAGGGTTCTAATTTCTCCACATTCTTGCCAAACACTTCTCTTTTCATATATACAACTCCATCCCAATGGGTGTGGGGTGACATCTCACTGTGGTTTTGATTTGCATTTCCCTGATTAGTGATCCTGACCATGTTTTCATGTGCTTTTTGGCCATCTGCATATATTCTTTGGACAACTGTTTATTCTAGTTCTTTGCTCATTTTTAGATTGGATTGTTTGTTTTTTGTTGTTAAATTTTAGGAGTTCTTTATATATTCTGCATATCAACCTCTTATCAGATATCATTTGCAAATATTTCTTTCATTCTGTGAGGTTTCTTTTCACTCTGTTGATTGTATACTTTGCACAGATTTTAATGGTTATGTAGTCCAATTTATCTAATTTTTCTTTTGTTCTCTGTGATTTGGGCATCATAAACAGGAAGTCATTGCCATATCCAACCTCATGATGATTTTGCCCTGTTTTCTTCTAAGATTTTTATAGTTTTAGCACTTATGTTTCTTTTACCCATGTAAAATTAATTCCTGTATTTGGAGTAAGGTAAAGGTCCAACTTCATTCTTTTATAAATGGATATCCAGTTTTCCCAACAATATTTGGGAAATGTTCTTTATACCTTGGCACCCTGTAAAAAATCATTTGACATATATGTGAGGATCTTTTTTGTGGGCTCTCTATTTTGTTCCATTGGTTTTTATGTCTGTCTTTATGTCAGTAACACATATTTGTTTGTTTAATATATTTTTATTGATTTCAGAGAGGAAGGGAGAAAGATAGAAATGTCAATAATGAGAGAGAATCATTGATTAGCTGCCTTCAGCACACCCCATACTGGGGATTCAGCCAGCAACCCAGGTATGTGCTCTGACCGGGAATCAAACCATGACCTTCTGGTTCATAGGTCGACGCTTAACCACTGAGCCATGCCGGCCAGGCCCAGTAACACATGTTTTGATTACTGTAGGTTGGTAGTAAGTTTGAAATCAGGAAATATAAGTCCTTCAGCTTTGTTCTTTTTGAAAATAGTTTTGGCTATTTGGGTCCTTTGAGATGCCTTATGAATTTCATGATAGTTTTTTTTCCTGTTTCTGCAAAAAAGCCCCTAAAACAAAAAATAACAACAACAAGAAAACGCACACACAAACCCCCACATCTTTAGATTATTATGGATTGCATTGGTAGTACTGACATCTTAATAATAGTAAGTCTTTCAGTTCATGAACAGGGGAAGTCTTTTAATTTGTGTATGTCTTCTTTAATTCCTTTCAACAGAGTTTTGTACTTTTCAGTATATAAGTCTTTCATCCCTTTGTTAAATTAATTCCTAAATATTTTATTATTTTTATACTATTTAAGATGAAATTGTTTACCTAATTTCTTTTTTGGGTTTTTCATTGTTCGTGTATAGAAATACAACTGATTTTTGTGTGTTAAATTTATTCCTGCAATCTTGTTGAATTCACCTATTCTAACTTTTTTTTTAAATGTGGAATCCTTAGGGGTTTCTACATACAAAATCACATTTTCTGCAAAGAGAGATTTCTGCGTCTCTAATTTGCTTACCTTTATTTCTTTTTCTTGTCTAATTATTCTCACTAGAATGTCCAATGCTGTGTAGAATAGGAGGGCAAAAGTGGGGATCCTCACCTTGTTCCTAATCTTAGAGAAAAAGATCTGTCATTCACTATTGAATATGTTGTTAGTTGTGGGAAGGTTCATTTTTGTATATCCGATTTTTTTAGCACCATTTGTTGAAAAAGCTAGTCTTTGTCCATTGAATGGTTTTTTTACCTTTGTTAACATCAGTTGGTCATATTTTTATGAGTCCATTTC
Organism: Myotis lucifugus; assembly: GCF_000147115.1. Lineage (NCBI taxonomy): Eukaryota > Metazoa > Chordata > Mammalia > Chiroptera > Vespertilionidae > Myotis > Myotis lucifugus. Next base: position 927,065 of record NW_005871090.1, on the reverse strand, counting down.
TAGGTTCTCTATTCAATTTCACTGATCTATGTGTCTATTCCTCTGCAAATACCACATTTTTCTGATTACTCTAGCTGTAGAAAAAGTCTTACTATTGGAAAGAGTAATTCTTCCTACCTTATTCTTCTTTGTCAAATTGTCTAGCTATTCTAGAGCCCATGCCTTTCCATATAAATGCTTCAATAAATTTGACTGGCATTTTTATAGAAATTTTAGTAAACATTTAGATAACTTTTGGGGAAATTGCTATTTTATTATACTGTCTTCTAATTCATGAACACAGTATGTCTCTCCATTTCAGGTCTTCTTTGATTTATTTAGTTGTTATCTTATAATTTTCAACATATAGATCATGTACATGTTCCATTAACTGTATACCTAAATATTTCATATTGTTTGGAGCAAATGTAAGTGGTATTGTGTTTTACATTTTATTTTCTGAATGTATAGATCTTGTATTCTACAAGCTTGCTCAATTATTAGTTTTAGGAATTATTTTTTGTATACATTTTAGCATTTTCTATGTAGACAATAATGTCATTTACAAATAGAGACAGTTTTATTTATTCCTTTTCAATCAAATATATTTTATTTGTTTTTCTTGCTTCATTGCACTGGCTAGAATTTCTAATACTATGTTGAATACGATATTGGAAACAGACATGCTAGCCTTGTTCCACATCCTAGAGGAAGAGATTCAGTCTTTCACTATTAAGTTTTATGTTAGCTGGGTTTTTTGTAGACCTTTTAAGTCAAATTTTATAATTCCTCCCTAATCTTTTCTTGCTGAGAGTTTTAAATCAGAGATGTATTAGTTTTGTCATGATTTTTTCTGCATAAATTGATATAATCCTATTTTTCTTTCTGAGTTTGTTAATATAGTAGATTATATTAACTGATTTTTAAAATATTAAACCAGCCCTATATTACTGGGGTAAACTTCACATGAGCATCATGTATAATTCTTTTTATACGTTGTAAGATTTAGTTTGGTAAATCTTTTTTGAAGATTTTTGCATCTAGGTTCAAAAGACATATTTGCCTGTAGTTTTCTCCTCTCCTACTGTGCTTGTTTAGTGTTACTATCAGGGTAATACCAGCCTCGTAAAATAAGTTAGAAAGTACTCCTTTTCTATTTTCTAGGGGAGATTGTGTAAAAGAGGCAAACTCAGGAGCTTCTGGGTGAAATCTGAAATTGGTCCCTGTACAAGGAGGGAAAGGAGAGACCAAAGAAAGATGCAGACGAATCCATTGACTGGTGTCAATGTTAATAAGCAAGGGAGCTTACATACGAGGCTTGTCTTGGGCAGTCACAAGACGCATCGATCTCTGCACACACCCTCCCGAATCTTAAAAGTGTATCTAGAGGCCTTAACTGCGTCCAGATGGTCTCAACAATACCTTACTCTTTCAAGGTTGCATCTTTGAAACTGGCTCCTACTGTGGGAACGATGGGCAGAGGGTACATTCTAAGGACAAGGTAAGGGATAAGGGGTCTCCAGTTATCCCGATCCAGCTTATGGATCAACAGGGGGTCATGTCCTCTCCATGACCTCCTCCAACAACTCCCAATTGCTGATTACAGGTTATTTTCCCATTTTAAATCTCTGAGCCATGGAGAAAGTCTATTACTTATTTAAAAATAAAGTTTTTGAATCCCTCTAACAAATCAGTCCTGTTTTGTGTGTTCAAAAGTGATATATTCAATAAATGTATTAGCATGGTAGACAAAGTAATGTATTGCCCAGATTCCTCTTAAGTGAAAGACCAGTCTCCCCAGCTGCAGGGATAAGTGCATTTGGCTGTTCTCTCCTTCAGGGATTGCCTCAGCTTCAGAGAGCTGCCTTGTCTCAAGTTCATGACATTCCAAGGCACCTCCTACAATGACTGATATTAATATAAAAAGGACTGGACAACTCAAACTATCCCGGAACAACTCTGAAGGGTCATCGTAGCTCCAGAACTCCCTGGAGGGATAGTGGCCAAGACTGTCATTGGCCTGCATCATAGCTGAACTCCTACCACTGCCCACTCTTGCTTCCTGTATGTCCTACACACAGATGTTGGTCCTTAGTTACCATCCTGCTGGTAAACTCTTAAGAAATTACATTATATAAAAAGAAAACCCTTATGACTTAGTTTAATGTGATATTTATGGAAGTAGTCTTATTACTCATTTATAATGTTTACCTTGCCTAAATCATAAGTGAATTTGAGGCAACTAACAATAATCATAGTATTTAACCAGTAGGAACAACCACACAAACATAAGCTTTATAATAGTAAAGATATTTTAAGTGATTAGAGCTCAGTATTCCAAAGCAAAATTTTAATTGATACCAATCAATCACAAATAAGCAACACCTCTATAAAATATTTTCTGGCTTTGCATTTGTGCCAGCACACATAAAAGAAAGTAAAAAATAGAAAATATTTATGCAAATAAAGGTGAGGATGATGTGGTGGTTACTTGTGTGGCTCAGAGAATAAAAGGATGGATTTAAAGACTCCTATTCCTTTAACCAGAAAACAGCATACAATGTACCAGGATATATTTTTCCTTTATATGTAGGAATATTGAGGGAGAAAAGTAATCATTTGTTTATCATATGATTCCTGTTTTCATATGACAGCTACTACATTGAGGGCACTGAGTGAATGGAAAACAAACAAGAGGGAAGTGATATATATATATTTCCATTAGTTAGAAAGCAGTTTAGAGTTACTGAGTATAACAGAGTACCAATAGATACAAACTCTTATTTTTAATCTGCTATACAGGCATGGGACCAGACACCCTATCATAACTAGTTCATGAGGGTGCTGTTTGACATCTGAGGACAGACAAGGGTGTGATTTTCTGTTCGAAGGTTGAAACTCATGACTAGTGTTGTGAATGTCTCTATTTTTCTCTCGCTTGTAACATAGACAGTGAATACTCTTGACAATTCCAGAGCCTTTGGAGCTTTGGGGGTTGGGAAGAGAGTGGATAACTGGGGGATTTAAGATGAATCCCAAGATATTGCAAATCTCAGCTCAAACATCACTCACCAGAAAGACCTGTCAACTCTTGGGACATAATCACTCTGCTCATATCAGTCTTCTTAGGTGGGCAAACCCAGTCTGAACCATTCCAAGTGCTACAGATTGATCCTTTGAAGTCTAGTTTTAGTTTTTTTCCAAGTTCCGGAAAGGCAGGGAAACAAGCCAAAGCAAATTGGTTTTGATTTGAGTAGAGGCTCAACTAGCAACTACTAATAGTTTGCTAGTCACCTACAAAGGGAGTATGGAGAGGTCAAGGAACCCATATTCCCTTAGGCCTCCGATTCCATCAGTACCCAGTTTGTGCTGGGTGCTCAGAGCCAAGCCCTACTGAGATTCCTCCCAGGGCGAGCACAGCAACCCGGGGGAGGGGGGGGGGGGCTGTTCGGGGAGGGGGGGGGGCCGGAGGGGAGGGGGAGGCGGCGGAGGGGGTGGCACCAGAGCTTGTTAGCAGCCACACCATCTGTGGGCAGGTGGGGCCTCTGTGGATGCCAGAGGGGTTTCTGGGCTGGCTGATTGAAGGATGGCTCCTGGGAGGTCACAGTGGGGGGTGCTCCAGAGTCTTGCTACTCAGCGTGGTGGCAGGACCAGGAGCACATCACACGGGAGCTAGTTGGGCTAGAATATCAGGCCCCAGGTCGGACCAACTGACATCAAACCTGCATGTTCATTCCCCGGCACATTGAAGTTTGAGAAACGCGGTTCTGGGCGGAAGAAGCGCTAAAGGATAGAGGAAACATTCTGCCTCTCAACCCCGCCCCCCTCCCACTCTGAGCTCGGCTCTGAACAAAGCTCGCCCCTGCATTAGTCCTGCACAAAATTTTCCTGCAAACCTGAGGGTGTGGGGAGGGGGGCGTGCCGGGAGGGCAGAGGATGCGTGCGATGTGGATGGGCGAAAGGAGGCTCTCTCCTGCCCCGGCTCCGCGGTGAGTAGACACTCCCCCGACCCTCCCCCGACACCTCTCCACCCCCACCCCCTGCAGCTGCTCCCGCCTGCCTCCCGCCGGCTGCCACGAAAACCCGGAATAGCTGCGTGAGCCCACGGGAAAGTCCTCCGAGGGAGCGACGCCGGGCAGCTGGGCATGCTCAGTAGCTGGGGGAGGCTTGGGTGGAGAGTAGAAAGCTTTGGGATCTGCTCCCCCCCACCTCCAACGGCCTCCCGAACCCCTTGCCCCCAGCCCGTAGTAGTTGCCCAGCGTGCGCCCGTGGACACCGGGAACATGGCGCTCCCAGCCCTGTAGCAGCCCCGTAGCAGCCCCGGCGGAGAAGGGGATGAGGTACCGCCGCTTCGCTGACAGCCAGCCGCCAGGTAGGCAGGCGCGCCCGGAGGGGCTGCCTGGGTGGATCTGGGCGCGGGGAGGGGCGCTTGCGGGGATGTGCACGGCTGGGACCGGGGGCATCTGGCTTTGCCGCGAGAGGATGCGAAGCGGACATCTGTGACAGCGCGCGATTGTGCATCTCCTAGGAGATGTCAAGGGCTGGGATCCGCTGGCGATCGGGGACCGCCCCCCGCCCCTCTCACACACACCCATGCGCTACCATCCAGACTGGGCTCTCCACGGGTCGAATAAAGGATAGTTCCTTTTTGCTGGGTGGGAGGGCGTGGAGGCGAACCCCGGATCCAGTCTTGGGAGTGCGCTGGTCCCCGGACCACTGGCAAGCCCAGTAGCAGTTCTTTGTGTATACAGCCGTGCATGCCCGCCCAGGGGTGCCACGGTGCCTGCATCTCCCAAGAAGTGTTGGACATATTGCCAGGGCAGGATTCCCTTATGGCTTTTGTCTCTTGGCAGGTGTGGACTGCAAGATGCAATAGCTGAGCCTTTATGGGGCTGTGTTTTTCTTTGTTACTCGCGTTGGAGTGTGTGTGTGCGTGGTGGGTTGTAATGGAGAGAGAGAGAGAACTTCTGCTCATGGCACGCGTGTGGGCAGAGCATGGAAGAGGACCTCGGTGCCAAACTCTTGTCAAAATTGAGTGCTCTGTGGGCCTCCTGGAGGGTAAACTTGAAAAGTCCAGAGAGGAGTGCCCAGTTTGGAGAAGCGTGTTAGCCCTTCTTGAACCCATGCGTGTATATCTGAAGCTTTAAACCTGGGGCACAAGTGAACTCAACATTAGATATCAATTAAAGGAATTTGAAGGACTGGGGCTATCAGTGGTGGGCACTTTTAGGCCAAATTAATAAAGAAAAAGAGAAGTTGACACAACGCCAGAGGAAAGTGTCATAGTTAATAGTTGCTGATAGCTTAGAAGGCTGAATGCACTTAGGGGGCAATCAGGAAACCTGACATTCCACGGGGTCTTAGGTAACTCACAGAACCTCTCAGCGCATCCTTTTCTCTTCTGGGGTCTGGTGACATGCAGACACTCTCACCTGAGTCCAGAGGGCTAGATGCTCTTCACAAGCCCCTACCACACTAGCGCCTATGAAACTGACACCCCATAATAACAGCCCTGTCCCCTTATAGTGGTATATCTGTTATATTCAGCAGTATAACCCAGAGACGGAAATCAATTTAGATTTAGAATATGCTTTTTTTTTTTTGCTTTATATAATTTAAAGGATGGCCATCTTTGACTACAAAGTTGAGAGACACTTCTCGCCATACATACAGTATTTATTTTATGGTCTCCTTAGGTAGCAAAAATGAGTCAGTATCATCAAAACGAAATGGGGAATGCTTAAGGAAAATGCCTTTAAGGAAATTAAACTCATAAATGTCCAATCTGATGATACCTTGACTTGGAATACATATGTGCAAAGCAGATGGAAACAGTACAAGTTGATGACAAGTTCATGGATGGTATTGGTCTTAGAATAAAATGTTTCTGTTCCTGTGTGAATGGGTAGAGAATGATTGTACTAGGTCCCTGCAGTTTTTCATTTTGTAAATAAAAGTGAGTTTTAATTGCAGTCATTGAAAACACAGTTTGGCACTGCCTCTCCTTCACCGTGTCAGAGTTTGCTGAACTACTGCAGGTGTGAGAGGCAGGTGTAAGGGTGTGGTTTCATCTTGCTGATGAGGCAGAGCTGAGTTTGAGCTCTGACTCTCTCGTATTTAGATTTGTGATCTGGGGCAGGCTATTTAACTTTCCCCAGCCTCAGGTTCCTCATCTGTAAAAGAAGCGTAGGGAAACTTTAGGTAAGTAAGACTTATCTAAATGTATGTGTGTGTGGTGTGTGTGTTACTCATGATATGAACCACCAAGAAAACAGTGGTGACCATTATAAGAGGAAGGGAAATGGATGTTATTTAACCTAAACTAGGTACCTTGTATCATGCTAGTCAGGTTCAAATATGCAATCTCGTTTAATCTTCCCAATTATATTAGTTTCCTAGGGCTGCCATAACAAATTACCAAAAACTAAGTGGCTTAAAACAAAAACGTATTCTCTCACTGTTCTGGAGGCTAGAAGTCCATAATTCAAGGTGCAGCCAAGGCTGTGTGCCCTCTGAAGCCCCTATGGGAGGGGCTTTCTTGCCTCTTCTAGCTTCCGATAGCCCCAGGTGTTCCCTGACTTGCACCCACATAACTCCAATCTGTGTCTTTATCTTCACATGACAGAGTTCCCCCTTTTTATAAAGATACCATTCATATTGGATTAAGGGTCCACCCTAATTCTGTAGGACCTCATCTTAACTTGATCACATCTGCAAAGATCTTGTTTTCAAATAAGATCACATTTATAGGTTCTGGTAGGACATGAATTTTGGGGGGACACTATTCAGCCCAGTATGCCAACATCCCTAAGATCTGTGTTGGATGACTACTTTAATATTAGTCAGCATAGAAGCAGAAGGTAAAGTCAGAGTCGTATGGGCTCAGGAATGACTTTAAAAGTTATTTAAAGTTTAATTTATTTGAGGTTTCATTTATCCAAACATGGTAGGGAAGAGCAGCATTCAAACATACCTCACTTATACAAATGTCACTTTCCTGGAAACCCAGACAATCCAGGATCTGAGTTTGAAAAGATACCTAAAACACCCTGTCCCAAATAGATTTATTAATGTTGCCTTCCTCTCTTTTTGCTACCCCACCAACATAATGCAAACAAACAAACCAGAAATCTAAATTAAACAGCAAAAATAACAACAGAAACAAAAATACCCCAATTTTTTTAAAAAAATATATTTTATTGTATTTTTACAGAGAGGAGGGGAGAGGAGTAGAGAGTTAGAAACATGAATGAGAGAGAAACATCCATCAGTTGCCTCCTGCACACTCCCTACTGGGGGTGTGCCCGCAACCAAGGTACATGTCCTTGACTGGAATCGAACCTGGGACTCTTCAGTCCGCAGGCTGACACTCTATCCACTGAGCCAAACAGGTTAGGGCCAAAAATACCCCAATTTTAATACCTTTCTAATCTTTCTTATCCTGGTAAATGGCACCTCTGTTCATGGAGATGCTTTAGCCAGAAACTCAAGAATCATCTTTGATACCTCCATTCCCTTTGTCTTCCACACTCAAAACCATCACACAGTCTGAAACGTTCTGTCTTTCTATTCATATCTCTGAATATATCTTGATAGATTCTTCTTTCCATCCCTACCACCACCACCATCAAACTTCAAGTCCTCATCTCTCCTCTGGATTATTTGTATAATTTTCTAACAAGACCCCTGGTTCCTTGCTTGGCCCCTCCCATACTTTATCCATTAACAGAGAGGATCATGTCACTCCCCTACACAAAATACATCCACTTTCCTGGGACAAATTCCAGAGACCCTCAGAGTCTTGGGTACTTGGCCTGCTTGGGTATCTCTTCCTCTTGCTGCTGCCTTCCTGTTCTGCTCTCTGTTTCTTGGATATCCCAGGCACTTGCCCCCTATACTTTGCAATTCAAGCTGTACTCATCCCTTGGGCCTCTTTGATCTCCCTTCCCCATAACCCAAATCTCTCATCGCCCTGCTGCTTTTCTTCCATAGCAGTTATTTTTCTATTTATTTGTTTGGCTATTTAATATCTGTAAGCTCTGTGATGGCAGTTTATTTTGTATCTTACATGTAGAAGATGTTTAATAAATGTTTGGTGAATGAGTGAAGGAATGAATACTCTTCCTCATAGCCATTTTTTTCTGGGCCATTTTAAAGATCTAATATTTTAGAAATTTTTAAATTTACTATGTTGTTTAAAAAGAGCAATTAAGAACCTCATTATGACTTCAAAAGAGGAGTATTCTTGGCTTTAACAAAAGCATCTAGTAAGAATTGGTTTTAAGTGAGCAGTTAATAATTGAGTCCAAATATTTTCTGGCAATTGAAGACTTTGTAAAAATATATCAGTCAATCAACAAATATTACAGAAATATTTTGTTGGACATTTGTATTTGCCATGGTAGGAAGAAAATGGTGAACTAGACTCTTAGCCTTTTAAAGATTAATAAGTAACAATAATTAATAATCAATAACATTATTTACTAAACTTCTGTTATATCCCAGGTTCTCACCAGTCCCTATTCCTACTTATTGCTATAGATAGCCCTCCAATGTTTTTCAACACAGAATCTAATAAGATGCACAACAAATATTTGATGAATTGATAATTAGTAGATACTATTATCCTGATATTTTAAAATAGAAAACATGTTTAACTGGGGAAAAGAGAATCTGCTCATATATATAAGGCCATGCAATTGCTTTCTGAATACATCTAAGTGGGCCCTGTTCTGTTTTAAAAGTCATCCTGCCTATTGTCTCTGGGCTTAAAATAAGAGACAGATTGCTCCTTGTATGAGAACATGTTCCTGGTGTCAAAATTCTTAGTAACCAGCTGAATTGTTTGACTTGTCCTGTTTAATCCAAGTGAGAAGTGACAATGTTTCTCATTCAGAGCTCTTTTTGGCAGTTTTGAATAGCAAGACTGAGTGCCTGAGGGCAGTGAATGTGGTTCAACACAGGAACACAGGTTACATTTGGGATTTCTAGGGTGTCCTCAATTTCATGTCATTTTATTTTTTGCATAAGAGGTGATTTTTAAAAACAAAAAAAATTGCTTAATGCATACGGTTATGTATAACTTTTTACCTAAGTAATGAAACATCAGACAGTGTGTCTTGATTTTGTTTAAAAGCGATGGATACACAATTGAATAAGTTAAAACCTAGAGAAACTAATAAGATATTTTAGTAAGGTAATGGTTATGTAATACATGTTCAAAAAACAATGGCTACCCAAAATGCCAGCATTTACCAACTAAAAAATACAATAGAAAATGGTTCTGTCCGTGAATCCACAAAAATATAAATTACCTAGGAAACATAGTAAATGTACATAAAACACTGGGGATTAATAAGAAATATCTAAAGACTTAGGAAACTATACAATTTTACACAGACACATAAAATAAAAAACAAACAAATGAAAACATACCTTATTCTTAGGTAGAAAGATGAAAATGATGAACTGGTTATTTCTCCATGATTAATTAGTTTTATTGAATTGGAATTTGGGAAAACTTGAAAAAATGATTTTAAAATTTGTCTGGAAAAATAACTATATGACAGAAGTCAAGAAAATTTTGCAAAAGAATATATATGGAGTGGGTGAGTAATCTTTCCAGAAATTAAAAAAAATAATCTGATCATCAAGCTATAATCATAGCAGTGTAGTGCTGGTGTAAGAATCAATACATAGTTCCATGGAATAGAATAGCCTGGAAATAGGCTCAGATAGTTTTTGGATAAAGAAATGTGATGGAAAAAGCATTTTGAAATAGAGAGTATTTGACAAGAGTCAAGGAAATTGGCTAAGTATGTAGAAAACATTCAACTAAGAACTTCTAATTACATGACTCCCTAGACCAGTGGTTCTCAACCCGTGGGTCGCAACCCCTTTGGGGGTCGAATGACCCTTTCACAGGGGTCGCCTTAGACCATCAGAAAACACGTATATAATTACATATTGTTTTTGTGATTAATCACTATGCTTTAATTATATTCAATTTGTAACAATGAAATTGGGGATCACCACAACATGAGGAACTGTATTAAAGGGTTGCGGCATTAGGAAGGTTGAGAACCACTGCCCTAGACTGTTCCAAATAAATTGGAACATTCACCTGCCAAGCAAGAAACAAGGCTAGAAGGAGATATTTAACCATTTCGGGGAAGGGCTTTTTAATATAAAGTTAATGAAAAGAATCACAAAGCAAAATATAGATTTAAATATATTTTAAACCTTTTCATGTAGAAAAATATAGTTTAAAGCAGAAAACAGTCATGGAGAAAAATACTGACACCATGAATGACAGAACAGATAATGTAATAGTTACACTGAACTCTTGCATATTAGTAAGCAGAAAATAACATCCTAATATAGTTGTTTAAATATCTGAATAAGTAATTTAAAAGGGAGAAATAAAAAGGCTCATACACATATTTAATAAATATTCCTACTATTAATCACAGAAATGCAAATTAAAACAAAAGTGAGATAAACAGTGTGTGTGTGTGTGTGTGTGTGTGTGTGTGTGTGTATAAAATAGTAAGGTACTGGCAAGGATGCAGTGAGAAGGTTATTCTCATTGGTTACTGGTAGGAGACATACATGATATAACTTTCCTGAAAAACAGTTTGAAAATATTTGTGGGAGGCTTTAAAAGTTCAAGTTATTTGACACAACTATTTCTCTGGCTTTTTAAAAGAGAGAGAGAGAGAGAGAGAGAGAGAGAGAGAGATCAGTTGCCTTCCACATGTGCACCCTGTTCTGAATCAAACCAGCAACCTTTCAGTGCACAGGACAACATTCAACCTACTGAGCCACTCAGGTCAGACTATTTCTCTGGCTTTTAATTTTACTTTTATTTTAGTCTTTGCAGATACAAATTTTATATAGAGTATTATTTATATAATTTGCATAACAGAAACAATATAGTTATGTAACTAAAATTAGGGGCTGGTTAAAAGTATTCTAAGGTTTCCAAATGATAGACTATTACATAGATGTTGAAACTGATCATTTTGAATATTATGTAATGACGTGGAACAACAATTTTAAGTGAAAATAACCAAATGCACTACTGCATTTCAATATGTGTTTTGTGAAGTGGAAATATCACACAGACATATAAAAACTGGAACCCAAACAAAGTTAAGCAATGCCTGGGTGGTAGTGTTGGGGTCCAACCCCAACGGGTCCAGGGATCCCCAAAGGTGTGGACGGAGTCGGCGAAGAATGAATGACACGAAGACAGCCTTCAGTTGATCAGCAGCCTAGCCAGGATCTCCAGCAAAGTTCTGTCTCTAGGTTCTCTTGTCATGTTCTCTCGCTAGGTTCTTCAGCCAAGTTCTGTAGCCAGGTTCTGTCGCTAGGTTCTCCAGCCAGGTTCTCCAGGTTCTCCAGCCAGGTTCAGTTACCAGGTTCTTTAGCCAGGTTCTATCCAGGTTCTTTTGCCATGTTCTGTCTAGGTTCTCCAGTGAAGTTCTGTAGCCAGGTTCTGTCCAGGATCTTTTGCCATGTTCTCTGGCTAGGTTCTGGTTAGGATCTGATGTTTATTGTCTTGTTACATCCGTATTTATACCAGCCGATTTTAATCCTGTCAATTTCTATTACAAAGGTTAGGGCGTTTCTTATCTCCATCCCAGGGAGTAAAGATTATGTAGCTTAACTACCTGCCTGGCACTTAATTAAGGGGTTGTATCCCCTCCCTAACCTCAGGGAAAAATCCCCACCTGAGGAAACAACCTTTCTCAGAGAGGTGACCTTGTTTAAAACACATGGCACTAAGGAGAGCAAACATATTAAGAACAATATGCTATATATGCCAGGTCCCTTGAAACATATGCTGTGCAGATGTTTCTTTCCTGCAGTGACTGTGTCAAGCAGCAAGGATGGACCGGCTTCCGGCATGGTAGAAATATGGATTACTTTTTTTTATACCATTCCAAATTTTTCAAAATTTAGTCAATGATAACATATTGTTTTATGAAACAGAATAAACCCCCACTATTTTACAAATATGGCAGTGATACACATTCAGGTTGTAATTATTCATTTACTTAACCAACGTTCATTGATTATCTCATGTCAGGGGCTCTGCCAAGTATATCAGCATGGACTTTAGTTTGCATGCAAATGAAATAAACTGTCTACTAGTATCTTCAGCAAAGAGAATTTACTAGAAGGTTGGTTATCAGGTAGCTAATAGAATTGTCAGTATTGAGGGAGGTGGGGCAAAAACAATAACAGCCATCACCAAAAGACAGGCTCAGAAGCTAAGCAGAACCTAGCCAGTTCCCTGGTCTAGATATCAGGAACTAGAGAAATGACCAAGAACAGCCTGCTCAGGGCTGGGCCAAGGCCCTCTGGTGGTTATACTTTGGGGCTTGCTCACCACACCCAGCCCACTTGGCATCAGAAAGGGGAGGGCACCTTGGTTAGCAGGCCCACTGCCCCTTTTACAATAAAAGAAGCAAGCAAGGTGGGATGGGTGCTAAACAACCCCAACCAGATGAAAACAAAAAGACAAAAATGGCCATTACCCAGAACTTGGAGGTGCACAGGACTGAGTAGCAGCCATCTGTCCGTCCCCTGTAGTGGGAGCAACCACTGAGATGTAGAACACAGATAACACAAGGTATGAGGTACAAGGGGCCCCATAGTGTCCCACGCAGGAGAAGTTGTTTGCTCCTGGTGTCAGCAGTGGCATGTCGTGAGGAAGGTGGCTTTTCAGATCTTCCTGGATGGGCAGGGTTTTGGAAGGGGAGATCCCATTCTCAGGTGTGGCAAGAGCCAATGAACAGATTACTGGAAGGAAACTGTTTAGCAGAAGTAAGAGGTATAGTTTGGAAATAACTGGGGCACTCACGCAAGGTTAGGTTTCTTTTTATTCTGAATTAGCTGACATTTAGCAGGTCCTATAGCAATGTCTGAGTTTAGTCCACCGAGAACACTGGGCTCTTGGTTTAAATGACTGTTGGTCCATAATACTGAAAAATCATCCATGGGCCAGCGTGTATTCTTCCTATAGTTTTCATCCTAAGTAGGAAATATCTGCGGCTAACCAGGTAATTTAATGCGCAGGTTCTGGTTGCTTTGATAACTGTTTATAAACTTTTCCCAGAGGAAAGAAAACTTGCAAAGGGAAGGGAAAAGGGTATTTATTCTCCTATTGCACTAAAAACAGAACAGAGGAAATCTTACGTTACTAAGAGGGGGCCTTGCCGTGGACACTTCATGATGAGGAGCTGAGCTGGGCCACACCCTTCTGCACCTAAGAGCCCATGTGCCACCTTGGCCCCCTCTGGGTCCTGTTCCACCTATCCAGGACCTTGGACTTCCCAGCTTCTAAGGCTCATGGGCCCAAGTGGGGCTGAGGAAAGACTGATAATGGGAGTTTGGACTTACAGATGTTGTAGTCCACACACAAGTCCTGGAGGCCAGGGTAGAAAGAGCAAGGGGGAGGGGCAGGAGGTTGGCTTTCCTTATTTTGTCATGTCTGAAATTCAAGAGTTCTATATTTAAACCTGGCTTCTGGGTTGTTATGAAGGCATATTTGTTAGGCTAGGCACATGGATCATACTTAATAATTGTAGCTTGAATGATCATATTTAAATATCTAAGATATATAATAATCAGGACTCCATTTGTGTTCCATTTGTGCTCTTGCCTCCTCAAATGTTAAAATCAGGCCTGCGTGGGTAGCTATGTTAGAAAGGCAACACTCAGTTGTTCACACACACATATACACACACTTTAGCTGCTTGTGCAATAGCAATATAGATTATAAGAAAAGTAGACTACACTGAAATTATAGCTAACATATTGAACAAGATGTGTTAAGCCCTTACCCACCTATTTGACCTGTGTATCTTAATTAGTCTTCATAGAGCTCTATAAAATAGGTCATTCAAGGCAATATATCATGCAGGCTAAACAGGGTAACAAAGAGCAGTCAAATCCTGGCTCATCTGAATCCCATTGTCCATCAACACTGTGCCTTATGGCAATTCAGTAGGTGAGAAGGGAAGCTTTGTTTGGAGTCCTTTCAACCTTCAATAATTTAAAAATTGCTGGATTAATCAACCCACCTGACTCTCAAATCCTCTGATTCAGCGTTTCTCTTCATGCAAATTTCCTCATGAAAGGGAAAGTAAATGCATTGACTGCTTGGCTGTGTTCAGGATTATGATTAACTGAATGATCAAAGCCAAAAATCAATATTCAGTGGCTTGTATAAGAAACAAGTTTAACTTTCTCTTTAAAACAGATGTCAGTTATAGGAATGCTTCTGCCAGTTTTCAAAGGCATTGCCATCTGTGCCATTGGTGATGAAGGTAAATTGGCAACAGAGAGTATCTTTGTTTTTCCTTAAAGCACGGTTTCATCCCCCAGGCCTCCATTACTCCATTGTCAGGATGATTTTATGCAAACATTATTGGTTCCATCACTCATATAACACATTATAGGGAGGGTGGGCAAGGGCTCACTCACACATTACATCCCAAATATAAGATCTATGATAGATAGATTCAAAAGCTGTTAGCCTCACTTTTCAATTCAAATTCACATTCAAGGTTGACACACTATTTTAGAAACTCTTAGTTATTTTCTGGGTGGAACTTGATCCCTTTCTTCTAAGCATGGTCATTTGATTTACCCAAATGGATGTGCATAAAACACTGACTTTCTAGCTAATTGTTCTTACTGTCAACTGAGTTGCTCCCTTTCCTGATTTAGCTCCACTGCAATTTACTGACCCAGGGAGAGAACTTCCTGGAAGAGAAGAGTAGAAATGTATGCTTCATTTATTTAAAAGAGAGATTCTTCCCCCAAAGTAAGAACAGTTACTATGTGGGTATGACTTAATCTCTAAATATATAAACACTGATGGAAGAGGGGGATAAAGAAAAAAAAATACACCTTACAGAAACTGAATGTAGAGCGATCCTCATCTGTATGGTTTTTAGAACAATGTTGTTGCTTCTCTAAATTTTAAAACATGGAAACAAATAGTAAACAGAATTTTCCAATACTATTTGAATCACAGCTGTTCATAACCTGAGTTAAGTAGTAGTTTGTTTTACACTTTCTGAGAGTTTTTAAGATAAGAGCTACCTCCAAATTGTGTCCTATTTTCTTACTGCTCCAGGTAGACTCCACTCTCCCTTGTCCTCACAGCCACGAGCTCCCTAAATCTCATAAACTTAAAACCTTCTCACATGTGCCCTCCCATGTACCCACTGCATTCCTCTTAGCATCTCTCAATTAGACCTTGTGTCAACTTACCACCTGTTCTCTTTGTCTTCATTCCAACCCGAAAATGAACATCTGATCATCGATTATCACCCTCTCATTGAAAAGTTCCTACCCAGATACCATCTCCCCCCCCCCCCAAAAAAAAAAAATATTCTTCATGGTTCTGGGTTATCCCTCTTAAAGCATTCATCACAGTGTTTGGTAGATGTTTCTTATTTAACTCCCTTCTTGTACTGGACTCCCTTCTTCTACAGCAGGTATCTTGTATCTTGGCCTTTGTGTTCCCAGTACCTAGCTTTATGCATACACATGTCAGGTCTTTAATGAATGTTTGTGGATGAATGGATGCTACCTAAGCTAAAAAATGAGCCCATCCCTAGCCAGGTAGTTCAGTTGGTTAGAGCATCATTTTGAAACACCAAGGTTGTGGGTTTGATTCCTGTTCAGGGCAAATATAAAAATAAACCAATGAATGCATAAATAATGGAACAAATCGATGTCTCTCACTCTCTAATCATAAATAAAAATTTAAAGAAAATGAGCCCAGATGTCAAAGGGAAAGGCCATAGTTTAAAATTCTGGAATGGGAACTATCAGTGATCTAACCTATTTCCTTAGAAAATAAGTTGCACACCAATGTTCATTTTCTATATTATACAAGGAAAGACATGGCAGGGAAAAATGAATGCTCTCTGTTCCTGGTTAGAGAAAAAAAATCTAAATATTAGATAGGGGTATAATGTAGCTATTCTAAGTACACTAAAAAGAGAGAAAGTAATGAAGCAAACTATAAGCTCAGAGCAAGTTTTCAAAAAATAGAGTATATAAACTGAGCTTCTTTAAAAAAAAAACTTTAAGAATACATAGTTGATTACTAGATGCAACTTACACCTGGTGCTCTGTTGTCCCACACCTGATATGAACGTGCTTGGTTGGTGGTGTGACCCTTGCTTGAACATCAGCTGATTTTTATCCTGAAGCTGGGGTTTTATTCAGTTCTGTCCAAGTCTTTGGCACCCTTGCTTCCATAGTAACAGATGCCCTAAAGAATGAAAAAACAAAACAAAACAAAAAACTGGGACGGCTTGGGAGGGAAATGAATCGAAGTAAGTGGTTTAAGAAAAGGGTCCCCCAGTGTAGGACCCAGGGTCTCTTCAGGCTTTTGGCCATATGTATTTTGGCAGGATTCTCAGAGAGAAGATTCTAGGATGATAACTGGGAGGATCTTTTTAAAGGCAATTTATAGATTCTATGAAAGACGTTACTGTGTTTTCTTTAGCTTTGATTCCTGAGGTGGGTACCTATATCGGCATATTAGCCGTCTATACTGGTTGAAAGAAACACTTGCCATCTAGATTCCGCTAACAACCAGTAATCAAGTAACAACAACTGGAGATTCCTACTATCTATGAAATATAGTAAAGATATCTTGTCGAAACTGGAAGGTGTAGAACACTGAGTTTTAGTAGGTACTAACATTTGACGATGCTAATTAGAGTTTCCAGTCTTGTGGCCTGGATGTGTTCTGTTTGCCATGCAGGATGTGAAATTTCCCTTAAAAATCCAGATTGTGGACATCTCTTTAAAAAAATCATATACACAAATAAAAATTTGACAACACTGACCACGTTTCCTCATGACAACCATCCACTTTGGGTAAGTAGCAGCTGCTGCCACCATAGGCAGGTAATGGAGTTTCACTTTGCCACAATCCACACCACTCCCTGCTGTCTATCATTGGCCCATTTTACATGTTTATGTTACCCTCTTAGTCCTTGAAGTCTTTTCAATTTGTAACCTCTACATTAGAGGAGAGGCTTGCTCTTTAGTTTTGGATCATTTTATTCTTATATATTGTTCCTTCTTAATCTACCATTTTCTGAAAATGAGTCAGTTTGTTTAAATATAATAAATAATTTAAAATATAGAGTTTGGGAATATTCGATGAGAATATTTTCATAGTTTGGCTTCAGTAACTAAAATTTAAAATATTTTTTCAACATTAAATGATTATGAAGAATTTCCTCTTGTGTTACATTTGAATTAAACTGAAATAGAATAAGAAACCAAAGGGTCTTGAGTTTGCTGGAGGTAGAAATGATTAGAACTGAAAAGTATGCTATCATATTTCATATGACATTATCATCTGGAAAGTATAAAACATTCAGAATGCAAATATGCCCACAGAAGTGAAGTAGAACCTTATAAATGACATGTATTCTATAGAATGGCTGGCAAAATCTCAAAATCAATATTGGAGTCACCCAGGGCGACTGAGAATAATGATATCACTGTACCTTACTAAAATTAATGAAAAACAAATGAGATAGAAAATTCCAGAGTTGTCCCTAGAGTTTTTATTTCTTGAGCTAGAAGAGTGAGAGATCTTAGGAAGTGGTTCCCCCTCCCTCCCTTTTTTTCAGACCTCAGTTTTATTTGAAACACGGAGTACAGCCCATCCAGTGAAGGGAGCTGTTTTGTTTTTTTTTCTCTTCACATACCAGGGTATGCAATGACTATAGATCTCACTGTAAAACAGAAAATCTTTTGGTTCTAAGTAAATCACTTAACTGGTAAGATTAAAATTAAGATAATTGGATCTGTCTACTAGGGTGGTATCTGCTTGCTTTTGCTTTGTCCTTTGATAGGCCAGATAAGAAAAATAGGAAACATATTACAATGAGCATTCCCAAGTAATCATTCATTCAACAGACATTCACTGGGCACTACTGTGTTGTTTGTTTGGGTTGGCACTTACTCATGTGGAGGCACATCGAAAAACATAGATAAAAACCTCTCCTATGCAAGAAGAGACAGATAATAAATAATAAACATAATAAGTAAATATATAGAATGTAAGAAGATGATCTGTACTTTGTAAAAGTAGACTGGCTCATCAGGGAGATCAGAAGTGCTGAGATGATGGCAGGAAAAGTTCAGTTTGAAATAGGGAGGGAAGTGGTCAGGATATGCCTCACTAAGAAGGTGGTATTTGAAGGAGGGAAGGGAACTACCTGTGTAGAAATACCCTGTGATAGCAATGAGAGAGCTTCACAGGCAGAGAACCCAGTGCAAAGGCTTCAAGGTAGAACACCTGGCTATTTGAGGAAGTGCAAGGAGCAAAGTGAATGAGGGGGCTGCAGAAGGAGGCAAGGTCAGGGGGGGTGAGCGGTCAGTCAGAACCAGTAGACAGAAATTAACACCTTGGCCTCTTCTCTGAGCAAGAGGGAGAGATTTGAGAAGAGGACAGGATCTGACATAGTTCCTAGGAGTCACTTTAGCTTCTCTATTAAGAAGGGGAAAGTATGAAAGTAGGAGACTGGTCAGGAAGACATTACAATAATTCAGATAAGAGATGATGATGATGATGATTTTACCAGGCTTGTAGCAGTGAATGTGGTGAGTAGTGACACAGTTCTCATATATTTTGAAGGTAGTGATTTTTTAGGATTGGGTATGAGTTGGGAGAGAGAGAGAGAGAGAGAGAGAGAGAGAGAGAGAGAGAGAGAGAAAGAGAGATAGTGAGTCAAGGCTCACTCCAAGCTTTTTGGCCTGAGCAACTAAAAGAGTGAAATTACCTTCAGCTAAGGAAGGGAAGATATTGGGAAAAGTAAGTTTCTGGGGGTAAATCAGCAGTTTAGTTTGGACATTAGAGATTCCAGTGGCTGTCTACTTGCAGTGGAAATGTTGAGTAACTGTATACTGGCAGTTGGAAGTCAGTAAACATCTGGGCGGACACTAACGGGGCTTGCTATATCCATAACTGTTGTTCCCTTAGCGTGTTCCTGCAAAACTCTTCAGAAGTTGCAAAAAATCCCAACTTTTGCTAAATAACTGCGTGCATTAACTGGACCCTATGTTAGTGTAGATAAGGACACCCTGTGTTCAATGGGTAAAAGGGCATTGAGCCTGAGTAAGTTGTACTCAAAGTCATTTCCAAATGAATAAGATAATATAACCGCAGGTGCTGAACTGGAGCCTTAGATAATTAAGCATGCAGCTGTTAAATGCAGCTAATGTTGAAAAATAGGACAGAAGTAAGGCTACAATTGACCTTGTGATGAAACAGAAAGGATAAAATATTCCCCAGGAGTAAGTCATTTGCCCATGTGATGCAATTTCATGCTTTTAGGGCACTGGTGAGCCAGTTGGTACGCCATCCCCTCCAAGGCATTAATGGAACTCTGTGTCCCAAATACAGCAGTCCTTTGAATATCATCATTTCATTTAATAGTGTTTCATTATAATATTGATTAGGAAAAAGATCGATTCCCATCTGGAGCCACTGTCTGTTTTGGTTTTCTCTGGGGACCCTGAGTTCCTCCCACATCTCAAAGATGCACGTGAGGTGGATTGGTATGTCCTCCCGCATCCCAAAGATGCACGTGGGGTGAACTGGTATGTCTACATTGTCCCAGTCTGAGTGAATGTGGGTGTGTGCATGAGTGCCCCCTGCAATGGAAGGCTTCCTGTCCAGGGTGGGTCCCATCTTGTGAGCTAAGCTGCTGAGTTAGGCTCCAATCACTGGCCATCTACCACTCTGAACTACTATCTGCGGGTTGGAAAATAATGATCTTACTTGTTTTTATTACTTTTTTTTCCTTAATTGTCCATATAGCTCCATTTATTTCAGTGTTTAAATTACAAATGTTTTGAGTCTTTTTTAGAAGTTTGGTGATGGTTTTGTGACTGTAAATATATTGTAGGAACTTAACTCTTGTTTATATTAATTTGCCTATAATAAAATTGGTTTCATTATTACACTTAAGTTGGAGTTTCCAAAAACATATCGATGACTAGAGGCCCGGTGCATGAAATTTGTACACTGGGAGGGGAGGCTCCCTCAGCCCAGCCTGCACCCTTTCCAATCTGGGAACCCTCGGGGGATGTCCAACTGCCGGTTTAGGCCCAATCCCTAAACCGGCAGTTGAACATCCCTCTCATGGTCCGGGACTGCTGGCTCGCAACCACTAGCCTGCCTGCCTGCCTGATTGCCCCTAATCGCTTCTGCCTGCCAGCCTGATCACCCCCCAACCACTCCCCTGTCAGTCTGATCGATGCCTAACTGCTCTGCTGCCAGCCTGATTGCCCCCAACTTCCCTCCCCTGCTGGCCTGGTCACCCCCAACTGCCCTCCCCTCCCGGCCCTATACCCCTAATGGCCCTCCCCTGCTGGCCAGGTTGCCCCTAACTGCCCTCATCTGCAGGCCTGGTCCCCCCCAACTGCCCTCCCCTGATGTCCTGATTGCCCACAACTGCCCTCCCCTGCTGTCCATCTTGTGGTGGACATCTTGTGACCACATGGGGGCGGCCATCTTGTGTGAGGGCATAATGGTCAATTTGCATATTACCTCTTTATTATATAGGATGTTAAGTGAGCACTTATTGTAATGTGGCTCCTGCTATGATCATTTTTAGGTGTAGATACTAGAAAGTAGGGAAAGTTGGAGAAAACATAATAAAAGTTAAATCTATTGGCATGGATAATAAAAATGATTTTAATGAGTCTAAGCCTGCTAGAAACCCCAAACTAAAAATAGTTTTCAATGGAGAAAGAAGAGTGCATAATATGTCTGATGAGAGCAGAGACACAAGTCTTAGTTATATTTATATCTGTGAATACAGTAAATGTTAGTGAATTTTAACATTGGGTGTCAAAATGTACTTGATCAGCAAGAAGTGAGGAATGGATATTGGACAGGCAGTTAGCAGCCTGTAGTGAGATTTAAAAAATAACCCAGATGGTTCCCTTGATGAGAATGTATGAGTAGGATAGTAGGGAAAGTGTTTTAAAATTGGCCATCTGTTTCAAAGAATTGTGGAGCAAGAAGGGGATACAAAGCGGAGGAGGTCATATCAAGATTGCCAGTAAGTTATTTAGGCTTAGCAGGCCCCAAATCATTGTGCTCTTAAAAAATAAGCCTAGCATTTGAGATATGGGCTGAAGAAAGGCATCATTATTGATGTTGCAAGGAGCCCTCTAGACAAACCTTGGATTTTCCATACCAGACAACACCTTGGATGCTGGAGTTTCCCACCTGGAATGCCAGAAAGGTGTAGAGAATCCTTTCAAAATTTCTGGTGTTCCTAAAGGAATGAAGAGAAGAAATTTGGGAAGAGCTATTAGAGTCAGAATAAGAGTGGTCTTGAGTGTCTTTGAATCATCAACACTGAACCCTTTTTTTTTTACCATCTTGATTGCTCTAATTGTTGAACCTGAGAGTTATAGTTTTGCTCTTCCTTAGTCAGGACTTCAGGGCTCACTATTCAATTCTTTTATATTCAGGACCTAAGTATTGTAAAACTTCAAAGAACATCGTTCACATCGTGTAGTTGAGAGAACTGATGATTGATAATCTGGTCCATGTGAATGTTGCCTTCTGGAATGCTATAGTCCACAGCCTGAATGGCCTTCTGCAGTGATTCTGCTCGCATTGTCATTGATTCGGTCCAAACTTTGTGAAATGGATCACCATGCTGTGTTTTCTTTTCTCCTTCTCCCTCCTGACTGCCAGAGGCTTGAGAGAAGAAGCTAGATTTTATGTATTTATAATAAAACATCTCACATGATGCTCTTCACTGAGTTGCTCAATAAATCTTTAATACATAAATGAGTGAATAATAATGCTGGAACTTGCTGAGATTTAACTGTGTGTTAGCCTCTGTATAAATTATTTTATCTGTGTATGTCCCTTATCCAAACAGTAACCCCACAGAGGTACACATTGCCTTCATTTCTCCTTTCAGGATGTGGAGATGATGAACAGAAGGTGCATGAGTGGAAACACTGAGTGAAGATAATTCTTTCAAGAATTTTGGTGTGAAGGACTGAAAGAGTTAAGAATAGAAGGTATAACTGAAATAGGATGTTTGGTCAGGAGTAGAGAATTTTATATAAAGACTAGAGGCCCGGTGCACGGATTCGTGCACCAGTGGGGTCCCTCGGCCTGGCCTGTGGGAATTGGGCCGAAACCGGCTCTCTGACATCCCCCAAGGGGTCCTGGATTGCAAGAGGGCAGTTCTCGGGTGATGCACCCTGGAATCAGGCTCCCTCCTCTCTGGTTCCAGGTGTGTCACCCAAGAACCGCAGTTGCCAAGTCACTGCAGATTGGAAGCTCCTGCATTGGGCATCTGCCTCCTGGTGGTCAGCGTGCATCATAGCTACTGGCCGGTCGCTTAGGCTTTTATATATATAGATGGATGGGCTTGGGCATGTTTAAAAGTTGATGGGAAGGATGCAGTTATGAGAAGGAGATGGAACATGTAGTTGAGAGAACTGATGATTGATAATCATGCAGAGATGAACCCAGAGGACAGAAACATGGAAGAATAGGCAGGAGCCTGTTCTGGAACAAGAGTAAAGGAGAGGATG
Organism: Myotis lucifugus; assembly: GCF_000147115.1. NCBI lineage: Eukaryota > Metazoa > Chordata > Mammalia > Chiroptera > Vespertilionidae > Myotis > Myotis lucifugus. The sequence continues at coordinate 904,454 of NW_005871090.1, read as the reverse complement.
GGATGGATTCAGGAAAAATTGGTGGGGGGAACCTAAAAGTTTTTGTCTGAAGCCTTTTCATTTTATCTTTAAAGAAGGAGGCAAAGTCATCTGTTTACTTTGAGGAGGAAGGTTGTAGTGTTCCTGCAATGATGATGGGCATTTTTAAGGAGAGTGGAGAAGGTATGAAATTATCTCTGCAGAGATTAAGAGAGACTGAGTCAGTCGATTAGAGACCCTAGCATTTCCAGGTACTTCCATCAGTTTATATTAATAAAATCATGGCTGCAAATTAAAGTCTAAGTACTAAAGAAGAAATTTGGCCTAATTTAATTAGAATATAAAATAAGAGTGCCTTCTGTACATAAGGGAAATTTGAATTTAAAGAAAGTAAGCTTTTCTTCTCCTGATCTACCTCTTGGTTCATTTTCATGAAAGTTGGCATTAGGAAGAGGATATACTGAGTGTATTCTGTAAGCTAAAGTTGTATTTGTAGCCAGATTCTTTGGAAAGTGGAGAGTGAGTGTCTTCAATGGGATTCTTTTGCTTGAAAGAGACTAAACTTGAAGAGATCCAACTTGAAGTATACAAGAAAACTAGGAATTTATTGACCTGTTGAGCTAAAAAGTCCAGAAATACAACTGGATCAGGAGCTCAAAAATGTTATCATGGTGCCATTTCTTCCACATGTCTCAGCTCTACATATTTCTCTGTGGGCTTCATTTTCAGAAAGGTTCTTCTACTTTTCTGGACAGATGTCCTTCCTCACCACCCCCTCACTCTGCCACTCTAAGTTTATATCCTACTGATTTCAAAATCCAGTAGAAAATACTCAGGGATTCAAGAATTCCAACAAAAGTCTTAGGAATGAATTTCAGTAGCTCAGGTATTACTTTTGTGGGTCACGTGACAGTGCCCATTCCTTGTCTTAGTAGTCTAGCCTGGTGAATGTTCTTATTGCTCTTTGAGTCCAAACCCCTTCCTGGTGTCATAGTCAGAGTAGACTTAACTTTCTCTCAAATCACCTGGACAAGAGTTAGGGGAGAGAGGATTCACACAGATTATGACAAGCAGGAGCAATAGATGTAATCATGAAAATTTTTTTTTCTTAGAGTGGATAATAGTAAAATTGCCTGATGTAATTATAGTATTCTCTACCAAGTTTTCTGGCCCAGTGAAATTTCTCTGGTCACATAGTTTTGGCAACCCTAATTTATTGGACTGTTTGTACATGAAAATACCTATTTTTCCTAGGAATGAATTAGCAGCTTCCAAAGACACTATACATAGATTCTTTTGTCATCCTCTTGTGATCGTCACTTTTTATCTTTGTGTCCTAATTTTGCCATTGTACGGCTGCTTCTATTTTGGAACCTTGGTAGGAAATAGATTTGTGTGGACATACTGATTTAGCATGAAATTAAAATGAAAAATCATTAGCATATTTAGAACCTCACGTAATGGGAGGAAAATCAGTGATAATTGCCACCTAAATGTTTCTCTGGGAATGAACTTATGTGGGTCAGTGGGGACATACTGTCATACCAAACTAACATGAAAAGCATACGTCCAATCTCTCAACTTCTCCTAATATTGTCCTTCTTTGGCTTTCCCATGCAGAGTATGATTTCTCGTGATTTAAGTAATTTGGTATCATGTTCCCTGTATAATTTCATGTTTTGTTAGGTCAGGTCAACTTTTGGACAGGAAAAATACTTTTAGTAATTACTGTTATTTTGGCTCTTATTTAGTTTAAGTGATGTCCAATACCTTTGTTTGTATTATTCCTAGTCTTATCTGCCAGTCTATGTTTTATTTGAACAGTATACACCTATCAATTTGTTTGAGGTAGGATGTTCATGAATTCTTAAGAAAGTGGCATACTTAGAATTCTGTTTAATGATTGCCTTCAGACCCTTGGAAACCATAATGTTTCCATTCTTTTTCATGGAATATTATCAGATATATACTTTATGATAATTTCATCTGTCCATTAAGAGATTAAATACTAGTGACTTTAGGAACATCAGTGTCTCTGTGCACCTGTTCAGGTATATTTGCTTTCCCTGATATGTTGTGGGTTATTCGTTCTTGTAGATATGCCTCTTCCTATAAGACTCTGTCCCATGAGCTGCTGTTCCCATGTTAATGGATTGACAATCCTAGATGTTATACCTGTATTTTTCTGTGTATAAGATGCCCCCATGAATAAGACACCCCCCACTTTTCCAACCCCAAATTAATAAATCAATATTTTAAACATTTTGCTGATTTTCCTCTTAAGGCCTTCTTTTTTGGCATCTTAAGGAGTTGTTCTTCCTGTTTTCTCTACTGTCTGATCATACACTCAGTGGGAGGAGGTCCCAATTGTCTCTTTGCAGCTTTATTTCCATGCTCTTTTGCATAGCTGATCACATTTAGTTTGAATTTTTCAGAGTAAGACAATCGCTTACTGGTATTTACCTTTTTATTTTTTGACATCTTTATGGGCTCAGAATGCTCCAGTTCCTGTTACATCTGCACACTCTCCACCTCCACTTCCAATTATGGCATCAGCTGATGTCAGTAACAATAGGCAGCTATGCACCCGCGTGGCTCCTCCTAGGCTGACTTCCATGTATAAGACGCCCTCGATTTTCAGTCTAAAGATTTTAGAAAAAAATAGCATCTTATACATGGAAAAATATGGTATTTGCTTTCCCTGATATGGTGTGGGTCATTGATTCTTGCCTCCTCCTATAAGATTCTGTTCCACAAACTGCTGTTCCCATGTTAATGGATTGACAATCCTAGATCCCTCTCTTTCCCTTCCTTTTTTTTTAAAAAATATATTTTATTGATTTTTTACAGAGAGGAAGGGAGAGGGATAGAGAGTTAGAAACATCAATGAGAGAGAAACATCAATCAGCTGCCTCCTGCATGCCCCCTACTGGGGATGTGCCCGCAACCAAGGTATCTGCCCTTCACCGGAATCGAACCTGGAACATTTCAGTCCACAGGCCGACGCTCTATCCACTGAGCCAAACCGGTTAGGGCTCTTTCCCTTCCTTTGACCTCCTTTGGGTTCCCTTCTTGAAAAATCTGTATATTCCTCCACTTCCTCCTCCAGAAAAGATTTAAGTCTTCCTCTCCTTCCAGGAAAAATAATATTTTTCCCCAGAACAATTTTACCTCCAGACCAAAAGGCAGAAATAACAAAATTGAATTTGAAGGAAGTGTTATTTTGAATTTTATTTTTTTCCCAAATAAGTTCAGTCTTCTTTGATTTTTACAACAGAAGCTGAATATTTGTCTTGGAAATGGCAACTGGATTTTATGTGACAAACATAGCTGCTGACCCCAGCTGCTCCGAGACCCTGGAGTCTGCTTGTGTCTGGCCTTCACTTGGTTTGACCTCATTAATTCAGAATTAACAGCTTTGGAATTTGATATAATTCATATGGTTTAACCTGGTATATAACTCTGTGTGAGCCATGACAGTTAAATAAGAAAAACTTCATTATTACATAGGCAATTTGTATAGTGGGTAAGATGTTGGATTCCAATCCTGTCTGGACCATTATTAGCTGTAAAACTGGTCAAATTTATTAGTTACCCTGAGCATTGATTTCCTAAGCATTAAAAAATAATAATACTCATAGGTTCCTATTAGGGTTGTTGTGGGTAGTTACCAGCATCCCAAATTCAAAATGTGACTCTGGTTTATTTTCTACACATTTTTCACCATCTGAAATTACCTTGTTCATTTATCTATTTTTTTTAATTATCTTTCTTCACCAATAAAACATCTTCTTTACAAGATCAGGGACCTTGTCTATTTTGTTCAACTCTCTGTCTCCCAAGCCTGGAAGAGAGCCTGGCACATATAAGGGATGTGCTAAATGAAATAATGAATAAATCATACTTAGCACAGAACAAGACCCTCAGTAGGCACTCAGTAAATGCACATTATTTTATTTGCTGACACCCAAGGCTGTTTTATGTATGGACTTGACAGTCTTTCATTTGGATCATTTTTTTTATTGTACAGATTTAAAATCATGGAAATGAAGTTTGAAGCTAGCAGTTTTGAGATTCCACTTCTACCACAAAGGGTTATTATGTTGAATGCTTTATTTGTATATTCTTAAACTCATAGTTTACCATGATTTTGCTTCAGTAAAAGAAATACCAGAGAAGCCAGGAGATGTGCTCAGTCATAAGCAGGTACAGGATGAGAGTTCAGTTGTCCTATCTTCTGTCATTCTCCCCTTGCTGCATGTCTATGTAGTGGCAGTTATAGTGGAAGAATGAAACCAGTAATGGTCATGGTGGTCCACCTTTATTTCACTCTTAATATGGCAGATATTATGCTCACAATAACACCATAGGTTAGTACTATGGTAATCCCCATACTTCAGATGGTGAAACGGAGGCTTTAGAGAAATTGTTGCACAAGGTCCCACTGCCACTTCTGAGCCCAGTGAAATCTCTTCAGAGCCTGTCCTCACAACCACAAAGCAATATTGACTGCACACCGCCAATTTCTTGTAATTCAGAATTTCATTAAATCCGACTGCCCTTCACACTCCAGTTACTCAGAACCAGCGAGGGCCACTGCAGTGTGACTTTGGAGCTCCCTGAATGTTGTCCTTGTAAGAGCAGTCTTCACAGTGTCTTATGAGAACCTATGTGTCTGGCTCAGGGAAGGGAACACCAGGGAAGCAGCTTGTTGGGTTGAGTTGTTTGCGAGTCAGGCAGGAGTTGTCCTCTGGCATGTGAAATAGAGCTTATTGGCTCTTATTCTCCCTAGTGGAAGTTGGTGGGGCATATTTTTTAAAAGTTTTTTTTTTTTACATATTTTTATTGATTTCAGAGAGGAAGGGAGGGGGAGAGATAGATAGGAACATCAATGATGACAGAATCATTGATTGGCTGCCTCCTGAACGCCCCACACTGGGGATTGAGCCTGCAACTGGGGCATGTGCCCTGACTGGGAATTGAACCTCCTGGTTCATAGGTCAATGCTCTACCATTGAGCCACGCTGGCTAGCTTGGTGAGAATAATTTAAAAATTTTTTTAAAAAATATATTTTATTGATTTTCCACAGAGAGGAAGGGAGAGAGACAGAGAGCCAGAAACATCGATGAGAGAGAAACACCGACCAGCTGCCCCCCGCACATCTCCCACCAGGGATGTGCCCGCAACCCAGGTACATGCCCTTGACCGGAATCGAACCTGGGACCCTCAGTCCGCAGGCCAACACTCTATCCACCGAGCCAAACCGGCTTTGGCTAATTTAAAATTTATTAAGTTTATTGGGGCAACATTGGTTAATAACATTATATCAGTTTCAAGTGTACAATTCTATAATACATCATACTGTGTGCTCACCACCCAAAGTCTAGCCTCCTGCCACCACATATTTGACCACTTTTACTCTCTTCAGCTTTAATTATCATTTCAGTAAGCAGAGAAAGGGAAATTTTCAAATAATAGAAGCAAAAGGAATTGCTACTGTAGACTTTTAATCATAATAAGGACTTATGTTTGAATCACTAGGGGTCACAGTAAGAACAAATAATTCAGGGCACAGAGAATTATAACAGAAACAGGACCATTATAAAATTATACCTGCACAGTTACTTGACATGTGATAGTAACTCCTGTTCCATGTCAGAGCTGGGGAGGGTCTGGCTTCAGGGATGGAGCCATGAGTATGGTCTACACCTGAGTGTATGAATTTCCAGAGCAGCTCCAGGAGGGAGAGCTGGCCCAGTAACATCACCTGGACCCCAACAGTATCTTTTTCCCCCAAGAAACTTCAAGCACTCCACAGTGCATTTTAGTTATCACTCCTGGCGTTCCTGAGGAATGGTGGAAAGTATTCATAGTGTTGTTTTCAATGCAGATATTAAATCAGATTTATATGGCTAGCAGTATAGATGGCAAAGTAACACACAACTTCCAGGTGGACATCCTCACATCATTGCTGATGCCTACCCAGGTGCTCAAAACGGAGTTTTAGGGGATTCTGGCTCCAAGAGTGATTCAGAACAGTGAGACGCTGAATGGGAAGACATTCTAGTAAGAACTTATATTTTTACTTTTTATATATTCCTAAAGCAGGGGTGGGCAAACTTTTTGACTCGAGGGCCACAATGGGTTCTTAAACTGGACCGGAGGGCCGGAACAAAAGCATGGATGGAGTGTTTGTGTGAACTAATATAAATTCAAAGTAAACATCATTACATAAAAGGGTACGGTCTTTTTTTTTTTTTAGTTTTATTCATTTCAAACGGGCCGCCGTAGTTTGCCCACGGCTGTCCTAATGAATGACATATGATAACCAGCTTTGACTCAATAAATCCAAAAGAACCCTTTTACAAAGTAAACTAAAAATTCAAACTGATAAATCAATAGTGTGGTTTTAGTTGGCAACATTTTTTCTCTTTCTCAATGATTTATAAAATAACTAGAGGCCCGGTGAATGAAATTCGTGCACTCAATGATTTATAAAATAACTAGAGGCCCGACAAATGAAATTCGTGCACTCGGGGGTGGGGGGGGGGTGAGTTCCCTCAGCCTGGTCTGCACCCTCTCGCAGTCCAGGAGCCCTCGGGAGATGTCTGACTGATGGCTCAGGCCCGCTTCCCACAGGGAGTGGGCCTAAGCCGGCAGTCAGACATTCTTAGAGCTGACTCGGAGGCAGAAGAGGTTCCTGCCACCACCACTGCACTTGCCAGCCATGAGCCCAGCTTCTGGCTGAGGGGCTCTCCCCCTGTGGGACCACACTAACCACCAGGGGGCAGCTCCTGTGTTGAGTGTCTGCTCCTTGGTGGTCAGTGCACATCACAGCGACTGGTCGTTCTACCGTTCGGCCGATTTGCATATTAGCCTTTTATTATATAGGATGGTGCATCTTGCAATTCCTGGTATCTTAAATTCAATGGAATATAGTAATATTAACCACAAGCAATTTTTGAAAGTATGCTAAGCACTGTGTTAAGTCCTTTATAGTGATTATATCATTTTTTTTTTACAGTAATCCCCCCTTATCTTCAGGGGATACATTCCAAGTCCCACAATGGATGTCTGAAATCACAGATAGCACCAACCCCTATATATACTGTTTTTATCTATACATATAGATTTCACTTTAATTTATAAATTACACAGTAAGAGATTAACAACAACAATAATAAAATAGAACAACTATAACAATAAACTGCAATAAAAGCTATGTAAGTGGCGTTGGACCACTATTAAGTAAAATAAAGGTTAGTTGAACACAAGCACTGCAATACCACAACAGTCATTCAGGTAACTGAGATGGCTACTGAGTGAGTCATGGGCAGGCGTTGTGTACAGTGTGGATACATTGGACAAAGGGATGATTTCACCTCCTGGGATGGGACAGGTGGGATTTCATCATGATACTCAGAATGGTGTATAATTGTAAATGTATGAATTGTTTATTTCTGGAAGTTTTCATTTAATATTTGCTCAAGGCCACTATACCTCAAGGATAACCTACATCCTGACCTATATCAGCATTAACTAAAATTGGAATCATAAGGGAAATCCTCATTTGGCCTTGCTCCTTTTGCTCAGTATTTCATTTGTGAGATTCTTTTGTGTGTTAATATGTAGTAGTTAATTCATTCTCATTGCTATGTAGTAGAGTAGCCCCTCACTTATTTGTGGAGGATACATGTCAAGACCCCCAATGGATGTCTGAAACTGCAGATAGTTCCAGACCCTATATATGCTATATTTCTTCATATATATATCTGATAGTTTAATTTATAAATTAGGTACAGTAAGAATGAACAACAATAACTAATAATAAAATATATCTATATCTATCTATATCTATCTATATATATCTATATATATATCTGATAGTTTAATTTATAAATTAGGTACAATAAGAATGAACAACAATAACTAATAATAAAATAGAACAATATACTGTAAGAAATGTGAATGTGGTTTCTCTCTTTCTCTCTGGTAACCAATATGATAACCTAGAGAGCTACTAAGTGACTAACGGGTGGGTAGAGTAAACAGCATGGAGACTCTGGACAAAGGATGATTCACATCCCAGATAAGATGGAGAGGGACAGCACGGGATTTCATCACGCTACTCAGCATGGCATGAAATTTAAAACTTATGGATTGTTTATTTCTGGAATTTTAAAAATTAGTTTATTTTTTAATCTGAATTTATTGGGGTAACATTGGTTAATAAAATTATGTAGGATTCAGGTGTACAATTCCTGATATAATAGAGCCATAATAATAGCTAACATATTTTGATGACTCTATGCCAGGACCTGGTCTAAGAATTTCTAATTTATAAACAAACAAACTAACAAAATGTGAGATCAGTGCTATAATTGCTATAATTTATCCCTGTTATGAAGGTAAGGAAACAGACTGATGGAGATGAAGTCACCTTTTCCACAGTCACCAAGAGGGAAACTGGTGAATCCAGTGTTTGAATGAAGCATTCTGACTCCTTACCCCATGGAGGGTGGGATGTGCAGATGGGATGAAGGATGGCTAGAGGGAGCGCAGTCACTTTTTCCATTACCCACTTCACATTGTTTCACCAGCTGTGTGAGCATATGTTAACTTTTACACTTTTGAAGGGTTCTTAAACATAATATTTTAAAATTACATGTATTCAGGTGTTGGACTGTATAATGTAAATACATAGATAGACATGATCGGCTGAGTGTCTAGTCATAGAGACCAGCTGGGACAACTGCAGCATGGTCCTTAGTTCCTGAGGGGCCCTCCAGCCTCACCGTCATGCAGCCTGCACCACTGGTCAGAGTACCACCACTCCCTTTTCCTTTCTCACTCCACATTGTTAGACCTGATAGCTATATATTACAAACTAGAGGCCCGGTGCACAAAATTCATGCATAGGTAGGGTCCCTAGGCCAGGCTGGTGATCAGGGTCGATCTGTGGGGCAACCGGTGGGGCGATCAGGGGGTCCCTGCTGACACCCGCCTTGGCCATCCTGGTGCTGCCTGCTCACTGGCCCCACCCCCTGCCACCGCCATGGGTCACCTCCCTCTGTGGTGTGACCAGTGGGGCAATCGGCCCCCCCCCCGCCCCCCCCGCTCACACCCACCTTGGCTAGCCAGGGGCCTGAGGGCTTGGGGTAGTTCTTGCATTGAGTGTCTGCCCCCTGGTGGTCAGTGTGCATCATAGTGACCGGTCATTCTGCTGGTCATTCTGCCCTTTGGTCAATTTGCATATTAGGCTTTTACTATATAAGATAGTTTTCTCTATGCCAGAATTAGACTGGCCCACATGGTAATTTTGCACTGGACCATTTTTTATTAGTAAAATGAACCCCAAAAAACTTTCTTCCTTCCTTCCTTTTCCTTTAAATTCTAGGAACACATTACTTTTTTGGGGGAGATGGATGGGGAGGAAGAGAGAATGATATAAATATCTATATATAAATAATATAGATGTATAGATACGTTTAGATAGATATTGAAATACAGATTTATTTGTAAAGAGGGGATCATTGGTCAGCACACTGTAAATAATCTGGTGCTCATTTTACTCAATTTAAATATTCCACAGTCATTAAAGAGATATTCAAGTAATGCTTAGGCAGCACAGAATATATGAAAATTTGCAGCAAATCATGCAATCTATATAAACTGTTAGGCTGCTTCTATTGCTGATGTGGCCACCAGATGTGTCCACCAGATGTGTCCTTAGTGAGCTGACTACCATGGTGTTTTCCATATCACTAGAGTTATTGGAAGGCTTGCTTCATGAATGTCTGAATGTATATATGTATATAAATGTGTGTGTATATAGTGAAACTTAACTTTGCAAATCTTTTATTTGCCTATGTCAAAAAATGGGGAAACCTGACTTTGCAAGTTTTTATTAGTCTATGTTAAGAAATGGATTATCCATTGCGGTAGTAGCATGTAGAATACTTTTTTTGTTGTTGTTAATCCTCACAAGGATATTTTTCCATTGATTTTTAGAGAGCAGAAGGGAGAAAGGCAGAGAGGGAGGTAGAGAGAGATAGAGAGAGAGCGAGAGAGACATCAATGTGTGAGAGACAGAGAGATTTGTTGCCTCCTGCATGCTCCCCAACCGGGGTTGGGGATGGGACCTGCAACCCAAGTACATGACCTTGACCAAGAATCAAACTCATGACCCATCAGTGTGCGAGTAGATGCTATAACCACCGAGAAATACTGGCCAGGGCACAAGTAGAGTACATTTTGCAAGTTGATAATTTTAACAGCTACTGGTCAAAGCATAATTTCAAATTTGGTATCACAGTATTGGAATTATATTTTTATTTATTTATATTTTCTTATTTTTTCTTTTCATTTAATTTATTGGGGTGGCACTGGTGAACAAAAGTATACAGGTTTCAGGTGAACAATTCTACAGCATGTCATTTATGCACTATATTGTGTGTTCACCAGACCAAATCAAATCTCCTTCTATCACCACTTATCCCCCCTATCCTCCTCCACCTCCCCCCACTGTATCTCCTACATGAGGTTCATGAGTTTTTTCTCTCTTTTTTCTTTTTGGTCAATCTCTCTATCCCCTCAAGCCCCCCAACTCCCACTAAGAGCTGTTAGCCTGCTCTCTGTCAGTCTGTCTCTGTTTTTCTTGTTGGTTTAATAGATTCCATATATGAGTGAAATCACATGGTACTTGTCTTTCTCTGACTGGCTTATTTCACTTGCCATAATGATCTCCAGGTCCATGATTTCATAAGATTTCTTTCTTTTTTAACAGCTTAGTAGTACTCCATTGTGTAAATGTATCACAGATTTCCTGTTCATTCATCTACTGATGGGCACTTGGGCTATTTCCATATGTTGGCTAATGTAAAATAACACTACAATGAACATAGGGGTACATATATTCTTTTGAATTAGTATTTTGAGTTTCTTTGATAAATTCCCAGAAGTAGGATTGCTGGGCCATTAGGCAGTTCCATTTTAAATATTTTTAGGTAACTCCATACTGCTTTCCACAGTGGCTGCACCAATCTGCATTTCCAACAACAGTGTTTGAAGGTTCCCTTTTCTCCACATCTTCGTCATCATTTGTTTTTTGTACATTTATTGATGATAGCCATTCTGACAGGTGTGAAATGATATCTCATAGTCTATTCAATAAATGGTGTTGGTAAAATTGGATAGATATGTGAAAAAAATGAAACTAGACCACCTTCTTACATGATATACAAGAATAAAGTCAAAATAGATTAAAGACTTAAATGTTAGACTCAAAACTATAAAAATTTTAGAAGAAAACATAGGCAGTAAAATCTTGGACATTTCTCATAGCAATATTTTTCCCAATATATCTCCTTGGGCAAGGGAAACAAAGGAAAAAATAAACAAACGGGACTACATCAAACTAAAAAGTTTTTGCACAGCAAAGAAAACCATCAACAAAAAGAAAAGACAACCCACTGAATGAGAGAACATACTCACCAATACATTTGATAAGGAGTTACTATCCCAAATTTATGAAGACTTTTTATAACTCAACACCAAAAAACAATCAATCCAATTAAAAAATGGGTAAAAGTCTTGAATAGATACTTCTTTAAAGAGGACATATGAGAAGATGCTCAATGTCTCTAATCATCAGTGCAATGCAGAGTTGGAATTATAAATTGTAGTGTCTGGAGATGTCAAGAAAACAAAGATCTGATAAATTAACTCTAGTTACATGCTGCCTTTGCCAGATTCTTGGTTTGCCTTGCTGATATGTGTCTTTCTAAAGGAGCAGCTGTCAACTTGGCTACATGCTGGAGTCCCCTGGGGGGCTTTAAAAATACTGATGTCTGGACCCCATTCCAAGTGATCCTGGTTTATGATTCTGAGGTAGGGCTTCAATATCAGGATTTTTGAAAGCCCTCCATGTACAGTGGAGGTTGAAGACCACTGACCAAAAGGTGGTGGAAGCTTCTCTGACCCTGGACTTAACTCTGCCCAAGAAGGGTAAGGTGGTCAAATAAAGCCAGCGAGTCTTGGGAGGAAGCGTCTGTTATTTGAGCATTGGAGGGTAGAGCTGCAGTGTTAGGAAAATGTGTGCAGAATGGAAAGTCAGAGGAAAGATAAATAGGACCACATGGCCAGAGCCTTTCCAAAGTTTGACAACTTAAAGGGATGAGGAGGCTCGCTCAGAACAAATTTCTGACCTGGCAGTCTTTCAGGCAGTGTTTTCCAAAGGGTGCCTTCTGTTCCAGGTGTGGTATGCATTATGATATTAGATAGCTGACAGATAAACTTTAAAAAAAATTTTCACCCAAGGATTTTTTTAAAAACTAAATTTAGAAAGAGAGGAAGGAGGAGAGAGAGAGAGAGAGACAGGAACATGGAGTGAGAGAGAAACATCGATCGGTTGCTTCTCATATGCGCCACTGCCAGAGTCTGGACACACAATCTAGGAATGTGATCTGATCAGGATTGAACCCGTAGCCTTTTGATATCTACAACGATGCTCTAACCAACTGAGCCACCTGACCAGGGCACTGACAGATAAATTTTTACAAATTGTTAGCAATGATGCAATTATCTAATATGCACTAAACATAAGAGGCACATTAAACCTGTGTTTTCATGAATTTATATTTAATAGGTGAGAATAACTTTGAAAAATGAGTCAATTTGAAATTGGTTTAAATAAAATTATAAATTAATTATTGTACAGGTGGTATGTGACAGAAATAAGGGATGTGGGATATGAATAAAATGTAAGATGTCTGAGAAACATTGGTCCAGTAAAGACAATTCATCTTAAAACATGAAATAACAGCGTGAACACTCCAGAGCTCAGGTTTTCAAATATGAAGTGACCAAAAATCAGTGTCAAAAGCATTCTAGGGACCTTTAAGAGCACTTTCAGCTGGCCCAAAGACTTGGAAGAGCCTGGACTTCAGCAATACAAAAACAACAGCAAAAAAGCTTGAAGAAATGATGTTCTCAGTGACACACACACACACACACACACACACACACACACACACGAAAGGATTACCCTACTTCTAAAGAGACAAATGATAGAAGATAGAGGTAACAGAAGAAATCAAAACTATTCAAGTCAAAACTATTCAATTTAAAACTATTCATGTTCTGATTTTTCAGCAAGTAGAATGAACTAGAACCCAATCTAAGTCCAACATGGATTAGACAAAGACAAGCTCCAACTATATACCCAATTAAATTCCTGATGGGAGGAAAGAAATATTTGCCTGCAAGATCATTTAGTTGTCTCAGCTGTTACTTTTCTTTTAAAAACAGTGATATTTGTGGCCTCAAGCTCTTATTATCTCCTTTTTATTTTTTTAAACAAAGGGTGATCCCCCAAATCTGGAATCTGAGTCATCATCATATGAGGCTACCAAAAATATAACAGTTTTTGATTGCCTCAACAGAAAAGTAGTATCAATATTCAGCAAAATCACCTGGCCATTTTTCATGGTTAGTTTACCACCCCAGAATCTTTGATTCGATAGATCTGGTGTGCGGCCCTGTATCTCTATTTTTATGTAAGCATAATAGGTGTATCTGGTACATACTTAAAGGTTTGGAACAGAGGTGGGGGATGTCCGGCCTGCAAAATCATTTGGTCTGGACCTTCCAAAGCATTAGGGGTAAGTTAATTAAATTTTTGACCAAATATAGCAGGCTAATTTTTAAGGATATAATTTTGTATATCCCACAAATGATGTTATAAATATCCAAATGGCCCTTGACAAAAAAAAAAGTTCCCTACCCCTAATTTAGAATATTGCTTGAGAACTTGGAGGTAATGGAGGTGGTCAGAGCACAAATCTTCCTCCTGGGTACATTTTTAAAACAAATTATTATAAATAATTTAGTCACATACAAGGTCCAAAGAGTAATATAATGAATGATCATATACCAACCACCCGGCATATGAAATAATATAACACTAATTTTAGTTGAAATCGTTTTGTGCATTTATCCCTAAATTGCTTTGTCTTCTCTCCCCTAGAGATAATTACTCATGTGAGTTTTTAATTATTTGCTTTATTGAGATAGAATTAATATTTTATACAAGTAAAATACACAATTTAGTGATATTGACAGGTTTGTACATCCACCACCACAAGCAGTTTTAGAACATTCTCATCACCCTAAACAGAAATATAATAATTATTAGCAGTCATTCCTTTTTTCCCCACCCCACCAAACTCTTAAGTCCTAGGCAACTACCAGTCTACTTTCTGTCTGTATGGATTTACCTATTTTGGACATTCCATATAAAAAGGATCACACAATCTATGGCCCTTTGTGATTAACCTTTTTCACTTAGCATAATGTTTTTAAGGTTCATCCATATTATAGTATCTATCAGTATTAAATTCTTTTTGTGATCAAATAATATTCCATTGTATTTTGATTATTTATTTATTAGTTAATGGACATTGGGTTGTTTCCACTTTTTGGCTATTGTGAATAATGCTTCTTCTATGAAAACATGAGTACAAATTTTTATGTGAACATAGGTTTTCCATTCTCCTCGGTATATACCTAGAAGTGGAATTGTTAGATCATTTGCACTCTATGTTTAAGTTTTTGAAGAAATGCACCATTTTGCATTCCCACCACAGTTCCAATTTCTCCATGTTCTTGTCACTTTTTTTATGATCTATTTGATTCTAGCCATCCTAGTGGGTGTAAAGTGACATTTCATTGTGTTTTTGATTTTTATGTCACTGATGACATAAAAATATCATAAAAATATGGAGCATCTCTTCATGTGCTTATTGGACATTTGTATGTCTTCTTTGGAGAAATGTATACTTATTTTTAAATTGGGCATTTGGGAATTCTTATAACTCATTTATTTTAAAAATAAAAGATATGGATATACATATATAAGAGTAATATATCCTATATAATAAAAGGCTAATATGCAAATGGACCGAACGGCAGAACAACTGGTCACTATTACATGCACTGACCACCAGGGGGATCAATGCAGGAGCTGCCCCCTGGTGGTGAGTGTGCTCCCACTGGGGGAGCACTGCTCAGCCAGAAGTTGGGCTTATGGCTGGTGAGCGCAGCGGCAGTGGCAAGAGCCTCTCCTGCCTCCGCTGCAGCACTAAGGATGTCCGACTGCTGGCTTAGGCCCACTCCTCATGGGGGGTGGGACTAAGCCATCAATCGGACATCCCCTGAGGGCTCCTGGACTGTGAGAGGGTGCAGGCTGGGCTGAGGGACTCCCCCCCCCCCCAAGTGCATGAATTTCGTGCACCAGGCCTGTAGTGTATATATATGGATCCCAGACCATTATCAGGGAGGTCCCTCAACCTGGCCTGTGCCCTCTCACAGACCAGGTGCCTTGGGGGATGTCTGACTAATGGCTTAGGCCTGCTCCCCTCTGTGGGAGGCGACCTGTGGGCCTGCCCCACCCCCTGATTGTCCCTCCACCACCATCACTCACCACCTTCCCCTGATCGATGTCCCTTCCCTCTACCCTCTGGCACCTGCCTTGGCTCGCCTGGCGCCCCCACTCACCAGCCGACTGGTCATTCCGCCATTTGGTTGATTTGCACATTAGGCTTTTATTATATAGGGCTAGAGGCCCGGTGCACAAAAATTTGTGCCCTGGGGGGGGGGGGAGGGGTAGTCCCTCAGCCTGGCCTGTGCCCTCTCGCAGTCTGGGACCCCTCGGGAGATAACGACCTGCTGGCTTAGGCCTGCTCCCGGGTGGCAGAGGGCAGGCCCAATCCCTAGGTGCAGCCCCTGGTCGGGCTCAGAGCAGGGCCAATTGGGAAGTTGGAGTGCCGCCCCCTGTCACACTCAGGGTAGGGCCAATTGGGGGGTTAGGGCACTGCCCCCTATCACACTCAAGGCAGGGTCAATGGGGAGGTTGCGGCGCCACCCCCTGTCACGCACAGAGCAGGGACCATCAGGGGGTTGGGGAGCTCCCCCCTGTCACTCACAGAGTAGGGCCGATAGGGGAGCTGGGGCACCGCCCCCTGTCACACACAGAGCAGGGCGGATCAGGGGGTTGGGGCGCCATACCCTTTCACACTCAGGGCAGGGCCTATGGGGAGGTTATGGCTCTACCCCGTCACACACAGAGCAGGGCCCGTGGGGGGGGGGGGGCGCCGCCCTCTATCACCTACAGAGCAGGGCCGATCAGGGGCTTGGGGTGCCGCCACTGTCACACTCAGGGCAGGGTTGATGGGGAGGTTATGGCTCTATCCTGTCACACACAGAGCAGGGCCCATGGGGGGGGGGGTTAGGGCACCACACCCTGTCACACACAGAGCAGGGCCGATCAGGGGGTTGGGGAGCTCCCCCCTATCATGCACAGAGCAGGGCTGATCAGGGGGTTGGGATGCCTTCCCCTGTCACGAACAGAGCAGGGCGGATAGGGAGGTTGTGGCCCCGCCCCCTGTCACACACAGAGCCGCAGGGCGATCAGGGGGTTTGGGCGCTGCCCCCTGTCACACTGATCACAGTGCTGGGAGGCATATTACCCTTTTACTATATAGGATAGAGGCCTTGTGCACAGGTGGGGGCCGGCTGGTTTGCCCTGAAGGGTGTCCTGGATCAGGGTGGGGGTCCCGCTTGGGTGCCTGGCCAGCCTGATTGAGGGGATGATGGCTGTTTGCAGCTGGTCACACCCCCTTCAGGGTGGGGGTCCCCACTGGGATGCCTGTCCAGCCTGGATGAGGGGCTGAGGGCCGTTTTCAGGTTGGCGGGTGACTGAAGCTCCCAATCTCTCCTTTTTTTTTATTTATTTATTTATTCTGGGCCAGCTTTAGCTCTGAGGCTTGGCTCCAGCTCTGAGGCCTCGGCTGCTCAAAGCAGCTATCTTGTTTGTTTGGGTTCTATAATTGTAACACTGTTGCAGTCCTGCTCACTCCAGCTCTGACGGCTGAAAGCAGGTTTCTGGGGTTTTGTTTAGCTTCTATATTTGTAACATTGTTTCTTAAACTGCAAGCTCAGAGGCCGGCAGCAGCAGGCGGGGAAGTCACTGGAGCAAGCAAGCCTCCTGTTTGCTTCAGTGCCTGGCTGCCGGCTGCCATCTTGGCTGGCAGTTAATTTGCATATCGCCCTGATTAGCCAATGGGAAGGGTAGCAGAGGTACGGCTAATTACCATGTTTCTCTTTTATTAGATAGGATTATGCTTTGATTAGTTGAACAGATGACCGGATCACCAGATGACTGGACACTTAGCATATTAGGCTTTTATTATATAGGATGGTCTATTTTGAAGCCCATGTGTTATGCTCAGAATCTCCCTAATGTGTTTTCCTTTCTTACTGTTTGCCATAAGTCATCCAAATTGTTTGGATGTGGAATATATCCATTTTCACGGAAAGGGGCATTGTTCCTTTCCTCTCTCAGGAAAGCTGCTGTTGCTTAAGTACTTTGGTGAGCCTTACACTTTACAGTCCTCAAATGTGTGCTGGGCCGTGCCCTTGCATATCATTCCATGCTATCTCGGCTTGGTGTCGTAAGTGGTTATTGATTTCCTGGTAAAGGGGTTTTGTAGTTTCTGGCAACTGCTGCTATTAATTCTGGATGTCAATTTCCAGTGAACTCACATTTTTAAAATGAGCATTTCTTGTGCAGTGTTTGCTTTCAGAACAGTGACAATGTTCTAAGTTAAAAGACTTGATCCTTTTGTTTGTCTTTGTCCCTCATTTTTCTCTAAATGTTTTAGGAAGCTTTGGTGCTCTTTAAACAATAGTGTCCTAGGGTCACTGGTGATTTTCTGATCTGAAATCTTTTTGAGGGGCTCTGTATTTAACTTTAAAGTTATTAAATTATTTAATTTTTTTAATAGGACACATTTATATGGTTCAAAAATTAAAACATACAATAGTGTGTAGTTAAGGCTCCTTTCTCTGCCCCCATTTATGAAACTACTCCCCCCCCCAATATGTAACCCATGTTAATCACTTCTGGGATGCCCTTCCAGATGCTAACAATGCATATAAAAGATATGTGTACACATTAGTTGCATCCCCCATATATACAGCGATGCCTGCATTAAACATTGTTTATATGACACTGCAGAGCCCCTTGGCCTCACTTGTCTCTTCAGTCACTGCAATGACGGCTAGCTCTTTCTGGCCTCCAACCATCATCTCACAAGTCCAGCCTGGTGCCACTCCATGTTAAGCATGAGCCATATGCATTTTGCCTTTGTTTATATCCAAAGCATGGGACTCCATGAGACCCTCCTGACTGCACACACCCAGAATAGGAGCAATTAATGTCCCCCACACAAGGCTAATCTTTGACCAGTGAGAAGCAAGTGGCAGTTAAAAAATTCTTCTCCCAGCCTGACTGTCCTAAGAAGCATTTCTTACAGTTTCTCAGAGGATGGCCCCAGGAGATCAAGAGAAATCAGTCACCCTAGTAGTGACTGGCACTGTAAGCATTTTGGTATTGGCTCCGTTTGCTTCCCTGTTTTAGCTCCTCGCCCCTCACTCTTGCTTGCTGAGATCCACTCACTCCCTGGTAAAGTAGCAAGCAGCACACAAACGTTTGCCTCAGGGCCTCCTTCTTCACAGTATTTTGGTGGTCTTCAGTTTGAGTTACTTTTATGTGTGGAATTAATTTTAAGTTATCTCAAGGGATTCAGAATTGAGATGCTTTAATTTATACTGGTCTCTCCTACAACTAGTCTGAAATAATTAGGTTTTATTATAATCAAATGTTGAATTATAAATCTTGCCAGTATCACATTTAACTTAAAGGTATTTGAAATCATGGTGGGGATAGAGATTTTTTTTTCTAGCTGGCAGACATAGTTTTTCTGGATATATATATATATATATATATATATATATATATATATATTTTAAACTATCTATTTTGTTCTTAGGGAGCTGAATTTCATAGAAATTTCTCAAATGATTAAGAGCCTCTTTAGGAAGCTTCATCTAAAAATTTGCTATTTTAAGTACAGGATATTGGATCTTACTATCATGTAAATAAAATGGGCCTGACAGTTGATCTCTAAGAGGGAGGAGCAAAAACAAGCCTTCTGGAATGCATCCCACCCATTCCCAGTGCTGCAGGGAAGCCAGGAAGGTTGAGGACAGACCCCACTGCTTTTGGTAAATAGGGAATCAGAATCAACCCTATTGTAAGAGAAATATCAAGGGGCCGTGGGAGTGGGTGATGCAGAAGGAGATGCCGCAGTGAAAGCTCTGCTTTTGTGGAGCTTGACGATAAAAGGGAGGAAAAGTGGAGGGATGATGAGACAGGGTTTTGGAGAAAATAAAAAATTTGATTTGTAACCTAAAAGGAAGTTGAGTGTGTCAGTGCTTGGACTGGTAGCGGGTTGTATCCCATTGGAAGCTGCCCCTTGGTAGCTGCAGACGGTGGCACTCTTCTTCAGTACGAGTTTAGACACATTCACTTCCCCCCTTTCCTCTTAGCCTTGACTGGATTTGAGACCAACTCTGAATTAGGAGTTTATTCTCAGAGGTACTCTCTCCTCTTTCCCTCCTCTTTGATCCAAGATCAGACTATAATGTTACTCGTCATAGGTGGCTTATTTTAGTGACCCTCTTCCCTTTATGTAACGTTCCCACCCAAACCTTCTGTCCTCCCACCCCCTGGTGCCCTGGAATAGGCTTCTCTCTCCCCTTTCTTCCTCTTCCCACGCTTCACCTCAACATAAAAACGTATTTCTCCCGGGGCCTCTTTTGCACCATTTGCTCTGTGACAGGCAAACAAATTTGGTTATTTGTTTTGTAGAAGATGCTGTGGCTTAATCATGGCAGGATCTGCTTTGTCTCTTCACCTCGGTTCTCAATGGCAGAAATTTCAAGTGCAAGAGCAGAACTAGTAGAGAAAGTTTGGGGGGCACAGTTAGCTTTGCCTCCGCAAGAGGCAGGCTCTTTTAGCTATCGCGGGGGAGCAGTTGGGGAGTTGGAGTGGAAGGCTGTGCTGGGGAAGGAAGTTCCTTCAGTTAGATTCTCTGACAGCTCCCTCCTCAACTTCTTCAAGCTGATGCTTATTCATTTGCTTGTGTCTTGGGTATGGAGCGGACACCCCCCTTTCCTGATTTGCATCAGCATCCGATTGCAAACCCATGCCATACAATTAGGATTAGGGGGGAATCAGTTTTATTGGTGTCATTCCTGGGGCAGTTTTTTTTTAAATTAAATCTTTATTGTTCAGATTATTACAGTTGTTCCTCTTTTTTCCCCCCATAACTCCCCTCCACCCGGTTCCCACCCCACCCTCTGCCCATACCCGCCCCCCCCCCACTGTCCTCATCCATAGGTGTACGATTTTTGTCCAGTCTCTTCCTGCACCCCACACACCCCTTTTCCCCCGAGAATAGTCAGTCCACTCCCTTTCTATGCCCCTGATTCTATTATATTCACCAGTTTATTGTTTATCAGATTATTTATTCACTTGATTTTTAGATTCATTTGTTGATAGCTTTTGACTGATGCCAGCCCATATGGTCCTCAGCAGTGACTTTGTAACGTCTCTGGGGATTAAGGGAGAGGGGATACTGTATTTCAGCCTGTCCTGGAGCCTCAGCAAGAAGTTCAGGAGACAGCTCCTTGGCTTTCCTGGAGGAATCCTGGCCTTTCCAGTCTTTGCCTCACCACCATATGTGGGGCCAGGAGAGGGGGTTCAGGCATGGTGCCTGCACTATCATGAACCCTGCTTATCCAAGAGAGGTCAAGCCTGCGATGCTCTTGAAGTCACCTTTAATATTAATTCCTAATGATGGCAAGAGTAAAGACTGCATATGCAGTGTTTTAGGATAAACAGGAAAAAATGGCGTAATGGAAGGAAAACTTCCTGGTGGAAGACTTAGAAATCAAGTGAGTCTTTAAACTTATAGTGCTCACACCTTCAAGGGCCTACTGTTTCACTTTGAGTTGTGAGGGCATCTGGTGTGTATTGCGAATGGAAGAGCAGTTTGTTAGCCATCTGTCCCCAAGAAACGCAGCTCTGCCAGCAAGATGAAGCCAAAATGACACCTGCTTGGACCAAGAGTTGTGAATTAGGCATAACTTTCGACACACAGAGTGCTCTCTAAAGAAAGCACGCCAAGCAGAGATTTTACAGAAATGTTCAGATGTACTTGAGTAACCAAGACCTTGCCTTCATACTTCTACAAATACAGTGGGGCCTTGACTTACGAGTGTCCCGACTAACGAGTATTTTTTGAGATACGAGCCGTCTCTCGGCCGATTTTTTGCTTTGAGTTGCAAGCTCAAAAAAATTCGGGTTACAAGCCAGCTTCAGATACCCCACCGCTAATTGGCGCAGCGAACGTCACAGTGATTTGACATACGAGTAATTTGAGTTATGAGCTCCGTCACGGAACGAATTAAACTCGTAAGTCAAGGCCCCACTGTAATTGATTCGTTCCGCCTAAATTGCATACTGAGGGCTTCTAATACTCTAGGCCTGTGGTCGGCAAACCACGGCTCGAGAGCCACATGCGGCTCTTTGACCCCTTGAGTGTGGCTCTTCCACAAAATACCACGTGTGGGCGCTCACGTACAGTGCGATTGAAACTTCGTGGCCCATGCGCAGAAGTCGGTATTTTGTGGAAGAGCCACACTCAAGGGGCCAAAGAGCCGCATGTGGCTCGCAAGCCACAGTTTGCCAAGCCGCAGTTTGCCGACCACTACTCTAGGCTAAAAAATGCTCTTAAGGCCTTCAGTGGCCTTATTTTACCAGATGCATTCCATTCTGGTGATCAAATTCTAGTAGGAACATCTTTGTGAATAGACCAAGAGAATGCTGAAGACTGGGTTCCGGTCTTTATTCACCTGCACGTCCTTTTACAGCCTAAGTTTGTGCTTGCTGGTTATTAAAAGCTCTGAGACCCTTGTTGGCTGGCTCAAGGTAAGTTGCCCCTGTGATTTAACTGCTCTTCTCACTGCTTGTGGTGATGGGATACTTCTAGAATGAAGCTGAGTCTTGGTGCCTCTTTGATATGTAACACAAGAAGAATAAGAAAAGGGACTTTCAATGATGGATAGAGGCATGCATAAATTGTCCCAAATATCTAATTTCCACAAAGGTGAAAGCATGGCAGTAGCTTAGATATGAGCAGATTATAAGAGAAGACAAGATGTTTTGTATGATGCCTTTTGTTTTTTGCAAGGTGAAGGTTTATTTCTGCACTGCAGCTGCCAGACAATACCTTTTAACACAGGCCACTTTACCTTTATTTCTCATGCTTCCCTCCCCCATTTTGCCCGTATTTGCCCCTCTGAGATTTTAATACAACTGAAAGGGGTTAGCAGTTTAGAATTTGGATGGTGGTGTGGAATAATTTCACCTTGACCTTGATTTAAAGTTTGTCTGGGTTAGTAATGACTAGAGCATGTGTCCTGACAAGCTTGTTGGAAATCTGTCAGGGTGAGGTTTCAGTAAAAAGAACAGGTGTCTATTGTGACAAACTGCTCACCAGTGATAGATCCTTGCCTTGTTGTTGGACTCATTTTTTCCATGGTTGCTTGATTGACATCCCTCTGTAATCCTTCGTTTGATACATCTCAGAGTTTCTGTGCGTTAGCATCAAAGTCGTTGCTACAGCCCTGTAACTAAATATATTAGCCATTACTGGTATAAGATCATAGTCAGCGGAGGCGATGCTTCCTTTAATGTATGTCTGTTTAGTGAAAACAAAGTGAATGTTGTAGTTTTCTTTCCCGTAAATGGCACTGGCTTTGATTTGTGTTTGTACACACACACACACACACACACACACACGTGTGGTAGAGCCAACTAATTTCTGGCCATTATTAAAAATGATATACACACAATTAAACAATTTCATTTTAAGAAGTATACTTTACTTCATTTTACTATTATTTATGCTCTTGTGGTTATCTAAATCTATTGTATGTATGTGGAAAATACTATATGATGTTGTGTTACTGGACATCTATTCACAAATCTATTTTAGCAAAATCTATTTTTTGGAGGGGTATCCAGTGTTAAACATATACTAGCACACCACTGTAAATGTACACACATGCAGCGCGCGCACACACACACACACACATACACATACACACACATCTGCTTATATATGCAAATCCTTTTCATAACCATGCAGAGTAGGTGTCAATTTTTTATAGATGAAGAAACTAAAACTTAGTTTAAGTAATTTCCAAGGGATTGCATTCATGATTCACTTTCTTCTAAGTCTCAAAAATTTAAACTAAGAAGTAAGCTTATGGGCAATATTTAGGGAAGACTGAAGCTGTACTGGAATAGAAATAGAAATCAGAGATTTGAAGGAAGTAAGAGACTCTCACATAGAGCTGTGTGGGAACCTAGGGAGTTGGCATTCCAGATAGAGGTACAACCTGTGCAAAGGCCTAGAGGCGGGATCATGCTTTCTACTTCTGAGCACAGGAGGGGTACTAGTAGGGCTGGAGTAGAGAATGGGAGGGGGAGAATTTGAAGAGATGAGAGATACAAGGCCAGATGACTAATTACCTTTATGAAACCAGGCAAGTAACTGTCCTGTCTGTGCCTTGTGTGCCTTATTTATATGGTTAGAGTAAACTGATGGTAATATATGTGAATTCACTGTAAATAATTGTTAGTAAAACTAAGCCATCACTATGGCTCCATCAATGCTCTTTTTGTTTTGACTTAAAAATTACTCTTCTTTAGAATTTTTTCTTGCCACCTTTAGCAGCTGCATGATGAATGAATAGGAAATACTTAAATATACCCCTCAGAAGTACCTATTAGCCTATTTAAAATGTACATAAAATCCACAGTGTAATGCAACTTAAATTCATCTGGAATTACTAGGTTTATCTTTAGTTGTCTTACTGACAAAGTGGTAGAATCCCAACAGAACCCTCATTTTCACTTTTCATGTGGCCGGTCTCATGGATCACAAAAGACAAAAAATATATTCTGTGTTTTGAAAATCCAGGTCTTTTTATTTTTACCAGTCATTCATTACCCATAAAATAGGTTACCAAGCCCCCATATCCACATATAGATTACATAGGTATATCATAGAATATCATAATAATAAAGGCCAAGAGCCATCATGAGTGAAACAACCAAATGACCAGGCACCATGAGGTGCATGGAGCACCTCTCGGGCCCTCCCCTACGGCCCACACGCTCCGATCAGCAAGGCGGGCAGGGTAGCAGGCGGGTGGGTGCGGCGAGGTGGGCATGGCTGCGAGCGCAGCTGCCAGCACGGTGGGTGGATGGGCGGGTCGAGAGTGCCCCCAGGCAGCCAGCGGGTGGGTGAGGCTCGAGCAGGTGGGCGGGGCCGCGCAATTTCACACACTGGGCCTCTAGTTATTAAATAAAGGTATAATATACACATAATGGGCTTCTATGGCTTTGGCAATGTTCTGTTTCTTCTTACATGAGTGTGTTAGATTTATTAAAATTGAATAGGCTTTATAGTTACATTTTGCTCATTTTTCTATGTGTGTGTTATACTGTAATTTTAAGAAAATGTTTCTTAGAATGAATAGGGTTTCAACAGAAGGGAAATTTTGTGCTTTAGTGAACCAAGGAAGTAAGACACAAAATGAGATGAGGCTAGAGTTAAAATAAATATGGCATGTGTGTGTCACAGAGAGGGGTTGGATCATTCCACAACATGTGGATGTTCACTGAGCACTTACTGTGTCCCAGCCAGAAGATGCTATGGGCTGGGACCCTAAAATCACTCACAATCTACTTCTCTCTTGCCTGCCTCTTTCATCAAAGTTAGAAAGCTCAAATACTCATTTTCTGAGCCTCCCTTCCAGCTGCGTATGACATCTGAATTTGTTGAGTGGAAAAGTCTTTAAAAGAGATAGACTCAGTGGATATACTCCCCAATCCTTCTGTCTTTTTCTTTCTTTTTTCCTTATCCTGCTGGACCCAGAAGCAGGTCAGTGATCTTTCAACCATGATATGACAAGCATTAGGACAAAGGCCTACATACTAAGAATGGAAGATGGCCCCGGCCGGATAGGTCAGCTGGTTAGAGGTTTGTCCCAATACACCAAGGTTGTGGGTTCCATCCCTGGTCAGGGCACATACAAGAATCAACCAATGAATGCATGAATAAGTGGAACAACAAATCAGTGTTCTCTCTCTCTCTCTCTCTCTCTCTCTCTCTCCCTCCCTCCCTCCCTCCCTCCTTTTCTTTCTCTCTCTACCTCACTCCGTGCTTTTTTCTCTATGCCTCACTCCCTCCTTCTCTCTCTCTTTCTCTAAAACATCAATAAAGAAAAGTTAAAAAAAAAAAGGATGGACAGATGGGAAGAATGCTTCTTATTGGCTGGGGTGTTTGACAGGCAGGTTGGGTAGGTCAGGGATGTGTGGGTCAGAACATTCTAGGACACTATCCTGACCTTGAGGCTGCCTAAAAAATTGCCCTTTGGAAATACTGACACCATCATCCAAAACATACTTCTTCAACAATTAAGAATTTCTTTTGACATACTGGACATATTCTTGTGAGTGACACATGATCAAATAAACCAGTTTTGTTGACTGCCAACTTTTTCAAAGTTACTTTTTACTGATTCAAACACTTTTCTCCTCATAGGTCTATTTAGTTTTATTCTCTTCAGATGTTAATCTTATGTCATACTAGTCTTGGAGCAATTTTCTATACAATGAAACATTTTCAACATTTCCATATCTGGAGAGAATACATTTTATCTTTACTTAGAGACTTGATAATTTTCCAAGAAAATACACTCGGAGGGAAATGGAGAGACTGGGAAAGAATTTGATAAACTTGAAAGCTGACAAAACAGACATTGTGATTCTTTCAGTTGAGCTAGCACATTTTATCACAGCCATTTTGAAGCTGTGACATTAAAATTCTTTGCTCACTGTCACTTGTCATCAAACTTTTTTCTGTTTGCGTTTTGTTGTTGCATTTGTGATCATACAAATCATATATTACTGTACTAACACAGAGTGATAATTTAAATAACACAAATATGTTTATATGTTAATTTGCCAAATTTGAAGAGAAAAATGGGTTCAATCTATTTAATTATTATGGGTGAATTTTTACATCCTTTCCTCAAATGATTTATTAAAGTCAGGAATTTTCATAATGATCATAGGATACAGACTGGAAAATATCTAGGGATTGTGATATTTAGTTAAAGCTATAAGTTGGTATGTGTCTTGAAAGCCAGAAATACAATGAAAGATAAAGTGAAGCAAATATGATATTAAAACTTACTGAAGTTATTGGACAGGGGTTACTATACTGAAATAAAGAAAATACTTTTTACTTGAAATGAAACTGCATTTAGTTTAATTTAACATGAATTTGATCAAGTTATTTCTGTGTTTGTCAGTAAAGAGTAAGAGAGGTTAGTTAAGGAGGATTGTGAAATTCCAAGCGATGGTGTGGCTATGTCTGTTCTCTCTTCATTTTCTCTCTTGCTTTTTGCATATGGTCCTGCCTTCTACTTCACAGAGAATTCAGTCCATCTGTGACTTGCATCTCTGCTTTTCTCCCTCCCATCTGGAGGCTCATATATTTATAACATATTTATAAAACCTTACTGCAAGCTGTGAGCCCTTAATCTCATCGACTCTCACCTGCTCTTGGACTTTGCATCTCCAGGTGAGCTTCATATTTTACTGGTCTAAGCAAAGTATTTTTTCTTGCCTTCTTATCCTTAACCCACAGGTCGTCACCAATGCCTTTCCCCTCAAACAGCTGCCCTCTCAAGAAGTTTTCTTCCAGACATTTTGAAGTGCTCATGTATTCTTCCATTCTTTCTCTAGCGTAGGACAAGGTTTATCTCATTCTTCCTTCTCCCAGAACTACACTAATGGTAAAGTTCTTACTAAAACAAACAAACAAATAAATAAATAAATACTCAACAAATTCATTTTAACCCTCAGTCCACCTGATTTTTGAAGATTCTCCATCATGCCTTTTGGACTCTCTCTCTCCCCTCATCATTTCCTTGTAGTTTTCTTCACTCCCTTTAAGGAGATTTTTCTTTGCTTTTGTCCAGGAGTGACTCTTTCCCTCTATAATTGCATCCAGCACCATGGCTCTCACAATGATCTCTGCAATAGTTATCACCGAATCTGTGTCTCCTAACTATAATCTCTCCGTTCAGCATCAAGGCTGTATTTCCAACTTGTCTCCATCTGGGTGATATCTTAAAAATACACCCCAAACTAAATTTACCTTCCACCCTCTCTCATCCTCAAAGCCAGTTTCCCATCCCCACTCCTGCATCTCAGCAGTGGCAGTCCCAAAGCAAAAAATTAAACTAGCTACTGAATCTCCCTCTAAAAATACAACAACAGCATCAGAAATATCCTTTAATTAAAATTTAAACCAGGAAAAATCTGTATTATCTGTGTGTTTGGTTTAACCTGAGATTCCTATGATTGGTTATTGAGAGGACACTGGCATCCACTATTTCATTTAATTGTTTACCTTTTTTTGGTGAGACTTAAATTATGATTTTATTGTAGAATTGTAGTTGATTGATGTACCCCATTTCTTGCCAAAGTCCTACGTTATAAATAATTTGATTCATGCATTGAAGGGCAATTGATATAGTTAGAATAATTTAACAGATGGAGGATTCTTAGCATAATTAAATCTATTAAACTAGGAGATGAAAGCTGTTTTGGCCTTCGGGATCTTTGAGGGCGTCATGTTAAATGAGACCCAACCTGTTTCTAACTCTTTTCTTTCTTACAGAGAGTTATAATGTTGAATTACGAATTAAAAATTGAGTCCTAGAGTTAATACATTTAGACTTGATTTAGAATACACACACACACACACACACACACATACACACACTAGAGGCCCAGTGCACAAAAAATTTGTGCACTCGAGGGGTCCCTCAGCCTGGCCTGTGCCCTCTCGCAGTCTGGGACCCCTTGGGGGATATCCACCTGCTGGCTTAGGCCTGCTCCCCGGGGGATTGGGCCTAAGCTGGCAGTCAGACATCCCCTCTTGCAGCCCGGCAGCCCTTGGGGGATGTCCACTTGCCAGCAGGGAGCAGGCCTAAGCTGCAGTCAGACATCCTTAGCGCTGCTCAGGAGGCGGGAGTGGCTTCCACCATCACCGCTGTACTGGCAGCCATCAGCCTGGCTTGTGGCTGAGCAGAGCTCCCCCCTGTGGGAGCCCACTGACCACCAGGGGGCAGCTCCTGCATTGAGCGTCTGCCCCCTGGTGGTCAGTGTGTGTCATAGTGACCAGTCATTCCCAGTTGTTTTGCTGTTAGGGTCAATTTGCATATTACCCTTTTATTATATAGGATAGAGGCCTGGTGCATGGGTGGGGGCTGGCTGGTTTTCCTGAAGGGTGTCCCGGATCAGGGTGGGGGTCCCGCTGGGGTGCCTGGCCAGCCTGGGTGAGGGGATGAGGGCCGTTTTCAGGCTGGCCACACCCCCTTCAGGGAGGGGGGTCCTGCTGGGATGCCTGGTCACCCTGGGTGAGGGGCTGATGGCTGTTTGCAGGCTGGCCACAGCCCCTTCAGGGTGGGGGTCCCCACTGTGGTGTCTGACCAGCCTGGGTGAGGGGCTGAGGGCCGTTTTCAGGCTGGCCATGGCCCCCAGCCACCCTAGCTCCCAGTGGAGACTGGCTGGAAGCAGGTATCTGGGATTTATTTGTCTTCTATAATTGAAACTTTGTTGCCTTGAGCGGAGGCCACAGCCGGCCAGGGCAGGCGGGAAGCTTGGCTTCCTCCATCGCCAGAGCAACCAAGCCTCCTGCTTGCTCCAGCTCCGTGGCTGTCGGCTGCCATCTTGGTTGGGTTAATTTGCATATAGTCGCTCTGATTGGCTGGTGGGCGTGGCTTGGGGTGTAGTGGAGGTGCGGTCAATTTGCATTTTTCCTTTTATTAGATTAGATTATTAGATTATATATGTATATATATCTGTGAAATTAATATCATTAGACATTATTTAAACACATTGTTCTAAAATATACACTAGTAGAAAAAAACAAAATAGACTCCTTTCTTTAGAGTAAAATTAACCCTTGAGTGTTTTACTTAGGTAATAATGGAATCCAAGATGCTGAGGTAGAGAGGATCTCATAGTTCCTGGTCTCTTGTTTAGAATTGCTGAAACAGAACTTCAGCACATCACACAATGCTTACAGGCAGGAATGGAAGAAGGACCTGGTTCCTGAGTCCATACTTCAGGATGGGCACTGGGGGGACTTGGATATATTTACATATGTTAATGATACTTTACTTGAATATATTACTTAGTGCTTCTTACATCAATACTGTGATTTGTCCCATTTTCACAGTTTGGCAAAAAGAAAAATGTAGACAGCCATGCCTACCCTCTTTAGCATCAGAAGTGCTTAATGATGTGGTTGGGGGCCTCCTTTGAGACAATGTAGTTATTTTAGTAGTTAGTGCACTGTAATTCAGTGTTCCCTTAAGAGAATTCTTATATGTACATAGGGGGAAAATAACAAAGGTGCCAGATGAAAAGAGAATTCTTCAGTATTGGAGCATAGCTGCAATTTAGGCCCAATATTCTATCTGAATGAAATGAATCTGATAATATTTGGTACTTTAAGAAAAACAAAGAATTCCTCTGTAGTTATAGCATTTATCCTTGTGGAAAATGACAGTTGTATAAATTTGGGAAATTATTTTGGGGGGAGGGGGAGGAATGAGGCCATGGGACTCCATACATGCAAAAGCACCACTCAACAACTTTAGTTGAATCACAAACTAACAAAAGCTTCACCCAGCTGTACTGAAATGTGATGACATATGAGTGAGTGTGTGATGTAGTTTTTAAATTTTCTCAAATATATGTTTTAGGTGTATTTTATATTAAGTGAAAGGCACAGATCTAAAATTTATAGTTCTATGGATTTTCACACATATATAGATACTAGAGGCCCGGTGCATGAAATTCATGCACTTGGTGGGGGGTCCCTCAGCCAGGCCTGTACCCTCTCACAGTTCAGGAGCCCTTGGGGAATGTCTGATTGATAGCTTAGGCCTGCATGGGGAGCGGGCCTAAGCCGGCAGTCAGACATCCTTAGCAATGCTGTGGAGGCAGGAGTGGCTCCCACCACTGCCGCTATGCTCGCCAGCCGTGAGCCTGGCTTCTGGCTGAGTGGCGCTCCCCATGTGGGAGTGCACTGACCACCAGGGGGCAGCTCCTGTGTTGAGTGTCTGCCCCCTGGTGGTCAGTGCACATAATAGTGACCGGTTGGTCAATTTGCATATTAGCCTTTTATTATATAGGATGAATACCTACACCCCAATCAAGATGGGACATTATTACCCTGCAATATTATTTATGCCCCATGCTAGTCCTTCACCACCACTCCCAAGGCAATCACCAATCTGATTTCTGTCAACATTCATTAGTTTGGCCTGTTTTAGAAAGTATATACAGCCATGCTTATTACTATGCCTCTGAGGTTTATTGGTGTTTATTGCCAGTAGTTCCTTCCTTTTTCCTCTGAGTAATATCTCAATGTATGAATATACCATAATTTATTTTATCCATTCATCTGTTGAAGAACATTTGGGCTATTTTTCTTTTTTTTTTTTTTGTTATCATGAATAAAGCTTCATCTTTTGTTTCTTTTAGGTAAAAGTGGTGATACCACTTTATATTCCCACTAGCAACATGTGAGATGTCCAGCTTCTCTACATCCTCCCTAAAATTCCAGAAATAAACAATTCATATGTTTTAAATTGCGTGCCACTCTGAGTAGCGTGATGAAATTTCTCACTATCCTGCTCCACTTTGCCAGGGATGTGAATCATCCCTTTGTCCAGTAGCTTCCTTCTGTACACACTACCAGCTCATTAGTCACTTAGAAACCAACCTGGTTATCAGATTAACTGTCCCAGTATTGCAGTGCTTATGTTCAAGTAACTCTTATTTAACTTAATAATGACCCCAAAGTACAAGAGTAATGATGGTGGCAATTCCAATGTTCCAAAGAGAAGCCATAAGTGCTTCCTTTAAGTGAAAAGGTATGTATGTATAGGACAAAAACATGGTATATACTAGTATAGGGCTCAGTACTCTCTGTGGTTTCAGACATCTACTGGTGGTCTTGGCACATATTCCCCATGGATAAGGGAGGATTACTGTAGTAACATCTCTATTGTCACTCCTGGTATCTACTAATTGGTTCTTTACCACCCTCTGCCCTTGCTTGCCACATGCTTTTACCTTCTTTTCTTTCTCTGTCCTTTTCATTGCTTCCTAACCACATCAAGCCAATGTGTAATGTTCAGACCTGGGCTTTTCTTTTTCACTTATGAAACCATTTATGAGAAGTGTGACCTCCAGACAAATGAGAGAAGACAGGGAGATATAATTTACCAGACTCACATGCACTGACTAATGCTTATCACAAAGAGTTTAAAGATAAACAATAGGGTTTAAAGAGAATCAATGCAAGGAAAAGCCCCTTTCTATTATCATTCAGGTGGGTTATGGTACACTCCCATGAGCTATGGGATGGGTTGTATTCTTTGGGCAAAGCCAGCTTATCTCCCAGACAGATTTCTTGGGTGGTCTTCCATACCTTTTTGAATTCACCATAGCCCTTGTTTGATTTTGAAGGGAAGGGAACCTGATTGCTCAGCATGCTGAGTTACCTATCTTAGTTTGAGGTGTTTTTTTTTTATTGTTGTTTTGTTTTGTTTTTATAGACACCTGGGGAGTCAGCATAGGCTATGCCTCAGTTTTCCCATGGAATTTTCAGGAAGTTGGGATATTTGTCCAACACTTGCTTGGTTGAGGGCCACTCTTGGGGTATTAACTCCCTCGTGTGTCCAGCCTGCCTTGCACACAGGCTGAGCACTTCTCCTTGACCCTTAAGCCAAGGGGAGCATGTGAGGAAAGTCTCTGCTGCTGTCCCCAGGGTAGGCCCAGGGGATATGCATGGGCACTGACAGCATCTGTTTCATTGTTTCTCAAACACCAATGCACATTCACCACATTCACCAGGTACAGACACAAATGTATGAAAAGTAATAGTTCTGATTTATTAATATTCAATGAGAAACATAACCACCAAGAATCCTGGTATGTGTGAGCTGACAGTGATAGCCTCTCTTTGTGGTCATATCCTAGTGAGAAGCCAGCTTATCTTCACAAGGAGTTTGGGGCTTTCAGAACTGGCGCATGAGCTTTTTGGCTGATGTTATTGAGCTCTGTAGACCAATGGCATCCATCCGTAAGGGGGTATATTTCTTTATGGGGATGGACTGGCAACTCCTGCTAAACCCTTTCTTGGATTTGATTTTTTTTCTTTTATAGATATCTTGCTATCATTCTTCTCCTTATACACAATGCAGTTCCTTAGCCATGAGCATTATATTCATAATCATAATCCAATTAAACCTCTCTTGGTCACCTTAATTTAGTTTGGAGGGTCACCAGTAATCTCTTAGTCACAGCTCCAGATGGATGCTCTTATTGGTTGCCTTTGGATTTTTTAAAAATTATTTCCTTACCTGAGGTTGAATTTAACTGAGATTCTCTTAAAACTGAGATTCTTTGCTGTTAACTTCACGTTGCTTCCTGCAAACTGATAAAACTTAGAGAATTTGTGAAGAACAAGTGAGTAATAATTTGTTAAGAAAAGAACAAACAAAAACATTGCCCTAGCTGGTTTGGCTCAGCAGATAGAGCGTCAGCCTATGGACCAAAGGGTCCCAGGTTCGATTTCAGTCAAGGGCACGTACCTTGGTTGCAGGCTCCTCCCTGACCTGGGCCCTGGTCGGAGCTCCTGTGCAGGAGGCAACCAATCCATGTGTTTCTCTCACGTCGATGTTTCTCTCTGTCTTTTCCTCTCTCTTCCACGCTCCCTAAAAATCAATGGGAAAATATCCTCAAGTGAGGATTAACAACAACAAAAAAGTCATTGATATCTGCTCATTCCTGACACTCTGCTATAGAGGAAAGGACGCTGGAGTACATTAGGTTGAACAACATGAAACTGGCAACATTCAACCACTTTGACCTATAAAATGTCCATTTTATATTGTTCAGCTGACATAAAGATAATCTCCCCCTTTAAAAAGTGAGTCAAGATGTTTCCATTATAGCTGTGTGGCTTTCAGGCAAATCCTCCCACCTCTTTGGGTTTTGTTACTACTCATCTGTAAAATGGGTTTGGCTGGAAAAATTCTAAGAAGCTTTTCAAGAATAACTCTCTGGTTTTATGAATCTTAAAGGAGATAAGAAGGCTCTCAGAAGTCATTGCTTGGACTGCCACAAGAAATCTTGTTTCAAGAATGTTTGTTCCTTCTTGTTGACATTTTGCTTTCTTATATCTACAATCTCATAGGGGAAAAGTGTGTTCCTAGGTATATGTTTATACTTAGGAGTGCTCCTTGTTCTTTCCCTAATCTTTTTCTAATCTCTTTCTTACTAGACCATGCTGTCTTACCCTTAAGACAGCTTTTATCTGAGTTGTCTGTTCGAATGACAGCCTTCAATCACAGGGGGTGATCTCTGCTGTTTATCTATCCTTGACAATTTGCTTTTCCATTTACACTAACATTTCCCTCTCTGGTAATGAGGATGCCTTCTCCAGGGCCCTTGCTCCCTGGAGGACCTCACCTTTAACAACTCTTCTGCCTCATTGTGGCCCCAAATCCATTGATCTTACCACCTTTTCAATGTTCCTCATTCCTTCATGTCCTCATTTGCCCTCTGTTTCAACTGAGATTCTAGTCTCCCTAATTATAATTGCTCTCTTGCCTATTCTTTGCACAAATGGCCCCTTTCTTGTTCCTATTCACTTGGCAAAAGTGTACCTCTGATTGCATTCAACTCTTCACTCACTTGTTGCCTGCACGCACCCAGCAAAACACAGCTGGAGAAAAATATATCATCATGCTGGCTAGTTTCACTTTACATTCATGACCACAACCCACTCATGGGTCCAAGAGCTGCTGGGCAGTCTGCTTATATTACCCGAGTCCATTAAGTCTCCTGTTCTCTTACATAACCATTTCATGACTTCTCCCCTCTCCTCTCTCATCCTAACTTATAGCTGATGTTCTTGTTTCCTGTTTCATGAAGACAAGAGAAGCCATCAGAATAGAATACCCCAATGCTCCTCACCATCACACAACTCACCTTGCATCTGCACCCATGTTCTCTGCCTTTGTTCCTTTTTCTCAGGATGAGCTGTCTATGCTCCTCCTAGGGTCCCAGGGTTAAACCTACTTCGTAGGAAGTAGAGCGCCATTCTTTCTGGCCTGTTCTAGTAACTTTCCCACCCATCCTGGTTCACCAGCTTTACCATCCCACATCACACACATACACTCTCATTTTTAAGAAATAAATTATTTTTAAAAAGGGAATTCTCTTGACTTCAGAACCCTCTGCTACTCCCCTTTAGAGTAAAACTCCTCAATAGAATTATTCATACATTTCTGCAGGATCACATCATCCCATAATCTCCTGGTTCTACATTCCTCCACTAGCTACTCCTGATTTCTTTGTACCATACTCAGCTTTTCAAGAGCTTCTTCCTCTAGAAATATGTCTTCTCCATACCAAAGGTTATGTCTCATGGGAAATGGCTGGTTGGTGTTTTAAAACAGACGAAGAACAGAGAAAAAGCAGCCAAATATTTAGAGAATGGGGAAGCCATTCCATTTCATCATCTTTGTGTGAAGCATTTCAATTTACTCCGTACCTTAGATATGCTCTCTAACCCACAGCTGAGCTAAAGGTACATTAAGTCTGTCTAACCAGGCTTGAAGGAAAGCTTGGAGACCATGTGTTCTTTTAAATCACTTTTGCTTGCAATTGTCAGATTCAATTTTGAGGGAAGAGTTTAGAGCATCATTGAAGTAAAGCAGAGAAGGAGAGTTAGAGCCAAATCTGATAAATGGTGTCAAAGTCTTCACCCTGTGGCAAAGAAGTATTTTTAGTGCTGATAGCTAAGGGGCAGAGCATGTCACAGGGCCACCTGCGTACTTATGCAGACTGGCAGGGATGGAGAGGAACTGTTAGAACTCTGCCTTGTATTTTGATGGCATGTTTTATTCCACAAGCAGACTTTACAGATAATGTTCCCTCCACTGATTGTGAAATAGGGACACTTTAGCACCACGACTTGGAAACATGTCCTGCTTCGATGTCAATTCATTTATGCTGTGGGTCATCATGTCCCATATGCCTGTATGTTCACTTATCTCCTGAATGTTAATTGAGCTAGATTTATTATGTTGTACTTCTGATGAGTCCGAAGTTCAGGCCTAATAAATGATAGCTCTGCTTTCATGCTGTGTTAAGAGGGATGCTTGTCATTGGATTATTTTGAAAATGTTTAAAAATTATAGTTAGGGAGAATTCTGAGAAGGTGTCAGCAGTTTGGGAGGTTTAGTTTATTTTCTTTTAAAATCCTCTTGCAAAAAGAGGACAATTAGGTGGCAAGACTGAAAACCGATGGACATGTTTAGAACAAAACTAGGTGACAAGGCACTCTTGAATCCCAAATATAAATAAGTAGGACAGGGAAAGCCCCTCATCCCCACAAGACCTGCCTAATACCCATCACTGGCAGGAAGAAAGAGAGGGAAGCCAGGTTGTGGCTAAAGGATGAGAGAATAGGGAAATCTGAAACTAACCAACAGGTACTCAGTGGAATGCTCACATATTAGCTGGAAATATGCATTCCTCCTTTATTCATTAAAAAAACACCTTTATTGATTGTCTATACTTTGCCAGTTCGAATTTTACAGACAAGAGAGACCTTATCAAACAAGATGGAAAAGGTCTGTCTGCTCCTATGTTTATTTTTATGTAGAACTTTATGTACTAAAAGAAAAACATATAGACAAATAATTCAATTTCAGAGGCATATGTGTGCTAGAGAAAATAAAGGAGGGCAACAGGAAGGAAATAGGTGACTAGGGTTAGGAAATTTTGTTATTACAGAATAAATAAATAAATCTGAGTAAACATGTGTGTGTGTCTCAGGGGAACCATTTAATAAATAAAGTGATTGGGATAATTTTTGCTATGGTCTGAATCTTTGTGTCCCTCCAAAACTTCATATGTTGAAATTCTAATCAGCAATGATGATGGTGTTAGTAGGTAGGGCCTTTGGAAAGTTCCTAAACCATGAGGGTGAAGCCCTCGTGAATGGGACTGGTGCCTTTAGAAAAGAGGTTCCAGAGAGATGCCTCGCCCTTCCCACCCTGTGAGGGGACATTGAGAAGGTGCCAGCGTGTAAACCAGGAACCTCGCCAAAATGTGACCCTGCTGTGATACCTTGACTTTGGGCTTCCCAACCTCCAGAACTGGGAGCAATAAGTTTCCGTTGTTTATAAGCTACGAAGTCTGTGGTATTTTGTTACAGCAGCCCAAATGGATTAAGACAACCTCTTTGATTATTTGATGCAATATTGCAAATTATTTACTTAAAAAGGTTAATCATTCTGCGTTGAGATCCTGATATTTACATTTTTTCTTCATGTAATACCAAATGCTGCCTCCATCGAAGATAAGAATGAATAATTTGGGTGACACAACTATCCCTGGCCAAACAAAAATGATATTTATTATTTCCAAAACAGGAGACCAAGAGGGGTTTCCAAGACCTTGCAGTGGTTTAATCTTGCCTTCAGGGATTCAGTCCTGCTTCCCTCGGTGTGTTGATTAAGGTGGCTGCCATGGTTCTCACATAGCCATGTCTTAATGTAGGAAGGGAAAGCCATCAGTCTCGTCTATCATCTTTCTTAAAAGATAAAATTGTATTGAAGTATACATACTGAAAGGTGTACATATCCTAAGTGAACAGCTTGATATATTTTCACAAACTAAATGCACTTGACATCTAGCAGCCAGATCAAGTAACAATATAATTAGCACCCAAGAAATCTCTCATAGTTCCCTTTTTCTTAACTACCTTCTCCAAGTGTGACTAGTTGTATAATTTTAAATTTCTAACACCAGAGATTAATTTTCCCTGTTTTGAATTTTAAGTGAACCACATACTATGTACTGTCTTGTGTTGACTCCTTTATTGGTGAGATTAACAGCCAGTTTTTGTGTGTGTAGTTGCAAATTATTTTCATTGCTTTATAGTATTCTATTATCCATCCTTGAATAAGAAACAGTTTGGGGTTATTGAGTCATATGCCCAGCTCCTATTTGCAGCAGGACCTGGGGAAAAAATAGCCAATGATGTGCCACTAAAGCTCTCTGTATGAGGATTCAGGCAGTGGGGCTGATTTATATAGCATTTGCCAGTTTCCCTGGTGTAAATACTCCCGCCTTGGCCAATTTAAGGTATCAATGTTATAGCACCAGCTAGCAAAGCAGCTCTCCTAAACTAGTACCAGTGGGTGCAGGATACCACTAACTCTCATTTTTGCCTTTTATACTTGAGGTTTGGCTCTTCCAGAAAAGAAGAGGATGGGGGAAGGGTAGAGAAGATTGTTCTGTAGACAGAGTTTCTGCATCAACTATTGAGCTATTGCAATTGATAAATTAATACACTACCATTCTAATCCATTGATTTTTTGGTAAAATTTTGACTATTAATAAAAATTGGCTTTTAGA
Organism: Myotis lucifugus; assembly: GCF_000147115.1. Classification (NCBI taxonomy): domain Eukaryota; kingdom Metazoa; phylum Chordata; class Mammalia; order Chiroptera; family Vespertilionidae; genus Myotis; species Myotis lucifugus. The sequence continues at coordinate 866,904 of NW_005871090.1, read as the reverse complement.
GTGTATTAGTTGTGCTACACCAGACTTATGCTGTATTAATAATAACTCCAAATTACAGCAGCTTAATAGTTTATTTCTCATTCATGCGATGTCCACTGTAGCTCAAGCATCTCTCCTATTCAGTGTTCTCAATGCAATGACTTAGCAGCCCAGGATGCTTCTGGGTTATGACTCCTCATTTCAACACTCAGGCTCCAGGGTCTTTGCTGAAGCAAAGGAAAGAAGAGAGGATTTTTTCAAGGATTTATAGGAGTTTCAGCTCAGAAGTGACTTGTCACTTCTACTTATTGGCCAGAACTAGTTACTTGGTCCCTCTGCCACAGAGACCATCCACTCAGTCATTGTTATTTTTTATTATTATTGATTTCAGAGAGAGAGGAAGGAGGTAGAGAGAGAAAAAACACACACATAGATTTGCTACTCCAGCCTCCCATGCAATCATTGATTGATTCTTGCATGTGCCCCAATCGGGGATTGAACCTGCAACCTTAGCATATTGGGATGCTGCCATAACCAACTGAACTACCCAGCCAGCGCACCATTTTTTAATTTTTAAAAGGCTCACTCATTTCTATACATTTCCATCTTTGTATACATCTGAATTATTCTAGAAAGTAACTGACACCTATACTCAAAGAATTATCCACTAGTAATGCATTTTCTCAGAAAATAAAGGAAACTCTTTATTGAGCAATAATGGGATTAAGCCTAATTAAGACTATTTTCTGTATGTGAGTTAATGGGCTTTAGTATTGGACTTTGCCTTCAGTATGTGTAATGCTTTAAGTGTAATGCTTATTTTGCAGACACCAGACTCATGATTGATCTAAGAGTCATCAATAGATGCTAAAACCACTGGTTTAAAGTTTCTTGGGACAGAGAATATTCACACAGTTTTAAAAGGTCACCTGCAGCCCTAGCCAGTTTGGCTCAGTGGATAGAGCCTTGGCCTATGGATGAAGGGTCCTGGTTTGATTTTCATCACGGTCACATACCTCAAGGGCACATACCTGGGTCTTGTGTGGGAGGCAACCAATCTCTCTCTCTCTCTCTCTCTCTCTCTCTCTCTCTCTCTCTCTCCCTCCCCCTCCCTCCCTCTCCGTTCCACTCTCTCTAAAAATTAATGGAAAAATATCCTTGGCTGAGGATTAAAAACAACAAAAAAGATCACCTGCAGATTATTTATTACTGACAAAAGGGAAAAGATACCATTAAAAAGAAGAGATTTGGAAGACATTGCCTTTTTAAAATTTAATATTGCCAATAATGGAACAAACTGAAACCATGTGCTTCATAAGATGAATTGAGAAAGGATGTAATGTCATCTCCCGCATTATTTCTGACAAAACTGTTAAATCTGAAGGCAACTGTGAGAAAAAATTGGGCAAACCAAATTGAGTACCATCCTTGAAAAAACTCAGTTGTCCTCTTAAATGTCAATGTCATGAAAGCGAACAGGTTGTCCTGGATCAAAGGAACCTCAGGAACCATGATGACTAGTGCAGGGTGGTACTGCACTGAACCCTAAAAAAAATCAAACTCTAAAGGACAATATTGGGACAACTTGGAGACTTTGATTATAGACTATATATATTGTATCCGTGTTAAATTGTGTTAAATTTCCTAGATGCACATTCAGTATATTGTGGTCATGTGGTAGAATGTTTTTATGAGAAATTTGCTGAATACTTATGAGTGAAATGTCATATCTGCAAGTAACTTTTGAAAGATTCAAAAAATGTCTATGCATATATTACATACACATATATGTGTATCTGTATAATTATTTATACATTGAAACATACATAAAGAATGAGATAGAGAAAGCAAATGTGGCAAAATGTTAAACTTTGAACGTAAGTGAAGATTACATGGGCATGAATCTTCTCTTGCAACTTTTCAATAGTTTTGAAATGTTTCAATAAAAAGTTGGGAAGAACTGTACATTCCATTTATTCTGCAGTTTCACAGCTTCATTCTATAATATTCTTGCAAAATGTCCATCTTATTGTGATCAATTTCACGGCATTGATTAATACATATATTTGCCTAGTGATCAGCTAAGAATTTAACTTTTAGAGGAAGGATTCTTAGCAACCACCACCCTACCCTGAAGGTGTCTGAAACGAGGGAAAGATCCCACCCAGAAGCAGAGAAGACCTTCTGTGGGTGTGTTTAATATGGCATCATGCGTGGAACGTGATGAGAAACAATGATGAGGCTAAATTCCCCCTTATCAATTCTATCAGTTCAGATCAGCCTGCAATATTACCTGAAATTAGGGGGGGAAATCTTTGTCTAATTCTTGAATGACACAAGTGGCACTTCATATGCTTATAGTATAAGGAGAACTCCTTAGCATGATTGGGAGTGCTAAATGAATGAGCTGTCTTTTTAGAACAGGCCCTGTAATTTCATGGGAGGAGTAGCAATGTCAGATGAACTTCAAAAAGAAGCTGAATTCAGATAAATATGCATTTTCTCTAAAACCTCAAAAATGTTGAAATTCTGTGCTGGGAACTTCTGGAACACTTTCTGGCCATTCTGTCAGGAGTAGGTTGATGGATTTGTAGAAGCAATATTGACACTTAGTATGCATGTTATGAGTCCAAATCCAAAGGGCGCACAGCAGATATGTGTGGGATAGTTTTGCTCAGAGTTGAAAACAAGAGCCATTTTGTTGGTTATTCCCAGAATGGATTGTTGATCAAACTAATCATTCAACTCTCAGTAATGGTACTAATGGTGAGTGGCATGGAGAAATACATGATAATGTTTTAGGATGTTTTCATTATTTTTTTCATTGCGCTAAAAGTCTAGAATGAGCTTTTTAAGCTTCTCTCTTTTTTTCTATTTTTGGTTCTACTTTTTGAAATATAAAAAAAAATGAATTTGTCATTGTTTGCAGTAAATATGCCTCAGGTGGCTTGAACACTGTCTGCTAAGCTTCTCACTGAAACCACATGGAAAGGGCATCCAGGCTGTTTGATTTAATTAGATATTTAAATACCTTTCAATACAAGTCCTGGAAAAAATGAGGGTAGGGGGACACCTGCCAGCAGGGGGCAGCTTATTACAGTATAAAGCTGTATACTTACCTAAAAGTTTTTATTTGGCTAAAAGGCTCATAGATGGCTTTTGAATAGAGAATGAGGTGGTTGATCTATATTATAACCTGAATGTAACCTTAGACTTAGAGCTTAAAATGGTCCCCTGGGGTCTTATAAGATCCTCTTTTCAATGACTTAACATTCTGTCACCAGGCATCACTGTCTTCCAGCCTCCATGAAATCATTCCCAGCTGAGTTTGGGTAAACATTGTAAAGGCACTACTGTGGGTTTAACCAAGGATCTATGCACGGGACCAGAAGCACCTCCTTTCTTGATCTTGTACAATGGACAGCATCTATGCATCTATACAATGGACAGGTGTAGTGTTGTATAGAGCAGAGCTACTCAAAATTCAGTTCACAGTCCAGTGGCATCATCTTTACCTGGAAGGTTGTTAGAGATGCTAAGTTATGGGCCCCACCTGAGTCAAGTTCTCTAGGGCTGGGGCCCAGGAATGTGTGTGTTAAAAAGCTCTCTCAAATAATTTGGTTAAGTCTAACAACCTTAGGCTTCCAACAGGTATGAGGCAACAATCAGACAGATAGCTGAACACTTCTCCAAAGATAATCATGACAATCTGTTCACTCTGCCAAAGAAAAGTTGTTTCCCAAAATGCAAAGGGATGAGCACATTTATCTATAAGATAGGACTTAGAAATAGCTTCTTAGAAAATGTAAATGTGCTACAAAGTAATTTCCTTAAAACATGGTGTTATTATCAGATATTTAGCAGTGAAAAGAGATGGTAAAATAAAGAGTCAAAGCTAGATTTTGCAGCATCTTGCATAACTCCTATACTCTTTCAATTATTTTTTAAAATATATTTTTAATGATTTCAGAGAGAGGGATGGAGAGAGAGATAGAAACATCAAGGATGAGAGAGAATCGTTGATCAGCTGCCTCCTGCACACCCCCTACTGGGGATCATGCCTGAAACCCTGTCATATGCCCTCATCGGTAATTGAACCATGACCTCCTGGTTCATAGGTCAACGCTCAACCACTGACCCACTCTGGGTAGGACCTTTTGATTTATTTTTTTCGGGGTTTCCCTGTTAAAGGACATGGTGTTAGTGAAATCTTTCTCATTTGAATTTTTTTCTATAATGAATGCTTGCTTGTTTTCTCATTAAGAGTTCTTAGGAGCTAAGCAAAGATTACCTTTGTGAGTAACTTGTCAAGGGATTGTGTTGTGACGGGAGTCACAAAGGGTTTGGTCCCTTTGGAAAGCAGATATAGAATTAAACTCAATGATCCCTGGGACCTGGTTCTATATTGAAAAAACTATTGCTACGTTTCTTTTCCTTAGATGTGGCCTCCAGGCAAAAGACGAAGTGGACAGTTCATGCAGAAGGGGGCTGTGGACTGGACTGGGGCATTTCTTGTCCTTATTAGGGCAGGGATTTCTCTTGTCTGGTTGGAACACATTTCATTTTAATAAGCTGATATGTTCATTTTAGTTCAGTGTATGCGAAGCCCTGAATTGTATCATGGGCTGATCTTTGTGGTATAAATACTCTCAGCAAGCGGCCAATTTCAAGCTACCAAGGTGAGGTCAGTGGAATGAAGCTGGGACAGTCAGCCTCACTATGCTATGCCAGCTCACACTGCCTGGAGTCCTATGAGATTAAAGAAAATAGAAATTGTGCTGTAGCTTAGTGGACATGGATAGAAGGAAGGAGTGATTGTTGATGCACAGGCTTGCCATTGGGGAAGGAGACAGATCTATTCGTCTTCAGTAGATGAGCAATATTCTTGTGTCTGACCCTATTCCTTTCCATGTGAATGTGTTGGCCCCTGTGTTTGTGTTAACAGCATGATGAGGTCACCACAATAAGGCTAGGAAGGATATCACACCTCAGGTTTGGGATACGTGACTTAGCAACACTCTTATTTCCAGCTAGTATATCCAAAATATTATCATTCCCACATACAGACAGTGTATAAATTATTAATGAGATACTTTACTTTTTTGACCCAAATCTTTGAAATTTGTGTGCATTTTACATTGAACAGCACATCTCCCATCTCAATTCAAACTAGCCACTTTTCAAGTACTCAGTGGCCACATGGGGCTAGTATACTGGGCAGTATAGTCTAGGAATGTCCCTGTGTTTGACTTACTGTTTACTGTATTTGGGGATATGCATCAGTTGCTCTCCAAGTAACCCACACAAATTAATTCCACCCAGTATGTCAAGGAACCAAATACATAGTTCAAGTTTTAACCCAACTGATGCTTTCTTTCCTCAACTAGATTATGTTCCTTTGATTTCTCAGGACATAAAATTTGGGAAAAGCTATCTTCTGCTTATTTTACAGAAATATTTTGTTTATAGATATTTTGACAACTTTAATATTTTAAGTGTCTTTGCCAATGTATTTGCTACTGTTTTTGTTATCTATCAGAATAGAGTTTTACTAGTAAAAATTGGGTTCTGATATATTCTCTTTTCTTTTTTAAATTGAGATATATTTGACATAAAACATACTAGTTTCAGATATACAACATAGTGATTTGATACCTGTATGTCTCGCAGTTACAATTTTTTTCTTGTGATGAGAACTTTTAAGATCCACTTTCTTAGCAAATTTCAAGCACACAATACAATGTTATTAACTATGGCCACCAGGCTGTATATTGCATTACCTACTTTTTCTTTCTTTCTTCACCCACCAAATATTTCTTGAACACCCTTGGCCAGGCACAGTTATAGGCCCTGTGGCCCTTCAGTGAAGAGACAAAGGCTCTGTCTTCATAGAGTTTACATTTTGATAGAAAAGGCCAACAGTATACAGAACAGCATAGAAATATTTACAAGTGCCATGAAGAACAGGTTTTTTAAAATGACTTTATTGATTGATTGATTAATCTCAGAGAGAGGAAGGGAGAGGGAGAGATAGAAACATCAATGATGAGAGAATCATCAATCAACTGCCTCCTGCATGCCCCCTACTGGGGATGGAGACAGCAACCAGGGCATGTACCCCAACCAGGAATCGAACCTGACCTCCTGGTTCATAGGTTGATGCTCAACCACTGAGCTACACCAGCCTGGCATGACTTTATTTTTTTTAGAGCAGTTTTAGATTCACAGCAAAATTAAGAGGAAGGTACCAGAGATTGCGCATATATCCCTACACATGCACAGTCTCCCCATTGTCAGTATCTCCTACCAGAGTGGTACAATTGTTGCAATTGATAAATCTACATCAGTACATCATAATCACCCCAAGTCCATAGTTTACATCAAGAAAAACAGGTACTTAACAAATGTTTTCGCAATGTGTTATCAAGCTTTATCTTACTTTAATCAAATCTAATACCATATGCAAAAATAAATAAGTTGGATTGTGGTTATTTAAAATTCTCTTTTAAAAAAGAATTTCTCACTTTTCAGAAGTTTTCAGCTCAAGGCTCCTCTAATTATAGAGAGCCTTGATTTAGATTATTTCTTTGAACTAATTTACAGGGGACTTCTGGGGATCTAGCTATACTGTGAAATGAGTTACAGTGAGTCTGGTTAGCAGGATATCTGCATTGGCATATGTTGCCTCCCCGGGTGCCTAATTGATGGACAGCTCACACATCATACTTTCCCGCGGGCTGTCAGATGCATGGAGGAATCACTATTTGTGCCACCAATTGGTGTAAACTTTAAAGACCTTAGAAAAGTTGCTGCCAGCAGGGTCAAAGACTTCACATGTATTGGAGCTGCTAATGTGAACAAGGCTCTGCTTTCTGTGTTTATTAAGGTTGTCTTATTCATTGGATGAACTGTGAAAGCATTTAATAATTTAAAGACAATATTTTCACAGCATAATTGACTTTTGAGACACTACAGAAAACATATTAACTTGAAGCAAAGGTACTTGCGAAGACTTTACTGCAGCTGATTGCATATGCAGGGTATTTCCGGGGTTATAATATATTATTTGAGGAAGATGATTTCACTAGGGTTTAACTGACTGAGTATAAAATAGTGTTCTATTACATAATAATTGACTTTCATGGGTGTGGGTACTTCATTTGGCTATTAGAATCATGCTAATGTAACTGTGATTGAAAAGATTATATTAACTTTTAAAACATCTTTAACACATCAGATTGGGTCCGTGCTTGAGATCATACATTTTGTTTTCACTGATTTAATTTTCTGGGATATATTGCTTCCTGAAACTTCTTAAGCCATTTCCCAGTAGACAAAGGTGGTTACTGAGTCCCTTACTATACATCTAATTTCTTAATTTTTCAATGTGAATACAATAGAATTGATGCTGGCTATCTTAAGCAAAAAGAAACTTATTGGAAAGATAGTGGGACTAAGAGAATTGATAGAAGTGTTAAGACTCAGGCTTTGCAAATAGGCAAGAGCCAAGGACATTCTAGGGGCAACTTAGGTTGGGGGTCCCTTGAAGCAGAGCCTGAAATGGAAATTCTTGTGCAGGTGACTTACTGAGGGAATATTCTCTGGAGAAAGATGTAAGGACATGAGAGTTACAGGATAGGGCAAGAAATGGAGTGAAGCAAAAATAAAGTTTCAAGTGAAGTTTAGCCTCAGCTTGATTCCACCAGGAATTCTAGAATTTAAAGGGCCAGGCTTTTGTGCTCCTGTATCTGTAAGGACTCCCTCTTGGAGGATTGCCTCCTGTCAGTGATGTCCTGCTAAAGTAGCTCTTTGGGGGAGGGGGTTACCAGCTCAATAGCATTTGCCAACTTCCATGGTGTAAATACTCCCATCATGGGCTCTTTCAAGCTACCAATGTGAAGTGACTGGAAGTGGAGTTGGGAAGAAATTTCACAATAAGCTCGTATGAGCTAGTAGGAGCTGGTTCCAGGAAATCACTGCTTCCAGGCGTCCCCTGGAGAGGGGGGTCCTGTCTGTTAAGGGCAGCTCTTTGGAGAAAAGGGTCACCTGTAAACTGTTATCAGACAAAACTCACAGCAACTGGGAATAGGTACCCTGTCCCATGAACAAAGATCTGGGAACTATCTATTAGAGGCTGATGTGACATAGGGAACATGGCGAGCATCACACAGTAGGAACAGGACTGTCAGCAGGCAGGCTCCCCCCTGATGTAGCCATCACTAACTGCTGTTGTATCACTCACTCAGTATGTGGAGTCCTTGAGAAGGTATATGTTGGTCCTACCTAAGTTACATGCCCCCCTTTGGTCGTACCAGGAAGGTATGAGGAAAGCTTTAGTCCACTGTGCTTTGGTAGTAGAAAGGAAGCACTAACTCTACAAGACCATATAAAATTGGGGGGAGTTGTTATGCCACAAAAGGACCTAGGGAACTCTTACTGATGGGAAGTGTGGGCTATATAGCATTGTCAATAAAAGAACATCCAGCCTAAGAAAAAGCCTTATAAGAATATATTTGAGCCAAACTGATGACAATTGCTGGGAAGTTTTACAGCTTATTTTATATATTAGAATCAAAGGAGGAGACATAATGGGTGGTACATGAAATTCATTGGTGGTGGATTAGGGGGGTGGCAGAAAACAAAGCAGGGTAATTTCTGAGATTGGATAAAAAGTTAAACAGAGAGACACATACTTCTTTTACATTCATGGGTACAAGATAGTTAACATTTACAGCATGTAGCCAATGGTATGGGGGAACAGGATAACAAAGAAGGGTTCTGTGATCTTGTGCTAGGGTGGGAGGTTGTGCCCTAAGGGGTCTGAAAAAAGGGGATTGCTCCTACATTCCAAAGATAAGACAAAAGAAAGGCTCACTTTTGAGTAAAGATTGGCCTTTGTCAAGGAAGCGACAGGCCTAGGATGTGACTACCCACATGACTCACTTTCAGTTAGGAAGTTTTAATTTCAGGCCATCCTACGTGATTACTTTGTCTCTGAGTTTGTAGGGCCCACCATGGTGGCCTCCCCTGAGCTTGTCAGGTTTAGTATCTGGCCCCTTTTTCATCCACAGCATCAATGGCAATTGTAACAAAAGGAACTAACATTTGTTTTTACTTAATGCCAGTAGTTACTTGCCAGCAACTGTTTTAGCTACTCTATATACTGTGGCAAAAACTGTCGTTTGCTTCCCCACTAACCTTTGTCCCAAACTTCCTCCTTGGTGGCAGAATCCTAATACCATTAAAGAAGTAAAATATACCAGGTGTAAGTTTTCCCAAGATCCTTTGCATAAGACATAGGTACATGACCCAATTCTGACCAATGGGTCCTGAGGAAAGGTTTTTTGGGAGATGAGCCTTCTGTGGAAAGAGTTACCTTGCTTATAAAAACAGGAAAACTCCAACACCTTTTCTTTCTTCTCTGAATGAAGTCATGTCAGAACATGATGCTTGGAACTATGGTAGCCATTTTGTGATAGTGAGAGGAAAGCCAAGAGAAATCCCAAAAAATCTTACTTGCAGCCCTGATGTTGTACTGTTAGATGAACTTGAAACCACCTGTTTGTGGTGTCATTATTACATGAGACTTTAAACACTTCTATTATTTATTCTCCTTTTATATGGGGGCTTAGTTATTTGATATGCTTATTTTTTGTTATTTAATGTCACAGTATCCTGTAAGGGGGTATGTTTTCATTTTCATTTCCTATGTAGAGAAGCTGAAGCAAAAGTCATTAAGTGACTTGATTGAGGTATGACAAAGTTCAGACTTTTAGTTCTGACTCCAGAGGCTGAGATTTTTTCTCTATCCCAGACCACTTTCTTAAACATTAGCATTTCCTGTTGACTGTATTCTATATGATATGAAACTCTCAGTTCTTCTTGCTCTGTCACTGGTTGTTACCATGAAACCTGAGTTATCCAGGAATCAGTCTTGTAGAACTATCAGGCCAACAGTGAGGATCACATCTCTTTAGGAACAAAACCATCCCTGACAATAAAGAAACAACCTATAAATATCAAATTGCATTAGAAGAGCTTCAAACGAGTTTTGGCAGCCACTTTCAACTCAGCTGTGATCCAGGCAAGAGAAATGCTAATTCATAGAAGAGAGTTTTAGGTTTTAGAGTAAGGAGGCCTTCACTGCTCAGTACTTCCCAGAATTTATGGTTAAAATGAGGAAGTTTTGTTACTTGGTTGGGAAAGCTCTCACTTTTATAGAAAACCCAATACACCAGAATGGCAAACTACTCGATTAATCTAGCAATAGGTAACCTTTCTATACCTGAACACGAATTTATTAACTGCTGTCCTCTCTTCTTTGATTTTTGATCTTGGTTATGTCTTCATTGCAGACTTAAAAAGTTCCCCTTCCTTGTCTATGGTAGTCAAGATTATTTAGGTGGGAAGCAGGGCAGCAGATATTCCCTCTGAACACAAACCCAAATGTAGTATAAAAATGTTTAGATAATATATTGCTGATGACAGTTGTTAACATAAAAATGAAAACTCATTGGAGAAAGCATTGTCAGACATATGACTGAAATATCTGTGGCTAGAACTTAAGTTATATAGAGAAGGGATTCAAAGACTGATATGAATTTTAGGTGTTACTCCCACACCAGCTGATAGTTCAGTACCTGCTCCTACTCTACATACCCTAAGGTTATGACATGACTCCTTTTTCATCACATCCACATTTTCTGCCTTCAGGAAAGTTTGTAAGAATCTAACTTTTCTTCACTCGTTTTCTTGTTCATTTCACTTGAATCTATGGTGAGATTAAACTGAATATTCTGAGACTTTGATATTTGACTATGGAATTTTCCTTGATGACTTTATGTTGCATCCTCCATGAACTATTGATGGGTGGAAAAGATAAAAGACCATGAGCATATCTATTTTTTAGGCATTATGCTAGGTGGATCAGGGTAAGGGGAACCTAAAAACCACAGAGCCCTCCTCTTTGGTCATACAAAAGATTGAGATGGCAATCAATCCTGTATTTTATTTTTGTTGATGAGTAAACTGGTACAAAGAGATGAGGTAACCTGTCCAAGGACATGTTATGGCCCAAGTACTTATCTCTCTGGTCCTTCTCCCATAGCAGACTCTTCTACAACAGTCTACAAATAGCACTGTAACAGAGTGAAATGCTGGCTCTCTCTGACACTGTCTTAATTCTAGCCTGCATTTCTCTAGGGCCTTCAGGGGAACAGCTCCTGCTAGAGATATGCTAATTATTACAAGAATTTTGCTTGAGTCTTGAGCATTTGACAAAGATTCGCAGGAGCCTGAGACTGGACTAATGTCAGAATGCATCATGGGACTGGGGAGGTGGAGGAGACAAAGAGATTTAGAGATGCTGTACTCTTCCTGCAATTTCTATTGGTGCCTAGGAGTCACACAGTTCCTGCCCTGCCCATTGTTTCCTCTCTTGACAAAACAAGCCAGAATTCTGGGCTCTCTTAAGATCAATTTTTGGAAGCTCTAAGGCTACTCCCCCACCTTCTCAAACTGGTGCATTCTTTATCAATAAACCGTTTCTTACTCCAAACTCTGACTTTCATTGGCTTTTAGAAGCATTAGGCACACAAGTCTTGAATCAGTAATAGTACCTATTTGGGACCTTTTTTGTTTAATTTTGTTTTATCGCTTAAAGTATTACAAAGAGTATTACACTATGTCTCCTCCCCCCCCTCCCCCAACATTCCCCCAGCCTCCTCTACGCCCCCTCCCCCAGTGTCTTGTGTCCATTGGTTATGCTTATATGCATGCATACAAGTCCTTCGGTTGAACTCTTACCCCCCCCCCCCAAACTATGAAAAATATGATATGCTCTTCATGATTTTTAAATTGGGGTTTCCTTTTATGGAGTATCACCTTTTATGGAGTATCACTTTTCATGAAATGATCCAGTTAAGAGAAGCAGATAAGTGTGTGTGTGTGTGTGTGTGTAATGGCCTTACTTGGTAAAATAGTGGGTAACTCTGTTAATTGACACCCACTTCATTCAAAGGCTGTTAAATCGCATTGTTTACCCATATCTTCAGAAAAAAATTACTTCTACTGTTGTGGTAAACGACCTGCTTCCCTATTTACAATGGTCTGGCCCTCTAGCATCTTCAGCGCGAAATTATAGCTAATTTGCTTACAAACGTCAGGTGGTCATAATAATGTGGCTACTCAGTGTGTATGTGTATATATATATATATATATATATATATATATATATATGCTTTTCTGTGAAACTTGGCAGCATGTAAACTACTGCATTCTTGCTTGGCAAAATTAAAGGAATTTATCAAACAAGGGTGGGCAAAACTAGGTTTATAGTTGTAATACCAATTAATAAGTAATACAAGAATAAACTCTGTGTTTCATGTACTCACAACTGTAAACCTTTTTTTGCCCACCACTTACATTTCCTGGTCTGTCATACATCAATATTGACATATCCACCAATGATACATTATGCTCAAGTAACATGACCTTTCTCTGATTATAAGAAATATTACCTGAGGGCTATGTATAGAATAAAAAAATGCAAAAATTTTTGTCTGGGTGTTGCACTTTTATATTTTATAAATATAATTGATTATTTGCTTTCCCATTGTAATAATAGGTTATTGCTGTGTAACACACTATACCTCAAAAATTAGTGATTTAAAACAAGCAGCATTAATTTCGCTCACTGGTCTTCAGGTTGTCTGGGCAGCTATGTAGATCTAGGCTGTGCTTGGTTGTTTTTAGCTGTTGGCTCTTATTGTGTGGGGTCAGCTGGAGATCAGCTTGGGTTTGGCTGGTTTAGAATGCCCTTTGCTAGGATGTTGGGATGACTGGGGTCTCTTTCCATGTAATGTATCATATTCCAGAAGACTAGCCAGTGTTTTCTCATGGGGGTGGCAGGGTTCTGGAAGCTACAAGGTTTTGTTGTTTTTTAATCCTCACCCAAGGATATTTCCCCACTGATTTTTAGAGAGTGGAAGGAAGAGGGAGAGACAGAGATGGAGAAGCATTGATATGAGAGAGACACATCTATTGGTTGCCTCCCATATGCTCCCCAACCAGGGCCGGGAAATTGAGGCTAAAGCCCATGTACTTGCCCTTGACTGGAATCACACCCAGGACCCTTCAGTCAGTGGTCTGATGCTCTATCCGCTGAGCCAAACCCACTAGGGCCACAAGGCTTTTTTAAACCCAGAAGTGGCCCAGTGTTGCTTCTACCCCATTCAGTTAGCCAAAGCAAATATATATCCAAGCCAGATTCAAGGGATGAGGAAACAGACTCCACCTCCTGATGGGAAGAGCTGCAATGTCATTGCAAAGGGCTTGGATACAGGGAGGGGTGGAAAAGTGGTGGTTATTTTTGCAGTTCTCCACATGCTGATTCCCCATGTTGAATCAGGCAGCAATTTTTATCTGTTCTGTGGCTAACATATTTTTTAATTCACCCAACTCTCACTACCACTACCCAAGCCACTGTGTCACCTGATTGACTACAGTAGCTCCATAACTTATCTACCTACTAGTAAATCCTTTCTTGGTCATCTCTAATCTGTTCTCTATACAACCGGCATAGAGATCCTTTAAAAATAGAAATCATCTCTTTTCACTTCTCACTCTTAGATAAGTCTATACTCTCTTCTGTGCCTGAAATGTCCCACACTGATCTGACTTCTGCCCAGCACTAGCCTTACCTGCTTTTTGTGAAGTCCTGGAGTGTATCAAGCCCATTTTGCCTCAGGGACTAGGCAAAATGTAATTTCTGGACCCTCTTCCTGGTATATTCTTTCTCCAACTTTTCATATTATTTATTTCTTCTCATACAACCGCTTCTCGCAGAGGGTCCTTAACCACCTATGTCAAGTAGGACTCTACCTTCTTATCATATTGCTTTGCATACTTAATTATACTGTATGGTTTTTTAGTTTACAGTTTATTGCCTATCTCTTTCACCAGAATGTGTGCCTTAAAAAATCTAAGATAGTATGTAATTATGCATAGCATTATACATAGTAGTCACTTAATAATTGTTTGTTGATCTCCTATAGAGCAGGCTTCTAAATAAAATGTTTACTAAATAACAAAACTGAGGAATATTTATAACCTTTTGTGTATTTATTTTCCACATTCTTATGGCCATATTCTCAGTTACACATAATAAATATTGATCGTGACAAATAATCTTATATTATGGAAATGGAACCAGGATGGTCCAAAGAACTAAAAGTTGATGCATCTGATGCTCCATATCTTGTGAAGCCATTTACAAAAGAAATATATTAATATGTTGCTCAGTTAATACAATGCAAGTAAACATTTTCAGAAAGGGGTCTTTTCCAGAGAAAGGCCCCAGTACTTAGAGCCTCATTTCCCAACTGGAGAAGAGAGCTCTCTGAAATTGAATTTTATTCATGCTTGAGAGGGAAATGAAATCTCTCCATCATGAAAAATGGGTATCAGGTGCTTTTGATTTCCTTTTATCAGCTGCTAATCGGAAGAGATGAGAGAAGAGAAGCAAGCTAATGAAGAAGCCAGTCATTTCATAGGCGGTTGTATTGTGGGAAGCTTTGTGATTGTTAACTAGATGATGGCCTTGGGAAATACATCGTGAGAGGGAGAAATGGAGGGGGAAGTGGTATATTGCAAATCTCCCTAGGTGGATTACATCTAAATGTGTTTATGCTAAAATGTTTTGAGTCATAAGAAATAGGTTTTGAACAAGAGACATCTGGTGTTTTGAAGATGCTAGAGGACCTTTTTCCTTATAGGTCTGCTGTATATTAGTAATGATTTGTATTTATACATTAGTAATTATATATCTCTTAACATGAATAGTTTAGAGACATGGCGATGTACATTTGTAATTTGAAAGGCTGCCAAAAAGCTGCAGTACCTTTGGGGAGAACTCCTTCCTTTCAGAGTCGTTAGAAGTCAGGGAAGCTTGACACTCAGTTTCCCAGTTTGCAGCTAGGGCGCAGGCTTGGGGAATCAGATAAAAGTACCCTGGACTATGATGTAAAGAAGCGGAGCACGAGAGAAGCTGTTTTATTGGTAGACCTAAGTATTTGGAAGTTGGGGGTCATAGGATCAATAGAAACTAAGATGGTGGTGGCTTGTTAAGCTATGTGACAACACAAATATGTCCTCATGGACAGACTGGGTGGAATTCTAGTCATGGCCCATTTTAGCCTCCTTTGCCTCTCCCTGGTTCTTTTTCCAGGGTTCCCAGCAGTACTGAGTTACCTACTACCTTTTCAATAAATCCTTTTACTCTTCAATAAACAAGGTCACTTTTTGTTGCTTACAGAGAAGAACCATGACTAACTCAATCTTGTAGAAAATGCTAACCATGCAGTGAGTAGTTCTATGTCCTCAAAAATATACAGCCCCTTAAATGATTATCATAAACATATGTTAATGTTGCCCAGAACCATGCAAATAATGAGATTCTTATTTAGGAGGATTTAAAAAGTTTTGTGAGATTGGTTTCCCAATTCTTTCATTAAAGTTAGAACTAATTTTTGAACTAGATTCTCTTTAGTCAATGTTATGCTTTACTCTGTCTTTTAAAAAATGGTGTCATTTAAAAAAATATGGCTTTATTAAATGGAATTAGTCTATTTAACAATTTTCTACTAGCATGATTATTCTCACTGTATGTTTTGGGGGGTAACAGGGAGTCAAACAATTGGTGTGGCCACCGAGAAAGTAATTCCCTCTGGTAGACAGTGTGGGCAGAAACTGATAAAGGTTAATGTGTTAAATAGGTGAAGATCTGTGTGGCTCAACAATTATTTGTTTATCTAAAATATTTTATTGGATACTTGCTGAAAGCCAGGAATTGTAAAGCACTGGAGAATCATAACTAAATAATGTTTGTGTAATTCTTTAATAAATACAGATCTCACCCAGCCCGTGTGGCTCAGGGTTGAGCATTAACCCATGAACCAGAAAGTCACAGTTCAATTCTGGGTCCAGGCACATGCCCTGGTTGCTGTTGTGGGCTCAATCCCTAGTAGAGGATGTGCAGGAGGCAGCTGATCAAGATCAATGATTCTCATCATTGATGTTTCTATCTCTCTCTTCCACTCCCTTCTTCTCTCAATAAAAACCTTTAAAAAAGAAAAGAAATACAGCTCTTAAGAGCTTATAGTCTAGGACAATGGTGCTCCAAGTATGGTCCATGAACCTGTGCCATCTGCAGACTGTTTGTTACTGGTCAACAGTGGACTAAGCGACTTGTGCAGAACACCTGTCATTCCTCACATGGCTTAGTCCAGCTGATGTTTCTCTAGTTTAAGGCTTTGTTTTGTTTTTGAGAAAGTGACTTAATTTACACCTTTGTGGAAGTTCTTTATCTTGTCACTGATCATAACAAACACTTTGTATTATTGGGTACTTTGTAATTTAAAATGGAACAGCGAAATATGACCTCACATTAACATTCATTTCAAAGCAAACATTTAAATTACTTATTTTAGAGCCCTCATTTATGATCTTCTTCCCATAAGTGAACTCCGGACATATGTTAGCATATACAAACTGTTCTAGATCTTGTCAGGTTTGCAAAAACATCAAAGATAACCATGGTCATCAAGATTTTTCAGCCTCAGAAGAAGGAAAAGACATAAAAACAATTGTATACATTCAAATGCCAGATATAGTTGAAAGCTCCAGAGTGTTTTTAATGAGAATTAAAGCTCTGTCTGTACTGTATTTTAAATAAATATTCGATCAGTTAACTGTTATATTATTCATCTCAGTTTTGTATATGTGTATGTGAGTTAATAGATCTCAATAAATCTTTAAAAGTCATTTCCCCTTGATGAAGGGAGAATTAAAAGGTATTTGTAGATAAAAACAATCATAATGATATAAAATTAGATGTTGGCTTTTTTGTGAATAGCTAAGGGGTTATTTCCTAATATTTTTAATCATTCATTCAAATAAAGCACCAGATCTAAAAACTAAAAATGTTTTGATCACCGTTAAACTAGAGACAGCCAAAATTAACCTGCAGTATTGGAGGACAGAAGAGGAGTTATTTTGGGGGGATATTGGCAGGGATAGGGCATGAGAGAAACTTCCAGGTGCTGGAAATGTTCTAGGCCTGGGCTGTCTAATATGGCAGCTACCAGTCACTGTAGCTACTTAAATGTAAGTTAATTAAAAGAAATACAATTAAAAATTAAGTTCCTCATTTGTACTAGCTACATTTGTCATGCTCAGTGACACTGGTGAATAAATTGGGCAGTGTATAATTACATTTTCCTGTGGAACCTTTCCATCATGGCAGAGTCCTATTGGCTGGTGCCATGTTACGTCATGGTCTGGGTTATGACTGGATGTACAGACATGTCAATATTCATTGAGTTGTACACTTAAGATTTGTGTACTTATCGTAGTAAGTTATTTGTCAATTTGAAAAGTAAATAAAGAAAAATTAGATATTTGGTTCTGTCTGCTTTTCTTCTTCAGCTAAAGGGATGTCTGTGTCTCTTTTGGGCACTGGGAAGCCTGGGCAGGGACTTAGTCAATAAAAAGAAGATGCATTCTGAGACCTGCACCGCCATGGCAGAGTTGGCCCTCCATGGGGCAGGTGTCAAAAGTGTGTGGGGAAGCCCTAACCGGTTTGGCTCAGTGGATAGAGCATCGGCCTGCGAACTGAAAGGTCCCAGGTTTGATTCCGGTCAAGGGCATGTACCGTGGTTGTGGGCACATCCCCAGTGGGGGGTGTGCAGGAGGC
The DNA here is from genome assembly GCF_000147115.1 of Myotis lucifugus. NCBI lineage: Eukaryota > Metazoa > Chordata > Mammalia > Chiroptera > Vespertilionidae > Myotis > Myotis lucifugus. The sequence continues at coordinate 849,173 of NW_005871090.1, read as the reverse complement.
AGCTGATCGATGTTTCTCTCTTATTGATGTTTCTGACTCTCTGTCCCTCTCCCTTCCTCTCTGTAGAAAATCAATAAAGTGTATTAAAAAAACAGTGTGTGGGGAAGGGCAGGGCAGGGGCTGCCTCGGGTCCACCAGCTAAAAGGGGGTGCCAGGGACACCAAGTAAAATAATAATGTCAGTCTTTGAAAGATCATTACCAGAGAAGGGAAGACCTATTCTCTACGTGGGAGATCAGAAAGTTTTGGACATACTTATTCATGTTGGGTTTGCTCTCGTCATTTTAAAACCTTGCTCCTGCTTAATGCAGGTGATCTCTTTATCACTGATTTCTGGGGCGGGGGACAGAAGCTGGGAAAAGCCAGTGAGAAAACAATATATTCTATAAACTATATTCACAGTTTCTTTTTTCTTATGGTTTTTAAATTGACAGTTCCCCCTTCTTCTCCCCCACCCCCCTCATATTTTTCAGGTTTGGAGGATTTTCGCAGAGTTAACTAACGTTTTAGTCTTAATCGATGCAAGGCCTATTACACAAATGCAGTCCAGGGACCAGCAGCATGGATTTCACCCAGAGCTTGTTATCAGGCCCTGCCCCGCACCCACAAAGCCAGCACCTGCCTTTGAAAAGATTTGTGTGCACCTTGCAGCTAGAGGAGTGCTGATATAGGATCTAAAATTAATGGATGTATATACTATAGGCCACTCAGAACACTGCATAACTACACTAACTAATGAGGCTGATTATTTTGTTGCCCAGGATCCCAGATGAATTATAGATATTAGATTGGCCATCTATTGTCTGATAAATGTAACAGCTGTAGAGGTTGGTCTCCTTCTTTTGGGATTTTGCATCTCACAAAGAAACTAAGTTCCCAAGGTTGAAGTCCATTTTCTTATAACTGCATGCGGGCTGTCAAATGTATTTTATATTAAAAGTGAAAATTGCTTTTTGATGTTGTGTCACTCAGAGTGAAAAATGACATATAAAAAGATAAGTGTACCATTTTAAGACTTTGACTAAGGCAATGGAAATTTAATAAGATGGCAATTTAATAAGAAATAACTTGGTATTGACAGCTTTCAATTAATCTCTGTAAGAAGAAAAGAATGAATAGCCCCAAATGTCAGATAATTAATGTTACTTATAGTTAGCTTTGTAAGGTATGTTCTGCTTTCTTTTGGCTGGGGATGACTTTATTTTAAATCAAATACTGAGGCCCTAGCTGGTTTGCCTCAGTGGCTAGAATATTGGCCTGGGGACTGAGGGGTCCCAGGTTCGATTCCGGTCAAGGGCACATGCCTGGGTTGCAGGCTTGGTGTAGGCTCGGTGCAACCGATCAATGATTCTCTCTCATCATTGATGTTTCTATCTCTCTTTCTCTCTCTCTCCCCCATCCTCTCTGAAATCAATACAAATATATTTTAAAAAATAAATAAACCAAATACTGAGGACATACTCTGATAACCTGACCTGGAAGGAACAAAGAGCCTGTCTAGTTTCCACTTTATTCCCATCAACTTGCTATTGAAACTTCTTCAGCAGCTCACCCATAGGCAAATAAATTGTGCATTCCCAGAAAGGCCTCTCAAAATAGCTGCAATGAGCTGATTTTGCTCAAATCACAAAAGCGTGGAAAGTAAAACTTGATACTGAGAGTTATGTGGGAAAGAAATGAGAACTAATGCTGAGTGCCATGGATGTGCAACTCATTAAACCCAAAGGCAAGATGGAGATAACTTTGAGTGTGTTTGGAACACCATCCAAGAAGGTCATTCCACCACACCAACTCATACGTATAAAGGAGCTCGGCTGTGGTGTTGCCTGTTTTCAGGGACATAGTGAAAATGCTCTGCCAGTCTTTTATCCAACCCATAACCTACTATGTACACTTTTAGTAACCCAGCATGACGTTGATGATTTTTCCCCCAAATTTAATTTGTTAATATTTTATCTATTCATTGGACATGTTTTATATTTATTGATACCTCAGAGAGATAGATAGATGATAGATAGGTGATAGATAGATAGATAGATAGATAGACAGATAGATAAGCATTGATCAGTTGCGTCAGTTGCGTTTCACAGATGCCCCTACCAGGGATCTACCTGGCAACTTGGGTATGAGCCCTCACCAGAAATTGAACCCGTCACTTTTTGTTGTATCAGACGATGCTCCAACCAACACTGTCAGGACTCATTGGACATATTTTAACTGTTCACAAAGAACTATATACTGGAGATGTTAGTGCATAGAGAAGTCCTTGATTTTAATGAGCTTATATGGTGCAGCTTTTATATAAAGAGCACAGGCCACGTGGCCGATTGAATGAGCTAAAGCAAAATTATTTAGAAAAAGCCATATCACTTTCTCAATTTTTTTTGTTTCTATTTAATAAACTCTAATGTTTCAGGACACTTAAAGATGTATGTATTAAATTCCTGTGAGTGCTGTAACCAATTACCACAGACTTGGTGGCTAAAAACAGTGGAAGTTGGTGTTCTCACAGTTCTGAAGGCTAGAAATGTGAATCAGTATCAAGAGGCTGAAATTAAGGTGTCAGCAGGGCACACCCCCTCCTGAGGTTCTAGGGGAGGATTTGTTCCCTACCTCTTCCAGCTTCTGGTGGCTGCCAGCATTCCTTGACTTGCGCCTACATCACCCCAGTCTTTTCAAGGCCAGCATCTTCAAATCTCTCTCTTCACATCACCTTCTCCTCTGGGTGTTTAATCTCCCTCTGTCTCTCTCTTAGTAAGGACACATGCCATGGCATTTACAACCCACCTGGCTAATTCAGGATAACCTCCCCATCTCAAGATCCTTAACCTGATCACATCTGAAAGTATCTTCCATATAAGGTAACATTCACAGGTGCCAGGAATGAGGATGTGGATATCTTTTAGGGGCCATTTCTCAGCCTACCACAGACTTCAAGGAATTAGGGCATTACCCTTTAAAATGTTACTTATTCTTTAAAAATAGATATTGTAGCTAACACATCGTTCCACAAAGGATCATGGACCTTACCCAACATCAAGTTTACTAATTAATGAAGAATCTGATGAAAACATAAGCACAATCTCAGGATCCCGACACCTGTGTCTAAAGGGGCCATGAACCTCTGATTCAACTTCCTAAAACTCCCTTTTTTGCCCCGGAATGCATTTTGGCTTAGGAATAAGCAACAAATGCTACCTAAAGGTGTGACACAAGTTAATTCAGGTGAAGCCATTTAGATTTAGGGCTTCTCATGTTTTTATACTTTATTAGTCACACAGGTAGAAAGTGAGTCTATATGTTCATTCCCAACAAGCTGTATCTGGTAAATCCATAAATTCCAGGTCAATTGTATAAAGTCATCAAGGCAGACCAGAAGAAAACTGCTAGATCCTTAGATGAGAAGTTCCTGAGTTATCTTGCTGCTAGTGAGTCCCATCCCAGTGTTTACAAAGGAGGTCTGGTCTTGTCAAGGTCAATACTTCCTTGGGGATGCCCTAAAGAGGGAGGGAGAAAGGAAGGATTGACCCAGGGTTAATTCTCTTTTTTTCCACAACTGAATTATGTTTTAGTTTTAGAGAGCATTTATTTAATACTATATCCAGATATTAGTGACACTTTTGAAACCTTATTCTGTAGAAATGAAGTACATAAATAAATCCATAAAAATAAAATTATTTCTTTCAATCTATCGTGAAATGACTCTGTGTGTGTGTGTGTGTGTGCGTGTGCGTGTGCGTGTTTTCTACAACAGGAGTATAGAACAAACAGAAATGAAAGGGAACTATATAACAGCATAATGTCTGCTGTTTGAACAGAAGTTGGTATATTTGCTTATACTGAAGATGCCTCAGGGACTTCAGCTAAGAGAATGATCATCAGTGTGTGTAATTTATTTATGGGATATTTAGATGCCTTTATTGCACGAGATTGAAAACAATTAAATCCTACTTCTATCTGATGAATGAAAGAGTGACTTGAATAGAATAATGGGGCTCCTATTTTTATTAATGGACAGACCTGCCTTGGTTTCACAGTTAACCTTTGTTATAAGACAATAATCAAAGTAAGATGGTTTTCTCTTTCGCTTTTTATTTATTTGGCTTTTGCATGGAAGAAACAGTGTATACTTGGCACCTGATATTTCCAGTGCCATCTGTCTGTTGGTTTCCTTGCTGTGAACAGACCCACAGCATCATGTGGGTGTGGGGAGGAAATCATTATTCGAATCTTTTCTAAGAAGGTCAACTCTGTGTGGCTTCTGAATGCCCTTGGGGCGTGAAGGTTGGATGACACATTGCTTTATTCGGCTCTCCTTGCTCTGTGCCTTAAGAAGACCTGCTCATCATAGGACCATTGCTGCCCTCCAACCTCCCTTTATATCTTTTAAAGGTAGGATTTAAAGTAAGGGCAAAAGGACAGAATCTCCAAGTGGCTACTTCTAATGTTGGCCTGACATTTTTCAAAGTACTGCTTTCAGGAAAGGAAAGAGGAAGGATTTTTTTTCTTCTTTGCTGGATCTTTGAGATCCTACTTAGCGTTACCTGAAGTGCATATACTAGTATCAAAGATGTCATGCAAGATCTCAGGAGATACCCAGGTGTTAACTAGTGGCCTTATCACTCCCCCAACAAAGACCTTCGCCCTTAGCACTGTGCTTATGATAGAGCCTGGTGTTTTGTAGGGAGTGTTAAGGTTTTTAAAGCAATTTTATAGATATTATCACATTTTCTCCTCCAGAATAACCCTCTGAAGTAGACAGGACAGATATTAATCTTGAATTTATAGATGAGAAAATTGAGGCTAAGAGAAGTCAAGTAACTTGCTCAAAGTCTTATCATTCTTAATCAACAGAGTGGAGCTAGAGTTCATTGCTCCAGAAGCTTAATCCTTATTGTCAGCCGAGATAGACACACATTCCTTCAGGGACCTCCTGGATAATATAATTGGGTGAGCTTGGGAGGGGGAAGGAAAGAGTGGTGGGTTCAGAGGTGATCTAATAAAGTGTGAACAATTTTTAAGGTATTGTGTTGTCAGTCTTTTTCTCCCTCCGTCTCTGCTTCCCTCCTTCCATTCTCTGTCAGTAAGACTGGAACCCTACTGGGTCTCAAGGAGCCATACATTTGTCACTCTTGTCTTTCAATTTTGCAGACAATTTGAAAGATAAAGTAAAGTTGCAGACAATTTGAAAGATAAAGAAAGATAAAGCGTAGTTGTTTAGCAGGGAACCTTGCATAAATAAGGTTAACTAGAGGCCAATTGGGGGTAGCATTTGGCAGTACAGTCTGTGATAGATATGTCCAATGTGACCTGGGAAAGATCTAGAATGGTCAGCCCAAAGCCTTGTGTTGGTTCCATTGCAAAAGGCTGAACCGTATTGGGACGTGAGAGACCATCTAGTGAAACTCTCATTTTCAAGCATTTTAGGGAGTGTGGGTATTATAGCACTTACCTACTTCCACAATAATGCTGCATAAAACACACAAACCCTCAGTAGCTTATTTCAACAAATGTTTATGGCTCATGGGTCTTACATCAGCCAGGGCACAGCTCTGCATCTCTGCTGATCTTGGCTTGTCTGGGCTCACTTACATATCTGCACTTGGCAGACTGTTGGCTGATCTAGCCTGGCCCTGGCTGGGGAGACTGGGACAACTGTGTGCAGCTCCCTTTGTCTCACCCTCCAGCAGGCTAACCCAGGCATAACCTCAAGAGTACGGCGGCAGAGCAAGAGCAGAAGAGGAAACAGACAAGGTCTCCAAAGACCTAGCCTTGGAGTAGTAAGCTGCTGTTCTGTTGGACAAAGCACATCACGTGGGGTGGAGAAATATACCTCACCTTTTTGTGAGCAACTCCAAAAATCATATGGCAAGAGGTATGGGTAGGACAGTAATTACTAAATACGAGAGGCAGTCATGCACTTGCACTGGTCGGTACTCAGCTGAGTATGTTCTACAAATCTCTGGAGTTTGTCTTCTCTTTTTCTCTCTCTGCCTCCCCCTCCCTGTCCCCTACCGCCTCTCCTCTCCCTCTCTGGTACTCTATCCTGACAACTCCAGCTGCTTTGGTCTCTCAGCTCAGTCTATACAACTCAGGACATCTGTTGGTTCTCTCCTGGGGTCCCCTTTCCTGTATAAAAGCCTAGAAAACTCCCTCTTGAGCCTTAGTATCCTTATGTGAGAAAAATCAAAGTACCTAGTCAGTAGGGTTGTTTTTGAAGAATGATGTATCTATACAGCAGAGGAATATAAATATAAATTCCATTTTCCTTATATAGTATTATATATTATATATACTTTCCTCAAGATTAATTTTGAGAAATGGCAGTCCACTCACCAATCCTGAGTCCACCCCTGAGAGGCTCATTTCTCCCATTCGTTGTTCCATGGCTCCCGGATTTTATAGCGTCTTCTCACCAGCTGTGCTTGCCCCAGGCTGGTTAGCTCTACGCTTTCTTCATTTCTGCAATACACTTGTAATTCTAAGGGGATATTTGCTAGCAGACTTTTACTAAAGCTTCACAGAGAGAAATTGTAGCAGACAATGAGAGAAAACTTTAAATTCAGTGTTAGTTATTAATATTTGTACATGCACCAGAAATCCTCAGCCACAGGGGAGTTCTCTCTGGCTGTGTGCTGCCTTGTTGGCCCTGTCTCAGCCAGGTCCTGGGATTCTCTCCCACTCCTACCTTCTGCCCTCTAGTTTGTCTCTCTGTCTGTGTCCCTTCTTCTCTCATCATCCTTTTTCTGATCTATCCAGTTGCTTACTTAATATTCCCAAATTTCTTTTACTCTTCCATAGAGGCCAGACTAGCTGTCTGCCTTATCCCTGCTTTACCTTTGGCCTACTTTTGCATAAATAGACATTAAGTGTAGTGCTTCTGTTAAAAAAATATCTAAAAATTTCCCCAGGTTTCCATCTTTCCTAATACAAAAACAACAAACAACAACAAACACACACACAAAATAACAGTCATACGCTTTGTGATTACATGTTTCTTGTAACATATCTGAGATCAATTTCATGGTCAGGGGTGTCCTCAGTAGTGTTAAAGGGAGACATTCCCTATTACAATAGGAAATCTAATAGAAGCTTTCTAACAAACCTGTTTGTCCATGGTGGTCTTTGGAAGGATTTCCATTTTTGTTAAAAGGAGAACCATCCTCATGTAAATGACTCTACTTTAGTAAGTCATTCAAAATCTGTTTGATAAAACCAGTGTAGGAATTCTTGGTGCAAACAGTTTTGCTTTGGCCTCTTTTACCGCAGTGGTGTGTGTAAAAAGGGGCAGTTCTGATGAAGTGGGTGGGAAACTTCCTGGAGTCTCGCCAGTCTTTCAAACAGGCCATCAGGTTAATAACAATGATAGGCAATGTCATGTTCTCCATCTCAACATCAATGCCCATTGCCTTCACAACTTTGATCCCAGTACGTAAGCATGTATTCATTTGTTTAATCGCTTGCGAACCATCTTCCTTACTAAACTGTTACTTTTTTTTAATACATTTTATTGATTTTTTACAGAGAGGAAGGGAGAGGGATAGAGAGCTAGAAACATCGATGAGAGAGAAACATCGATCAGCTGCCTCCTGCACATGTCCTACCGGGGATGTGCCCACAACCAAGGTACATGCCCTTGACCGGAATCGAACCTGGGGTCCCTCAGTCTGCAGGCCGACGCTCTATCCACTGAGCCAAACCAGTGCTGGCTAAACTGTTACTTTTGTGAGGCTAAAGGATCTGTTTGATTCATGTACAATTCAATAGTCTGTGCTGAACCCAATGTCTGCCCTTTTAAGCACTTGATAAGTGTTTATTGTTGAATCTAGTTCCGAGAAAGTATGTTCTTTTAAACATAAAGTAAAGCCCAGTAAAATACAACCAAAGGATTATGTTTATCAGCCAGTACCAATATTATTACTGAGTAAGAGGTAGAAGATGTCTCTTTCAAATTATACTACTGTTCTAGGGTTATTAATAAGTAAAGCTGGTAACTTATGTCTTTATGCATCTCTTTTTAAATAAGAGAGCATTAAAAAGCTTTGAGCTGACTGGAAGAAAATGTGTCCACACAGAGGTGTGTTTTGAGAGATGTGGTTGTGGGTGTGCGTGGAAGGAGGAGGACATGAGAGAAGTCACTGATAGATGAGCCCCTGAACTCAGAACAACCTTGTGTAGATGGCTGTGTAGGAGAGGGGAAATGTGTGGGCACCTATGTACCAAGTAGCATTATATGGTCTATTGGAGGAGTTAGATCTACAAGAGAGCTCATGTGCGTTTATTATATCACCAAGACTTGGATTAATACTTATGCTAGTATAAGCACAGAGGATACACGTAGACTGAAAATATCAACCATGTCTTGGGTGCTGGGATAATGAGTGAGGTGTTTTGTTTGTTTTATTTTTTTTCTACTTTGTGCTTCATATGTTTTTCTATTTTTTCTTACAATGAACAATATATAATCAGAGAGATTTTAAAGGCATAGTGTTTGCCATGTATATTTGGTGAAAACTATTTGTTTTGCAACCTCATAGAATGCAAATTAAAAGCTACTCTAGAAGCACACACTGTAAGTATTGCTGAGCTATCAGGTAATTTGACAGCCTTAAGGCTTGCAATGTTTTATTGATGTTAGGGTACATAAGCTAATTTAAAAATAAATATTTTTACTTAAAAATTTTTAGAAAAGTATTTTTTAAATTTTCTACACAGCACCAATTTTTTGTCTAGAGGTTTTATGGCTTATGAACGTGCAACTTTCTATTTGACCTAATGACTCTATAGATATTTTTAATGAGCTCATTTGACTATGGAGAAAATCCTTATATGTCAATTTTTAATGTAAATGAAACACATTCTAAAGACTAATAATTAGCTGATTATAAAGTTATGCTATTAATTTTGACATTTTGCAGTCATTTCAAACTCTATATTATTGTGTTTTATTTTCCGTGGTGCTGAATATATATGTGTGTTTCATCATTTGCTTGGGATGTTTACAGTTTAATGGATTTTATCGTGGCATACATTAATGTCCCAACAATTTTTCTACCTGCAAAATAATTGAGTTATAAATGAGACAATTTCCAATGATATATTCCTCTGCACTGCAAAATCTCTGCTTTAAAACTGACATATTAAAAACTAAAAACCCAACTAGGTGGTTTCAACTTTTGTATTGCTAATATAACTTCTATAAAATTCTTTTCAGAAAAAATGATGTAATCTATTATATCTGAAATCTCATTCTTTTCTTCTTTGATTACTGTCATTCCTAAGATATTGAAATCATACAGTAAATCATAGATTTACAATACCCAATATGGGAGCCAGATATGGCTATGGAGAACATGAAATGTGGTTACTCCAAATTGAGATGTGCTATAAAGCATTAAATACACACGGGATTTCAAAGATCTATTATGAAAAAATTTCATTCTCAATGAATCAGAATATTTCATTGGTACATGTTTCCATTATATTTTGGCTACATTGGTTTAAGTAAAATATTTTATTAAAGTTAATTTTACTTATTTTTACCTTTTTAATGCAGCTATTAGAAAATTTAAAATTACATATGTGACTCATATTGGTGATTCACATTTATATTGCACCGTTGGTCAGTGCTGCTTTAGAGCTTGCTTCTTCTTCAAGGAGATTTGTTCTACCCAAATTTGTTGATGAATGAAGCCTTCATTCCTTGTACACAACATCAAAACTTGACAAATTAGTATCCACCAGACTCTGCTATGATGTCAGTGTCCACTGGACCTCATCAAGGTATTTCTTGCTGTGTATTGTAGGACAGTAACTTTCCTTGTCCTGACCTTTGGGTTTTGTTTTAGGGGAACATTTCCTATCAACTATTGACACACATGAATCCCAGTTACTTTTCAGTGGGTGAAGCTGAGTCCTTATTGTGCCGTGCCAGCACAGCCAAGGGTTCGGTGAGCCTGAGGAGGGGTGGTGAAGGATTAAAGAAAAGACAGACAAAGAGAATATAGCTGGGGCTTGGTGGATCTCCTGTGCCTGGATGAAGCTGAGTCCTTATTGTGCCGTGCCAGCACAGCCAAGGGTTCGGTGAGCCTGAGGAGGGGTGGTGAAGGATTAAAGAAAATACAAAGAGAATATAGCTGGGGATTTGTGGATCTCCTGTGCCTGGATGAGGCCACAGAAAAGGATCCTGCCAGCAAGCTGAGGCTTTATTTTATAATCAGAGAAAAACAAGGTAGTGATCAACATAGTTACAATGTTCTTGTGAGTTTCACTTGTTTTGGCAGCACTTGCTGCACCTCCCACAGCCCATTAGCTACCCAGGAAGGATCTAGAAGGCGGCCACAAGGTCAAGCTTAATTATGCTAAGAGGGCTCTGCCCTCTAAGCTGGGACTTGTTTGTGGCTCAGCCACAAGTCAATCCGAGGCTTAACTCTAGAGCTGCTCCCTACACTTATATAATAGATCAAGGATTAGCACAGAAAACCAGATGACAGGAATGAGAAGTCAGCAATCAAGAGCTTAATGAAATAGACAATCACTTGCTTGGGCTAACAGTGGTTGCTGGTGTCTGCAGTTTAATGTGGATGTGCATGTGTATTCATTCCTAGGGATTCGGTATGTCATGTTGGAACACACTCCCATCATCATATATTTTCCATATTTCTTTAAGACCTTTTACCTTTTACTAAGAATGAATCTTCAGAGCCTACAATTCTTTTTTTTAAATGTATTTCTTTATTGATTTCAGAGAGGGAGAGATAGAAACATCAATGATGAGAGAGAATCATTGATCGGCTGCCTCCTGCACACCCCCTACTGGGGATCGAGCCCACAACCCAGGCATGTGCCCTTGGCCGGAATCGAACCTGGGACCCTTCAGTCCACAGGCTGACGCTCTATCTACTGAGCCAAGCCGACTAGGACGAGCCTACAATTCTTTTAAGCATGCACATATTTTTACTTTTAAAGGTTTGTGATGCAGAATGAAATAATAAATACATAAATTCAGAGCATGGGCTCAACATTCTTAAATTTCTTATGTAACAAAGGTAATGATTATAAAGTATAGGTCTCTGTAGGAGAAGTGTCTCTTTTTCATTTTTTCCAAAAACATAGCAGTACAGTGCCAGTTATAAATTGAAGTATCCTTCCTTGTGGTAATTTTACTGATGAAAGTTGCTATTTTATTTTAAAACTTAAGGCCTGGTGCACGAATTCGTGCATCAGTGGGGTCCCTCAGCCTGGCCTGCGGGATTGGGCTGAAACCAGCTCTCCGACATCCTCTGAGGGGATGTAGGCCAGGCCGAGGTTCCCACCAGTGCATGATCAGGGCCAGGGAGGGACTCAGGAGGTTGGCCAGCCAGGGAGGGACTGCGGGAGGGCTCCAGGGCATGTCGGGCCATCTTGCTCAGTCCTGATCTGCGGGATCCCAATAGTAAGCTAACCTATTGGTCGGAGTGTCTGCCTCCTGGTGGTCAGTGCACATCATAGCAAGTGGTTGAGTGGCCTTAGCATATCATTAGCATAGTATGCTTTGATTGGTTGAATGGACGACTGGCTGACTGGACACTTAGAATATTAGGCTTTTATTATATAGGATAGTAATTATAAAAGGGTCAAATTGATTTGTAGTAGTTTTATTGGAGTTACGAACTATTAATAGTTTTTACTTATTTTAATTGATAAGTTGCCATATATTTTAATCTTCACTATGTTAATAATTATTTAAGTCTGCTATGATATATGTGTCACTATTTTACATGTACATTATTTTGACTGTGTTTAGAAGAATATTATTAGTGTTTGAAACTTCAAATCTCTTTCTATAGCCATATGTATGTATGTGAAAGGAATAGTATAATGGATTTCCACATTTTCTCTAACAATGGTTGAAGCTAGATTTATACTGCTTTTTTTCTAAAAGAAATGTTTCATCTTTAAAGGGATTTCATCAAACATTTAGCAGCACTTGACAATATAGGGAGTCTAGCATGAACTCAATAAGCTTAAAATGCTCTAAAAACATCATTTTAGTTATTTATTAGGTCTCCCACGGGTATTTTCACTGCTGTCCTGAGCCACAGGTTTCTAGCTCAGGTGGTTTGGGTATAATATGACTTTACAGAGAAAAATATATAATTGTCCTTTCATACGCCCCTTTAATAAATCCACTAAAAAATGTTAATGAGCCTCAAAGTACAAAGTGAGATGGAAAGATCATATTTCTTTCTCTTTCTAAAACATGTGGCTGTTGTGTAGAAGTCACACATTAGGTGGCACAGGGACAAGGCAGGCGACATAAGTGGGTGCCACATAATGAGTTGGGATTATGAAAAAGTAAATAGCTCATGCCCTTTATATGTCATTTAAGAATCCTATGTGGTAGCAAGTAAGACAGACTAAAAGTAAGAGTGTTTTAGGAAAATGGCTTTTTACTTTCTTATAAAAGATGACTTTAGGTAGAAAGTCTCAGGCCATAGTGGTGACTCCATGGCCATCAGAGATGCAGGATTTATACACCACATAGCAGATCACCCTAGTGTCATAAACCAGAAGAATGTACTATTACTCATAGGTCTACATATAAGCTGGGAGAATTTTCTGATCTTGCCTGGTATTTCATCATTCTCTAGCTTGAAATATTCCATGTATCAGGGGAAGATTTCTGAGAGAGTAAACCCTCAGGGCCAGTTGAGGTCTAGGTTCAAAACTGATACTCTGTCACTTCTGCCACATTCTCTTGGCCAAGTCAAGTCCTAAGGCCAGCTCAGATTAAAAGGATTGGAAAACAGGCTCCACATCTTGATATTACAAACTGTATCAATAAAAAAAGGTAGCTTAGAAAATTAGGCCACAGCAAGTCTACCACAATTTTCTTCTACTTTGGCCTCTACTTGAAGAGAGGATGGATGCATGCCTTCTTTCTTACCTCAGGGTCTAAGATGACTGCTGTAACTCCAGCCAGCACCTTGAATTTCCAGGCCAGCAGCATTAGAAAGGGAGAAAGCAGATAGGGGTCATGTCTACCCTCTGACCTATCTAATGAACTTTCCTTAAAGTCTCACTGAAACACTTATGCTTATACATTACTGACCACTCCTGGAAATGAAAGAATAGGAAGTCTAGCCTTATATCTGAAACCTTGTGCCCAAACAAAGTCAGAGTTCTGATGCTCTGGAATCCAATGGTGAGTCAATAACCAGCAGTATCAGACATACTAACCACAGGACCCAACTTCTATTTTACTTTAATTATTGGACAGTGTTATCAAACATCCTGACTTTTCAAAACACTTCACAAATACAGAAATGTTATATGAAACCTCCTGTATTTTATATGTTAGCACCTAATTCAAACACTTTTAAAATTTATTTTTAATATTTATTAATTAATTTATTTTTAACATATTTTTATTATTGAAAGCATTACAGATTTCTCCCCCCCCCAGCATTGACCTGCTCCACCCCCCCCACCCCCTTCCCAGGCCTTCACCACACTATCATCTGTGTCCATGGGTTATGCATATCTATATATGTAAGAGCTAATATGCTAATTAGACCAAACAGCAGAACATCCATCCAGATGACCTTCCGGATGAAACCGGGGCTGCGAGGGCCGAGCCCCCTTGCACGAATTTCATGCATTGGGCCTCTAGTCTATATATATAAAAGCCTAAGCGACCTTTACAACCAGTCGCTATGACATGCACTGACCACCAGGGGGCAGATGCTCAACATAGGAGCTGTCCCCTAGTGGTCAGTTCACTCCCACAGCTAACCTCCCGTGTCTGGCCAACCTCCCGCAGTTCCTCCCCCAGCCTGGCCCGATCACTGGCCAGGCTGAGGGACCCCACCTGTGTACGAATTTGTGCACTGGGCCTCTAGTATGCATAAAAATTCTTTGGTTAATCTCTTCCTGCCCCCCTGCTGTTCCCTCTGAGATTCTTCAATCTGTTGCATGCTTTTGTTCATCAGTTTATTTTGTTCATTAGATTCCACATATAAGTGAGATCATATGATACTTGTCTTTCTCTCACTGGTTTATTTTGCTTAGCATAATACTCTTTAGGTCCCTCCATACTACCTCAAAGGGTAAAAGATCCTTTTTTTACTGCTGCATAGTATTCCATGGTGTAAATGTATCACATCCTTTTTATCCACTCATCTACTGATGGGCACTTGGGCTGCTTCCAGATCTTAGCTATTGTAAATAGCGCTACTATATATTTAATATTTATTTTGAAATAATTTTAGACCTACAGGGAATTTTGCAAAAATAGTATAGTCCCCAGACAGTCTTCATCCGTAATGTTAACATTTTACATAACCATATAAAATGATCAAAAATAGGAATTTAAAAATGTATAAGACTATAAATCAGGAGTTGGCAAACTTTTTCTGTAAAGGGCCGATGGTAACTATTTTAGGTGACTGTCACTACTACTTAACTCTATCATTGAAGCACAAAAACAGTCACAGACAACATATAAACAAAGGAGAGTATCAGTGTTTCAATAAACTTTATATACAAAAATAGGTGACTGACCATATATGACCCATGAGCTGTAATTTGCCAATTCCTAATATAAACTAAGTTAAAGGCCTTATTTGGTTTTATCAGTTTTCCCATTAGTTCCTTTTCTGTTTAATCCAAGATCCCAAATTTCATTTAATTGTCATGTCCCCTTAGTCACCCTCAGTCTAAGACAGTTACTCATTCTTTTCTTATCTTTCCTGAACTTGATGCTTTTGGAGTATATTAGTCAGTTATTATGTAGAATGTCCTTGAATTTTGATTTGTCTGATGGTTTCTCATGATTAAATTGCGACAATGCACAAATACAGCTATATATGCATGAGTTAGTATACATACATATCTGGGAGCTGGTATGCTCTTTGCTACTGGGATATCATTGATTTTAGGCTTGTTTCCTAACTCTGACTGCTAAACAAACCTAAAATCAATGACACCCCAGTAGCAAAGAGCATACCTAGCTCCCAGATTGAGATTTCTAAATCCCATTCTCCAGTGAAAGGAACCAGGGCTCCTTGGAGGCATAGTTGATTCTGTGGCTGGGACAGGGAAAATATGAATTGCCCAGAATATTTATGTTGTCAGAAAGTAAGATAGCACTCACAAAAAGAACAAGAGCATGTCTAAAGGACACATGAGCCCATCTGAAAGAGTTCCCAATGGCCAAAACTGAGGCAAGTTGGGCAACAAAATATGTAATGAGTTTTGGATTGTAACCCCTAGAATAAAATAAATACCCCCAAGTACTTGGAAGAATTCCAATTAAATACATAGAATTAAATAAATTCCAATGAAAGAATGGGAGGAAATAAAAAATATCATTAGACAAATGCCACCGTAATAATTGTTACAGACACAATCCACTGAAGGTTGCTAAAACCAGTGGGCTAAGGCTTGTGGGGAACAGGATATTTACATCTTCTAAAGAGTTTGTGGGAAGGACCAAGTTGCACACCAAGGCTGGCTTCTGCCATCACCAAGCTTGGGATCGGGCCAGCAAAAGGCCCAAGGGACCCCGAGATCCTGCTTTGCCTGCCAGCTGTCTGTTACACTCAGTCCCTGAAAGAGCCTCTGCTAGTACTCGAGTTGCATGAGGAAGTTTCTCAGTGAGTCACCAGGTAGGGGTGAGTGGTTTTCAAGAGGTTGATTCAGGTTCCATCTCGGTGCCAGTGCTGGGTCTGAGGCCACTCAGCAAAAGTCCCCGGGAATACCAGGTCTAGTTGCCATCCATCAGGTGCCCACAGCGGGGTTGATGGGGTGGGGTCTCAGGCAGTTATCAGGGTGAGGCCAGCAGAGTTTATCTGACCCAAACAGACCAAGATTTGGCCCTGTGAAAGGAGGGATCTGCATCAGTCTGGCATGCAAGGGAAAAATGGTCCCATCCTAGAGCAGTAGTCAGCAAACTCATTAGCCAACAGAGCCAAATATCAACAGTACAACGATTGAAATTTCTTTTGAGAGCCAAATTTTTTAAACTTAAACTATATAGGTAGGTACATTGTTATTAACTTAATTAGGGTACTCCTAAGGCTTAGGAAGAGCCACACTCAAAGGAGGGATCTGCACCAGTCTGGCATGCAAGGGAAAAATGGTCCCATCCTAGAGCCACACAACTCAGTCTGTCCCAGATTCTGCCGGGAGTCTGAGCTCAGCAGGATGGTCCACCGGGAGTGGATCTCCTGTAAGGGGGAGACATTGGTCAGGCTTTTGGAGGGTGGGAGGAGTGGTCCCTGCTCCAGAGCCACACAACTCAGTATGTCCCAAATTCTGCCCAGAATTTCTCCACAGGGAGGGGCCACCAGCAGTTGGGAGGATGGGGCTTCTTGGAGCCTGGAAGGTGGGATTAGTGGATCTCAGTTTTACAGGAAAGTGAGGTGACTGGCCAGCCCCACAGCCACACAACTCAGTTACTGACACTCCTGAGTCTGCTTGGACCTCTGCTTCCTTGTTCAGACAGCTGACTCCTCCACAACTGTGTGAGCTCCACAGGATAGGATGACTGGGAGACCAGAGGGTGGGGCTAATGCAGTCCCCCAGGCTGATGCCACATGGAGAGGAGTGCTCTCCCCAAGAAAGATGGTGTCTGCGATGTGGGAGAGGGACTCAGCACAGGGATCTGGCGGCTGACCCTTCAGCTCTCTCTCCAGCACCACAAACTCCCTTATCTTCTCAAATGACTCTAGTCCACTCTGCCCTTCTTCGGCCAGAGCCAGGGTGAGTGGCTGTGAATAAGATTTTGTGTGCTGGCCTTTTAAGAAGGTGCTTGTGTCTCTAGCCAACTCCCATCTCTCCCTGATGGACAGAATTCCCACTGATTGCACAGCCAGGTGTTATGTGGGCACCTCTTTCTAACTCTGGTGCTCTCGGCTGGGGAGCCTGACAAGGAGTTGAGACCCCACGCTCCTCAGGGGGAAGCTCTGCAGCAGAGATAGTCCTTCAGAATCTCAACTGCCTCCTGTGGGTGCAGGGCCAGCCCTTGTTGTGTCTCTGCCCTTCCTACCAGTCTTGATTTGGCTTCCTCTGTAAATCCTTGATTATAAGGCTTGTCTTCATCTAGTAGTCAGTTGCTTATTCAGATTGATTGTTGTATATTTTAGTGGTAATTCCAGTATTGTTCTGGGAGATGAGTGTAGCTTCCATTTACTCCACCACTGCCTTTGATCTCAAATTTCTCCCCATTCTTTAATAAATAAATATAAAGATGGTATTAAAAGGTTCCATATCTTAAACAATCAAAGCAAGGAAGTTTAACTTCTCCTTGTTTTTTAAATACATTTTTTAGTGATTTCAGAGAGGAAGGGAGAGGGAGAGAGAGATAAAAACACCAATGATGAGAGAGAATCCTTGGTCGGCTGCCTCCTGCACACTCCTTAGCCGGAATCAAACCTGGGACCTTTCAGTCTGTAGGCCGACGCTCTATCCACTGAACCAAACCAGCTAGGGCTCCTTGTTTTAATGATACCTTCAAAATGGTATGTTCAAACCTTGTTGACTGTGTAAACAAACTTTTTGTGAAACTTTGCAACTACAGTTTAGCATATTTAACATGTTGATATGCCCATGTTGCAAGGCTTAAGGGGCTTTATAAAAGTCTGACTTCCTCCATACACATTATAGCTGAAGCTGCAGGATATGGAGCAAGTCCTTGTGAATGAGGCTGGATCAGTGAAGACATGGGGGAGGGGCGTTAGAGAACACCTGGAAGCTATTGCTACATTGGGATGACTAGCAAAACTGAACTGTAATGGAAATTGACTTCACAACACATAAATATGTCCCACTAATTACAGACCCAGAAGCACCCCCAACTTAAGTTTTCTTTCAGCTAGAGCCCCAGAATAGCTGTAGCCACCCCAACTCCACGCAACACCTAGAAAGCGTGATGTAGGAAGTTGGAATGCAAAGAGACAGCTGTCTTAACCAGTTGTTGTTAAAAAGCTTACATTTTCCCATATTTCAAAAATATATAACCGTGTGAACATTTTGTAAGGTCCTGCCCGGCGTTGATGCCCATGAACACGTGAGTGGCTTCATGATACATTTATCTCTGTTCCTTAATGTGCAGGAAAAATATCAGAAGCAAAGTCAATGAGGACATTGATGACAAATCAGTAGCTGAGTGTTGGCAATTCAAAGAAACCCTGAAATCTTACACTTGAGAGAAGATTCTCAAATTTGCAAATAATCCTTAAAAAGATCATACTCCAGGACCAAAAACTTTAATAAACCTTTAAGCTATGAATTAATTTTTTTTTTTAGTCAATCAGGCGGGCTTTTTCTTGAAAGAGGCCTGTGCAGGTTAGGGAGCCTAGGTTCTGTGGTTCATTCACTTGTTTATAATTCAGGTTCTGTTACTAATTTTTATCTACCTGAGCCCATGGACTTGATGTTTAGACCCCAACTTAAGAATCTTTGCTTTAAAGAGGGGAGTGATTATAAGAATGGACTCCATGGTAGCCCCTCCTCTCTCTGTCTGTCTTTCTCTCTTCCCCTGTCTCCCCACCATTCCTTTATCTCCCCCTCTGTCTTTGGAAATCTAAGCTCAGCAGGATCAGCATGGACAGGTACAGATTCATTGAAGTGGAGATTAGAGATGCTTCTTGTTCCAGAGATATCATCACCAGGTTTAGAGCAGTTATCTTTTACTGGTTTCTGTATCAGATTAACTTTAAGTTAATTTCTGTATAACTCAAACACGTAGGAATTAAAATAACTTTTCTGAACCTAATGTTGTATTGTGATTCAGTTTCTGAAGTTCTTACACACACATCATCTCACTTAATCCTTTAAAAATTGGGTGGGTATGGGCTATCATGTGAGTACATGCTGTTGTTACCTTGGGTTCACAATGAGGAAGCTCAGATACAGAATGGTTTAGTCAATCAAGTTTAAAAAGCAAGTACATACCAATAGAGTTAGAACCTGGGGCAGCTAGCAAATAAAAATTTTAAGTGCCTTTTCTATTCAACCAGAAAACCAGTATATCCACACTTAATTGTTCACTTGGTTTTTCAATACAAGGAACAGTTACTCCTAAAATGTAAGCCAATATGTTACAAACTGCTCTTCCGGATGAAAAGAGCATTCATGTGAGAGCATTACCTCTAGTTTACCATCCCAAAAGGCTAAATTCTTTCCTTGTCTCAAGGGGAATGTCTCATAGAGGCATGATAGCTAAACAGGGTATTTTCCTGTAGGAAGAGGTGAGATTGTTTTTAAAAATCAAGTTTCATTATTATTTGAAAAGAAAAACAAAATAGTTCTCAACCCATATGCGAGGAAATCCACAGACAGCAAGTTCAGTAGGTTCCTAAAAAGGTTCCCTGGAGAGAATTCACTGTCGTCGACAAGTGCATAAATAATTACTGCAAAATGAAGTCCCATGTGTCACAGTTATCTTGTTCCGAATGGATCCATTTTGAGTGGATTAGGTTTTCGACTGCCCCAAAGTTATTCATTCAAATTTTTAGTGTTTCTGTGATGTTGCTTTCTCCCATGGAAGCAGAACATACCTTATTCCAACCCCGAGGACAGAGGAAGGGATGCTGAGCTCTGGCTGTAAATATTTTATTATAGAGAGAGACAAAGATCACAGAGGGGCAGGCAAGTAGCAGGAAACAAATGTGATGTTGTTTCCAATTCCTCGGAGGAGGTTTATATTAAACTGTCTCTGACGGCTTGTTCTCTGCTTGGCTTTTACTCTGTCAAACCTGGTAATGAAACCCTTTGTGTATCTAGGGTTTGCCTATTAGAAGCGGAGCACAGCCTCTGGCTGAGGGTCTAGAATTTCCCACATTGTGAAGTATACACAAAGAGAAAGCTATTATAAAAACGGTACAGCGCTGAAGTGGTATTTTCAAGAAGGATGGTCCATATTAATTTCTTTTTGAAAGATTCCATTTTAGTAAGAATAATAAAAAGGTTAAAAGCTAAATGGTGTATTAGGTCTTCTCCATAAAACTCATTTTTCCTCCTCTTACCCCCATTGTGTCAGGGTTGTTGGAAGACTTTAACCTAGACGGTTTAGCATCTGTCATGATTTTATACCCATTCTGGAGTTCATTTGGCCAGAACTCAATATTAATGAGGCCAAGGACAGAGCTTATTCTCTTTGAGAGAGAGAGAGAGAAAAAAAAAAGTCTTGTTTTTCTAACATAATAACGCAGACCACATATCAAACCTACCATTCACAAATTTGCATCTCTGAATACAAAGGGAAGTGGATAAAAGGGTGAATAATGCAACAAACATTTTAAGATTGCATGACGGATGGGCTCCATTTCATCCTGGGTCTATAACACCTTAAAATGTATCTGCATCAGATATTCATCCTTGAATGTGTGTCGGGGGGAAAGGTGTGTAGGGTCTAAACCAGTGGTTCCCAACATGGGACACATACCCTACAGGGGGGCAATTTGATTTTTAAGGGGGGCAATTCGAGAATGAGTTATTAACAGTGAATTTTTTGCATTTCTTATTATTCTAGGGGCCTCATATACAGTATATAAATATATATTGTGGCATATTTAAGCATTTCTGTTCTCTATTATGTTTTGAAACTTAATTTGCTATTTTTTTCATATCACTTCATATTATTATTATTTTTTTAATAATTTCTTCCTCAGTACTTCAACTGTCCTTTTGTTCTTTTATTTCTCTCTTTCATGGATGCCATGTTCTTTGAAAGCTTAGACCAAGTTAATGGCCTTTTAGGCTTCCTCCACATGAATAGAATTCACTTTTTGAAAAATAAGAATTATATGTCACGGGCGGGGAGGGCAGGGAGGACATCAGGATTTTAGAGATGCTTAGGTGGGGCATGACCAAAAAAAGGTTGGGAACCACTGGTCCAAACTATTTGTACTTTATGGTTGATGGTAACTCTGTTCTGTCGTACATAGTAGAATCTTAGAGTTTTTTAGTAATTTACCAGTGAGCCCAGTAATATATGCATATCTCAGAGTCAGGTGCCATTTGTAATGAAGTTCTTGTTTTTCTGATTGAGCTGATGATCAAGGTGCCCAATATTGAGGGGTTGGTTTATCAGAGAATCTATGGGGGAAAAATGTGCAAAATGGCATATGTATGAAGAGGTTAGTTGTGTTTCTTTGATAGGGATATCTCTGTTCTTATAACACACACATCACAGCTCTGGAGATGCTTATTTTGCTGGTAAGTCAAAATGTGGGTGAAGTATAACTTTTTCAAATTATGCACAGGTGACAGGTCATGCTTTTAGGTTTTAAGAGTTAAATCCAGTTATCTAAAGTGCTTCTTGGGTTGCTTTTGTAATTAATAAAAACAAGAGCCTACATTTTATACTATTCGTTATTGGCCAGGAACGTTACATAGGCCATTTTCACTTTATCTCCAAATGGTGTGCTTCTCCAGTTTTCAGATGAATTGCCCCAAACCATGCAGCTAATATACGTTGGAGCCACATCTGTCAATTCTAAATCTAACCCCTTTTTCATAAAGGTTAGAAATATTAAATATTGTTAACATTACATATGAAATTCAATTGGCTTTTGCACCTCATATTAAGATGTACTTATTAATAGCTTAAGAATGGTATAGCTATTATCTGAACACAGCCTCCTGAACACTCAGATTGCTATATTTTAAGTCAGTAGTGGCAATGAGGCTCTATCAGAGATATGTAGATAATGGTTTCTTAGTGGAATGTTTAAAGAGAAAGAAATTTGACAGGAGAGTTTTAATGATGATCTAGATAGGTATTAAAGTAAGTTGATGGTATTTGATTTATTATTAACTTGGTTATTTATAGAATAAATAGAAAATTAAAAGTAATGCTAATTCTTGCAAAATAAGCTCAAACAAATATTGGTTAATTCTATATAAAGTGTAATAATAGTGTTATTAATGAAATATAAAAATAAGATGCATTCATTTCATTTTGTTTTTCTGGATCAAGACTATTTTTGTAAAATGTATTAAATTATGTTATTGTTATGCAGTAGACACATATGGCTACATCAATCTTGAAATTGTATTTCTTGACAAGGTGACTTCTCTTCTGATATTCTGAAATATATGAAGAGACTATCATAGGACTTTAAAAGAAAATTATGCCTATATTTTAGCTGATTTTGAACTAAATTTTTATTTTGTTTCCAATTATAGTTGACATCCAATATTATATCAGTTTCAGGTTTATAGTATAGTGGTTAGACATTTATAACTTACAAAGTGATGCCCCCAATAAGTCTTGTACCCACCTGACACCATACATCGTTATTACAATGTTACTGACTATATTGTCCATTCTGTACTTTCCATCCCAGTGAGTATTTTGTAAGTGCAAATTTGTACTTCTTAGTGCCTTCACCTTTTTCACCCATCCCCCTGTCAGGCAACCCATTTTGAACTAAATTAAAAGCGCATAAGACTGAGCTTTCAGAATCACTCTGCTAAGATTTCTTGTTACGTACACACGACGTTGCGTTTAAGCAAGTCCTACTGATCTGAGCAATGGTAGTTTGACACATAGGGTAGGCTTTTAAGAAGGTGATTTACCAACAAGTTCCTTTCCATGAACTACAAATAAATCGAGGTTAAATATAACCACTTTGCCATACTGAGAAGTAAACTTAATGGGAAAATCTTTGCAAACGCTTTAAAACATAAATCTGCTTTAAAATTAGAATTCCCATGGAACTCTTAAATATTTTTAAATGCACTAGAAAGTAGATACTTAAAGTGTAAAGCCTTCATTTTTTATGTCACAGAGTATTGGCATTTTTGCAGAAAATGCCAGTGTGCTAAGTGTGTACATTGTGCCTACAGTCAACTGATGCATATAATAAAATAAAAGCAGGTATTTCTTATTATGATCTAAGGAGAAAAATGGAGCTGTCTCCTGGGAGCAGTTTGAGTTTTCCCATAGTGAATAGGTGGACTATAAACCTATAATTATTTTCGGGAAAGTCTCTATGCACTTGTCTGAAAATTGGATGAGCAATGATTAATATCAGGAAGAAGAAAAGAACTAGGATCTGGAATGTGTCCTTTTAATAGGTTAGGAGAAAATAAGTGCTTTCAGTTCTTGGACCTTTCATAAACCCATAAAATCTGGATTTAGTCTCTTTCTACCCTATCCATAGTATTTGTTATTTACTCATTTAAATAGCAGTGCTGTGCTGAACTAGAAGCAAAGTTGGGAACTTATGGATCTACATATAACCTTGATTCAGCTAATGTGCATACAGTCTATCTTTATTATTTACTAGAGGCCCGATGCACGAAATTCATGCAAGCGTAGTCCTTCCTTCTCCTGGCTGCCGGCAGAGGCTTCCCTCTGGCACCCAGGACCCAGGATTCCCTCACCGCCCCGGCTTCATCTGGAAGGTTGTCCAGAAGGACATCTGGTCTAATTAGCATATTATACTTTTATTATTCTAGATGGATTTTTATTTGCAAATTCACCTTCTCAGGTTATTTGCATTCCTGTGCTTTTGTTGGTGATTCTGCTGTTTGAAATGGCTCCCCAGCCTAGTGCTGAAGGGTTGCCTAGTGTTCTAACTGAAAGGAGGCTGTGGGGTGCCTTACAGAGAGAATATATGTCTTAGATTAAGTTTCATTCAGGCATGCGTTATAGTGCTGTTGGCTGTGAGTTGAATGTTAATGAATCAACGATATATTAAATAAGGTGTCTTTCAAAAGAAACACACATAAAACCACAAACCAAGGTTATATATTGGTCCATTGATGGAAATTTGGGGGCCAGAGACAAGCAGAAACCTAATCCCAGTTTCCCCTAAAAGCAATGGCTCAGTGTTTTTGGCAACTTCATAGAACATAGCTACTGCAGACAATGAGACGTGACTGTATTAAACATGTGTGATTGCAAGTCAGTGGACTAGGCCCCAGAGATTCAGGGATCAAGGGCACAGTTCCCATCCCCATGGGGCTCCCCATGTTGGAGACATGGACTCGCTGTGGGATAACTAGAGAAAGATGCAGGCAAGGTGCTGAGGGGAGCCTCACACTGCCTGGCTGTGGTCAGGTAATGATATACAGAGCAGTAGCTGTACGCCAGAGGAAGTGATAGAGAGTTTGGAAAGGATGTACAGCATGCAGGAGAATGTGAAGTAAATGAGGTCATATGTTTATTTTTAAACTGAGCATAATGTTGGCGGGGTTCTGACTCATGGAGGTACCATGTTGTTACAGAAATACACTGTGGCAAAATGCTTCCACCTCTTGCCAAAATGGACACGGGGGAAAAATGAAGAACACTGAAGAGCTCCACCGAAGAGTTGCACAACACCAATAAGAGCCACACTCCTCTGGAGTCTGATTCATCCACAGCCATCGTAAAAAGGTAGGGGAATCAATTATGCTATCGTGTTGCCTTTTAAAATTTTATTGTAAAGTTTGCTTATATACCACAATGGAATATTATTCGACCATAAAAAAGAAAGAAACTTGTCTGTTTACAACATTGATGGACCTTAATAGCTTTATGCTAAGTAAAATAAGTCAGACTGAGAAACACAAATACCATATGATCTCACTTAAACGTGGAATCTAAAAAAAATAATAACATTTTAAAAACTGAACTCATAGATAACAGAGAACAGATTGGTGGATGCCAGAGGCAGGGGAGGGCATAAGGGGTGGGCCAAATGGCTAAAGGGGGTCAAAAGTTACAAACTTCAGTTATAAAGTGAGATTTCCTGGTATGTAATATACAGCATGGTGACCATCTATAATAATAAAAGCATAATATGCTAATTAGGCCCAGACAGCAGAATGACCTTCCGGACATGCTTCTGGATGAAGCCGCTGAGACGGAGGCTGAGGCAGAGGCGGTTAGGGGTAATCAGGCAGGCAGGCGAGCAGTTAGGGGCAATCAGGCAGGCAGGCAGAGTGGTTAGGGGAGATCAGGAAGGCAGGCGAGCAGTTAGGGGTGGTCAGGCAGGCAGGCGAGTGGTTAGGAGCCAGCAGTCCCGTATTGCGAGAGGGATGTCTGACTTCTGATTTAGGCCTGATCCCGGGCCTAAACTGGCAGTTGGACATCCCCTGAGGGGTTCTGGATTGCAAGAAGGTGCAGAACAGGCTGAGGGACATTCTCCACCCCCCGTGCACGAATTTCGTGCACCAGGCCTCTAGTAGTTAATAATACCAGGCTGTATATTTGGAGGTTGCTAAGAGAGTGTATCTTAAAAGTTGTCATCACAAGAAAAAAAAAGTGTTGTAACTATATGTGGTGAGGGATGTTAACTAGACTTATTGTGATTATTTCACAGTATATACAAATATCAAATCATTATGTCATACACCTGAAACAAATATAAGGTTATATGTCAATTGTATCTCAATAAAAAAAAAAGAAAAATATGCAATAGCAAAAAAGCAAAAAAGTACATTTATTTATTCAACAAATATTTATTGAGTGACTTCTATGTGCCTGTAAATTGTTCTAAGCACTAGGGATATGAGAGCGAACAAAAAAAAAAGGCAAGGGTGGGGTCTTGAAGGAGCTGACAGTCTAGTGGGAGGAGAAGAGTAAGTAAATAAATGCCAAAAAATTGGAAATCCATGCAGACATTAATAAAGTTTATGAACATGGTGAATAGATAATGAGATAGTGGGTGATTGGGGCTACTTTAGTTCAGGGGTCAGAGAAGGCCACTCAGAGAATTTTGAGCTGAGACTTGAATGATGAAGAGCCAGCTGAGTCAAGGTGTGAAGATCGGACACTTTATGTGCCATGAACCGGGATCTGGATGGATATGTTCAAGGCTCAAAAAGCAGACCTGTGTCGCTTTGAGATGGGATTTGCAGAAGCATGAGGTAGACGATGACATTGGTGAGCCCTTGAGATGTGAAGTTCATTTTACTTCAAAGGAGATAGAACCCTTGGAGAGTCATTCATTAGCTGTCACCTATGGAAGAGATAATGTAGTTGGCTTAGGGACGTGACGTTGGGGATAAATGGATTTCGAATATTTTGTATCTACTTCAGGTAGGTTAAACTAGATAACTGCCAATGCTTTCTATGAATCCCCAACATAATTCTAATTTTCATATGATATGTATGCTGTTCATTTGTGTTTCAATATACAATACTCAAATGGTAATTTACTTTGCTGTTTCAAAGAACAGCTTATGGTATATATGTTTGTGGCCTTGCTTTTGAAACTTAGAGGGGGTTGATGTCAAATTGTGAAAAGAAATAAAATTATTCCCTGAAACCTTGTGTTCTAGGCAGGTTATCTTATAACAGTGGTTCTCAACCTTCTGGCCCTTTAAATACAGTTCCTCATGTTGTGACCCAACCATAAAATTATTTTCATTGCTACTTTATAACTGTAATGTTGCTACTGTTATGAATCGTCATGTAAATATCTGATATTCAGGATGGTCTTAGGCAACCCCTGTGAAGGGGTCGTTCAACTGCCAAAGGGGTCACGACCCACAGGTTGAGAACCATTGTAATATAACACATGGCAACTGGAGCCTTCCAGAAGCTTCCTTGCCTGGTTTCTCACTTCTGAGAACATTGTTGCCCAGAAGAGGAGAGGTAGGCAGTGTGAAGGATGTTCTTTCTGATAAGTATTTCAAGGACTAGAGGTTTAGACTTCAAGAGTGAAACTTTATACTGGATTATTCCTAAGTGGGACATTGAGGGAAAAACTAAGATACTACTTAAAATTGGTGGTGATGACCTTAGCAGGTCGCACCAACATTTTAATAATCCAGCAACATTTGTTGGAGCATAAAACAACCACAATGTTTTTGTTCAGAAGAATTTTCATGATAACTCAGCCAAAGAGCTCAGCAAAGTACAGAGCCCTGCTTTCCAGTGCTCACAACTTTCTGAAATAGCTCTAAATTGGGGTGCTATACCAACCCTCCCTCCCTTTACCCCACACCCTATAAAAAGGCTTTAGTTGTCAGAAACCAGCCTCAGTGCAGCGATTCTACAGTGTCAGGCAATTAAAAAACATGTAAAGCTGTGATAAAGGCAAAGGATAAAGGATATGGTACAGCAGGAGCAAGCAAGCCTGGCAAACATCAGAGAGGACTGAGGCTTGCTGGTACAGCTCCCAGGGTCCTTTCTCCATCACACAGGATGCACTTCATTTTCTGGTCACGAACCACCAAAATACATGTGCGACACCTTCGTCTCAGGGGAGCCAAGGCTCAAGCTTACTGAGGGGCGTTTTATATCTCACAGCTCCAGTAGCTAAAAGCAGGCTTTGTGAATAGGTAAACAGGTTCAAACCATCAATCCATACAGTTTCACTAAACAGTGTAGACAAGCAGGTACAGGATGCCTCTGGGGGAATTTGGGACTTTTAACAGCATATTGTAAATCACTAGCTGGTGCATTTCACTTCTGTCTTGGCCAAGAATCAATACCATGGTTCCAGGTGCCCTTTAAGATAAGCACAGAGGTACCCAAGATCAACTGCAATTTAACCCTGTCTTCACATATTCAGAGAATTGAGCCATGTGAATACATCTGAGAAGACCTAAAAATGTTATACCATATTCTGTGGTTGGTCTTGTCATATACTAGGTGGGATACAACCTTTTGATTAGCTGGGGAGATCATTAAAAGGCTAGGAAGAAGTATTTTGTTTCTGGAGCAATAAGGATAAAATAAAACAAAGAGTAGTAGTGTCTTAGGTTGGATTCCCTACAATCAGATGGAAAGACAAAAAATTTGAATATTATTTGGAAGGTGATGCCAGTATGCTTTTGTAGGGAGTGGGGATGTGAGAAGGGAAAAGAGAGGAGATAAAAAAGGTGCATTGTCACTGCTGTAACCAAGAGGAGTATGGTCTCATTGGACAATTCTGGGATACGGTATAGAATATCTTGGATTTATCCTAACTAAAGACAAGGAAACGGGTTTGTAGCCACCTTCTCCCATCTGACTTGGATGAGGGCTGCTCCCCTGGGAGGAAGTGGATGATGTTAACTTCCAGGTATTTGTGATATACCATATATGTAGACCAAGGGGACTCCAGCAACCAGAGGAAGCCCTCAGGCAAAGAGACCTGAGTATTTGCCATTGGAAGCCACCATCAGGTCAGCATGCACAGAAATTAAAAATTCCAAGGGGATGTGGGTGGAGCACCTAACAGTTTCTGCTATAAGAAGTGATACAACAACAATGCTGATAATCAAGATCATGTTACTAGAGCTGTTGTTTATTGAGTAACTGTAAGCCATGTGCTATACTAAATGCTTATGTGCATTTTATCATTTAATTCTTACTTGTTGAGCATTCACTCTATGCCAAGTTGAGGGAGGTGGGGATATATATATCTTATCACTACAGTCCTGCAGCATATTCTATTCCAGTCTTCAGTTTATAGATGAAAAGATAAGGTCAAGCAAGGTTAACCTATTTCTCTGGAATAACACATATAGGAAACAGAATTGGGATTCAAACTCTGGTGTGCCTCCAAAATCATCCCTTGGGCATCATTGTAACCCTTAATTAAGCAATTAATTATTGATATTTTTCTGATTGAAGAGTTGGCAGTTGCTACTTATATTTTTGTCCCTATTCTTAAGGAGCTCACACATTTGTGGAAGAGAAATACAGGAAAATGTGTAGTGATGTAAGGGCTATAATGGAAGTATGCTATACTAGTAGCTGTCAGTAGAATCAAGAAAGGGATAATCAGTTGGTGCTGCCTAACAAAGTAACACCATGACCTAATGGCTCAAAACAATAAGCATTATTGCTTATGAGTCATGGGTTGAGTTGAGAAGGTCTCATCTGGCCAGGTTTTTGACTGATCTTAGCCAGGTTCACTCATTCATTTGCAATCAGCGGAACATTGGCTGGAGGACTGAATAGTCTACATGATTAGACATAGCTAAGCTCAGTTCTCCAGCAGGCTAGGTTTCTTCACACGGTGGCCAAAGAAGGTTTAAGAGAGTGAACTAGCCCTAGACAGTTTGGCTCAGTGGATAGAGCGTCAGTCCGAGGATTGAAGGGTCCCAGGTTCGATTCCATCAAGAGCACATACCTGGGTTGCAGGCTCAATCCGGGCCCTGGTTGGGGCACATGTGGAAGGCAATCAATCTATGTGTCTTTCTCACATTGTTGTTTCTCTCTGACTCTCCCCCTCCCTTCCACTCTCTCTAAAAATCAATGGGAAAATATCCTCTGATGAGGATTAACAAAAGAGAGAGAGAGAGAGAGAGAGAGAGAGAGAGAGAGAGAGAGAGAACAAAAGTGTGCAAGCTTCTTGAGGCCTAAGCTTAGAACAATTACTTCTGCAGCATTGTATAGGCAAAGGAAATCACAGGGCTACCTGGAAATAGACTCTCCACCTCTAGGTGAGAGGAGCTTCAGGGTGACATTTCGGAAGGGCATTGAGCAAGAAAAGTGAAGATCTAGGTTGCAGTCTACCAAGAATAGAAACATCCAGATTAAATTTCATGGGGTGAATAGGTGTTCCTGAGCCAGAAAAAGTAGAAAGCCATGTAAGGCAAGAAAGAAAGTACGTTCAAACACAGAAACATAATGTCCCATAATGCTGTCAGGTGACTTGGCAATTAAGGCATATAGTGGTGAGGGAAAGAGAAGGGTCAAGCATCATGAGATAACAAGAAATATATAAAACTAGAGGCCCAGTGCACAAAATTCATGCATGGGGGAGGAAGGGGTTCCTCAGCCCGGCCTGCACCCCCTCGCAATTCAGGACCCCTCGGGGGATGTCCAACTGCTGGTTTAGGCCCGATCCCTGTAGGCATAAACCGGCAGTCGGTCATACCTCTTGCAATCCGGGACCGCTGACTCCTAACCGCTTGCCTGCCTGCCTGCCTGATCACCCCTAACCACTCACCTGCCGGTCTGATTGCCCCTAACCATTTGCCTGCCTGCCTGATTGCCCCTAACCCCTCTGCCTGCCTGCTTGATCAGCCATAACCATTTGTCTGCCTGTCTGATTGTCCCTAACCACTCTGCCTGTCTGCCTGATCACCTCTAACCGCTCACCTGCCTGCCTGATCGCCCCTAACCACTCTGCATGCCTGCCTGATTGCCCCTACCTGCCTCTGCCTCGGCCCTGCTGCCGTGGCTTCATCCAGAAGGATGGCCGGAATGACATCCGGAAGGTCATTTGGCTGTCCGGTCTAATTAGCATATTATGCTTTTATTATTATAAATGTACCAGAATTCAGGAAAATAAATATTAACTTGCAGGCAGAATAATATGCTTATGAAAACGTGATAAGCAAATGGAAAGATAAATGAGCGAATGGTTGGGTGGACAGGTTTCTGTACCAATATGGTTAAGATTTTTCTCTTATGAAAGGATTTGTAGGATTTCATAAAGGAAAAGAGGGAGGAGAGGTGGAGTGGAGGGAGGGAGGAAGGAAATACCCTGGAGAAAAATGTGAGGTTGAGAGTGGGTCTAAATGCAAGGATTTTCAGCCTCTGTGTTGGTGGCTTCAGCGGGTAATGCAAAGGTACAGATTACGTGATAGGATCTTTTTGTGTGAGGCACCTTCCATGAGCAGGCTAAGCATAGTGCGTGGGTTTCTGTGGGAACCTATCAAGGATTTTTGCATTATGGTCCTATACTGAAATTCTAAGGCTCTGGACTCTCACAAGACCAAGTTTATGGGGCAGGTTTTTATTTGGGTCTGTGCACATGCAATTCCATCGGGATGTGTATGTGAAATGGTAATTTTCAGTTTATGGATTATTTTCACTCTGAGACTGAATTGTGTGAATTAAATAGGAGCCTTATTGTACAGTTTTCCTAAGTGACTTTTACTGTTCTCCTGGCCCTGCGTTTGAAGTATGATGTGCTCCCAGGTCACCAGGTGCAGCAGATTGTAGTGTGAGGCTGAACAGACTGACATTAGCATCTCCGGCTCCCTGGAGGTAAAATGGGAACTGACTGCAGAAATAAATGCTGGCAAGACCCTTGAATGGAGAACCCTGGCCCAAATAGCCACTGTCGTTGGAAATGTTGGTGATTCTTTGTTCCCTATTTCTAAAAAGTGAGATAAAGATGGCACTTTTTAAAGAGGTAAAATAAACAAAAAACAAAAACAACATAGCTAAAGGTAAATAAAAGTTAAAGCCAATAGCAAAGATACAAAATCCAGTGAACACTTTCCAGGAACCTAGTCATTGATTAGTTTATTAGTTCTTCTTTGGAGAGCATATGCCTTCCCATTCCATTTCCCCACCTCCCCTCCAAAGGTAACCATTATCCTAAGTTTGTGTCAATTCCTGGCTTAAAAAAGAACCAAACATGAACATGTTATTAATTTTTGCTTCCTTTTGAGCTTTATGATAATGATCTCATATTCATATAGTTTGCAGATTTGCTCATTTCACTGAACACTTACCTGTCTAAAGTTCACCTATGTTGCTACATATAGCTGTAGTTCATGTTCCAGCTAAATAATATCCCATTGTGTGACTATATCACAATTTATTTATTCTCCTGTAAATAGACATTTCTATCGTTTCCATTTTCTGTATTATGAAAATACTATGATCATTTGTTTTTATATTTCCCAGTGCCCGTGCAGCTGTTTTTCAGGTTTACATAGACAGAAAGGGGTTGCTAGGATATGAGATAGACAGGTGACCAATCATCCCAGTTTTCCTAGATCTGAGGAGTTTCCTAGATTGCAAGGTATTTAGTGCTGAGTAGTCACCATAAATAAGTGTGTGCTCAACTCTTTCCCAAAGACATGGTAGCAGTTTACACTCCCAACCAGCAGTAGGTGGGAATTCCCCTTGAGAGCCATTCTCCCTGTGCATGGTGTTCTCAATATCTGAATTTTTGCCACTCAATTGAGTGTGAAATGGTATCTCACCACGACTTGAGTTCCCTGGTTGCTAATGAGGTTCTGTATCTCTTCGTGTTTTGTTCTCCTTTTGTGTTATCTTGCCTGTGAAATAGCTTCTGTGTCGTCTTTCTGTTGGGCTGCTTCGTGCTCCCCTGGCATCACCGGCACCTAGAACAGGGTTTGTCAACAGTAGCACTAACGACGTTTGGGACGGAGTAATTTTTTGTGTGGGGACTATCCTGTGCATCACAGTATGTTTAGCATTATCTTTGGCTTCTACCCACTACTTGCCAGTTGTGACAACAAAAAAATATCTTTATTCATATGTCGCCCTGGGGGACAAAATTGTACCTGGCTGAGAACTGCTGACAAAGATCCTTAGCAGCTTGTCCTGTGAGAGAGAGAAGTAAAGCAGATGCATTCCCTCTCCGTGTTTCTCTCTGATGGCCCATTCCAAGGCATATGTCCCTGTACAGCAGTGGTTCTCAACCTTGGCTGCACATTAGAATCACCTGGGAATCTTTTTAAAATCCTGATTTCTGGGCCTCATCCTCCGGAAAATCTGTTTCTGTGTTATGGGGTGGGGCCTCACATTACGTAACAAAAAAACCCAGAATTCCGGAGGATGAGGCCCCAGAAATCAGGATTTTAAAGATTCCCAGGTGATTCTAATGTGCAGCCAAGGTTGAGAACCACTGCTGTACAGCATGCCTAGAGGTGTCCCATGTCATTTAGCAGATGCATTTGATGGCCTACTGACTGTGTTTCTTCATGACTTAGGCAATGCCGTGGTCAAGATAGTAACACATCACCTTGTTTTGCTTTCTGTCCTTCCCTGCCTCGTTTCCTTTCTTGTCTTCCTCCAACCTTAAGATTGCATATTCTAGTTAAAGCATTAACACTTAATGTTTGCCTCAGGGTCCGTTTCCTAGGGAAACTAAGCTAAAAGAAATGGTTGTAGAAAGGATACCCTGTGGATTTTGGAACTGATTTACTAACCTGTCTGAAAGCAGTAGTGACCACAGTGTGTATATGCATGCGCGTGAATGGGTGGTAAATTGGAATGAAACAGCACCACAATTATTTAAGCTCTCACCTGTAGTAAATTGAGATAAGACTTAAGTGGAAGGTCAGGTGCTGGGAGATCTAGTAGCTGCAGTTTACAATGAATATAAACGATGAATATAAATGATCATTGCAGTGATGATTGTGGAGTAGGGTGACTACTCTCCTCCTTTCTTTTGACCTGCAACAAAAAAGTTAGGCTGAGGGTAGTTAATTGCCAACTTCAGGCCTGCTCTGACAGCCAGAGGTCATCTGTGGCAGCGTTTTATTTAAATTGAGGTAACATTGGTTTACAGCATTCAGATGTACAACATTATCATTTGACATTTGTGCTTTCCAACAAAAGGTGGTAGTTTCCATCCATCACCATACTCTATGGCAGCTTTGAAAGAGATGTGTCTCTGGTCATTGCAGGACAGACTGTGATGAAATCCAGGCCCAGGATCTGCTTTAAGGTTGGCAGAGCTGCAAAGGAGACCGCACAGCTTTCTAAGGTCTCCTATTTCAAACTCATGGCCCTGACAAGGATGCTGAGACCTAGGTTGAGGTCATGGGCTCAATGATATTGAGAACCTTGAGCTCCTAAATTCCCCCAAACCATCTTAGAAGACAGGAGCAATGCTTTCTCCCCTGACAGAGGAACAGCCTCCCTCACCTGATGGCTTAAGAGCAGGTGCCTCATAAGATGATTCTTATTCTCCTTAAGACATTTTCTGCTACTCCCAATTGCTCCAAAAGAAGTATCTCAGCAGAAGAAATATCATATCAGCCCTTGTCCAGGAAGAAGTTGCTTACCCATTGAAAAATGGAAGTACCTGGCTGATATGTGCCATCAGAGCCAAGGAAACCCACATGAGAGTGGACTTGGAATGTATTTGGGGGAAGGCAAAATATACTAAAGATGGGTCAGAGATGATTTATTGATATAGGGGCACTCACTCATAACTCAAGATTCAATCAATTTATCAATGACACTTGATAGTTTTTTAGGATGGTTATTTGAAGCCTGTATGCTTTGATAACCCATAGCAAATGGAGAAGACAATTCCACAAATTCTTTGACACAGCCTTGAAAAAGGGGGTCAGATGGCCTAGGGAAGAGAGTTAGAATGGATGTTAGGATGGTTTTAGGTACAATCTCAGAACCTATCACTTGAGTATGTGCCTAACTGACTATGAAGGCCCAGAGGACACTTCATTCCTCAAAACAGTAAGGTGTTCTCTGGAGAGGGCTGTTGGCTCCTTTGAAAAGCTAAAGGCTGTCATCAGTAGATGTTTAGAGAAGCTGGGAGTTGAGCTTCCTAGTATTGCTGGGGTGAGCTTCCTAGTATTGCTACTCAGAGACTGAGTAGTAGCACTACTGTTAGTGATAAAGCAGACTTTACTACCATAATCGGTAGCAAATTTAAAGTGCCAGTCAGGGTTCCCTGGACTACAAAGATCGACAATGGCTCAGAGAGCCTGGAAATCTTTGCAACAAAATAATTGTATGGCTGATTGGGATGCTGCACAATTTGAATAATCAGAAGAAAAAAATCCAGAAAATATGACCATGGAATATCCTTGTCCCTTCCCAAGTTCCCACATCTAACTCACTTCACAGATGGCAAAGGAATCATGGCAGTCAGCTCATGTTCATCTTTATTCCATTTTTAGTAATTTTTACACTTTATACATTATTATTTTGTGTTTATCTGCTACTTATAAGACATGAAGTACCATGATGTAGAAGCCAGTTTGTTAACTTTTATTATTGGTGATGTTTTTCCTTGTGTGGTAGCTAATGCTTGATTATATATGTGGGAATCCTTAGGGCCTAAGTTGGGGATGTTTTTATGGAGAGTATTGCTTTGTTTCCTATAAATAGAGTCAGGGGTAACTTTCACCTTCTTTCAAAGTTCCATTCCAGGTTCTGTCTCTCAGGCTTGCTTAATTGCCCTGCCTTACTTTGGGAAGGGTCTAAGGCCAGGTCTCTGGATTAGTGTTGTTATCGCCACATTCCCTTAGGTCTCTCCTGCCTTTTGCATTAGTTTATTCTCTCAATGGGTTCTCCGGTTCCATTTCTCTCTCATGTATTTTGGTGGGTCAAGGGATGTTCAGATAGTTCCTTGACAATCTAGAGACCTAATTTTTCATTTTAAAAATGTATCTGGGATATATTTGTATTTTAGCATAAGGAATCTTCCGATTATCTAGACTGCATACTATCAAGATGAAGTCACTTTGGCTCCCTCCTAACATCTTTGGCAGCATGGAAATTACTAAATGCAGTTAGAAACTGCCCAGTGCACCAATCATAATGGAATTGGGTTTGGTCCAGGAAGTATTTAATTGAACAGATCAGAAGGACTGCTTTTCTCACTGTCAAATATCCTGCTCACATGGTTAATAGATTTTATCAGAATGCTGAGCCTGTGGGTGCATATCCTGAGTAAAGTTTTTCCAGTGAAGCAAGCTCAGCTGGCTCTTCTTTCCATGCATTTCCTCTTGGACATTTAACGCTGAGACTCAACATATGCTGAGCTGTCCCTCTTACTTCAGCCATTTATTGGAAGCAGGCTAGTCTATAGTACTTTTTAGAACAATCTCCTCATATTTCATAGTTTGAGATCTAAAAAGACAACTTCTTAACAAACACTCTCATCTTTGGTATTGCCAAGTCCCTGTATTTTCAATAAGAGAAATGTGAATGAACTTGACTGACAAGTCATGGCATTCTCATGCCCACAGAGACCAAGCAGTATAAAAAGCAGTAGGTGGTGGTGGGAACTGTGTAAACAGGGAAAACTATGCCTTTCGAAATGCAGTGGCACTTAATCCAAGTCTGTTATTTCTCGATGCGAATGTAGCGCAGGTTGACTAGATGTCTAATTTTTTTTATTTATTTTTTTAAAAAAATATATTTTATTGAGTTTTTACAGAGAGGAAGGGAGAGAGATAGAGAGTTAGAAACATCGATGAGAGAGAAACATCGATCAGCTGCCTCCTGCACACCTCCTACTGGGGATGTGGCTGCAACCCAGGTACATGCCCTTGACCGGAATTGAACCTGGGACCTTTCAGTCCGCAGGCTGACGCTCTATCCACTGAGCCAAACCGGTTTTGGCAATGTCTAATTTTTTTTAAAGAGAAACTAGAAAGCTGGATTTTTTTGATATTATATCTGCCATTTTTTAAACATTGATTTATTTAAAATAAACAAAAATATGCAAGCAACGAAGAACCCGATTGTATAATGAATCAAAACACATTTGTAGGCAACCTGCAAACTTAATTTAGCCTGCAGACAGGTTCAAATAAATGACATGTAGCTTACAATTGATGAGTTTCAGAAAGTAAATCCTATCTGCATGGCAATTTGATTATTGTGTGTCAAAGAAAATAACTTTTATGTCTTACTTATTTTTGCTTTTGCTTTCTGGGTTTTTTGCTTGGTGTTTTTTTTTTCTCCTTAGTAAAACTTACAAGCCTAATGGATACTATATTGACAAGCTACAGGCACAGCAAAGATTCTGTGTGTGTAACATGGAAACAACTTAGACTCTCAACAAAACTACGCTATGACTCATCCATAGACCCCCTAGGTTTATATCCAAGAAAAATTAGTTCATAGCGAATCTATATATAACAATCCCAAACTGAAAACAAGCCAAATGTTCAAAAACAAAAGAATGATAAACAAATATTGGTTTATTCATTCAATGGAATACTGTGCAACAATAAAGAGAGCACACTATTGATACAA
Organism: Myotis lucifugus; assembly: GCF_000147115.1. NCBI lineage: Eukaryota > Metazoa > Chordata > Mammalia > Chiroptera > Vespertilionidae > Myotis > Myotis lucifugus. The sequence continues at coordinate 812,522 of NW_005871090.1, read as the reverse complement.
CACCATGGATGAATCTCACAGACATTATGTTGAGCCAAAGAAGCCAGACACATAAAAGTATGTATGTGTGACTCCATTTGCATGGCATTCAAGAATAGACAAAACTATATTGTTGTTTGAAAACTGGAAAAAAACCTAGTTTATGGTGTTAGAACTCTAGAGGGTACACAGAAGATTTCTAGGGTGTGGGCAGTGGTCTGTCTCAGGAGGCGGGGGTGGTTTGATGGCTGTAAACAGTGGAGATTTCTGCATTCTATGTGCAATAAATAGTACATAAATAACTCAATGGGAAGCCATGGTTGGGCAGTGAGTTTGCAGCTCAGGGATGACCTCTGAGCAACTTAAAGTAGGTTTCCAAGTATCCCTGTTATCACAGGTGTGAGAGAACTGGGGGCTTGGAAGTTGGTTCTTCCCATTCTTCCCCAACATGCAATGTCTCCATGGCAAATACACATGTGTATGGAGATGAAGGCATTCTGCTTCCTTTTTAGTCCAATTTATCCAAGTCTTCCAGGTTCTCCATGTATGAAATAGGAGTTCTTTTAACTATCATAGACATGTAGAGCTTTTTAGAAACCCTAAAAACTTGAAAGAGTGGAGCTTTGGGGAGCTTTACTGTTTATACTGGTCCCATACCTTTCCCTGCAGTATCCCAATCTCTGCACATTAAAAAAAATCATACTAGACAAATCTTTTTTTTAAAAAATATATTTTATTGATTTTCCACAGAGAGGAAGAGAGAGAGATAGAGAGTTAGAAACATCAATGAGAGAGAAACATCGATCAGCTGCCTCCTGCACATCTCCCATTGGGGATGTGCCCCCAACCCAGGTACATGCCCTTGACCGGAATCGAACCTGGGACCTTTCAGTCTGCAGGCCGACGCTCTATCCACTGAGCCAAACTGGTTTCGGCGCAGACAAATCTTTTTCCCTTCATTTACATAGATATTTCTTTAAAGTTCTCTAAATAGACTTAGGGGAGGAAAATAGGTACCACAGTCTGTTTCTCTGCTACTTCTCATGCCCCAGGAAAAGTGCAGCCCCAACAGGAAGCAACTGGGATGGACCATCAGAGATCCCAGCCTGTTTGGCACCTGTTCTTCATGGCAGAATGTGGGCCAAGGAGAAAGTGTCTGCAGTGGAAACCAAAGGAGTACTGAAGAAGTGGAAGCATGTGCTGAGCCCTTAAGCCTGTAAGGGCTTTTAAGGGTACAGTCAAGACTGTGCATTCCAAACACGTGTAGGTGGTCCTAGTTGCTTATTGCAGCTTCTTGCTTATGTGGCATGAAATATGAGAGCCTGAGATCTGGTTGAAATACAGGGGACACAGAGAAGGGTGTTGTGTTGTCACAGCCCATGGCTGACACTCTCGCCTCTTCCTAATGGCTTTGTCCCTAATGGAAGGTTTTAGTCCTGTCCTCCCAATAGTGCTCAAAACATAAAACTACTCAGAATCTCTAGAGAGCACTTACCTTGCTCATCTATAACTTAAGAAAAGATACAGAAAATTAGAAGATGGTTTCGTGTCAACTTCCAATTATTTTATGTGTGTGTTTTAAAGGCACATTAAATTTCATGACAGTAACCTTCATGGGAAGTTTGGCATTTTATTTTATGAAATTTTCATTTGGCAGAATCAAACGTACCTGACCTGGGAGTCAGGTGACCTCAGTCATTTTTGGCTGCCTCCCTTTCAGGCTGCAAGGCAGTGTTGAGCTCCCTTCTTAATGTTTCCGAGTACAGAGTGAAGCAAAGTGAAAACACCTCCTCTGCTTATTCCTAAGAAAGTGGAAAGTGTGAGGTCAGTGGAAAGTATGATCATTATTACCCCTGTGCTTAGGAAGCATAGCAAATGTCATGTCTGCAAACATTCCTTGGATGAAGTTCTTTTTGATTTTTGCAACTAGTGTTTTCATTTCTATTGGAAAGGGAAGTGAGTGTCTTCAGGTGTGGAAGGATAGCTAAAGAGCATGGATTTTAATGGGGGAAGAGGAGATATACAGCTGCTCTTTCTGGCTGCCCGAATGGCACTAAAGTCCGTGGAGTTGTTTTATTTCTAAAATAGAAATTAGTATCTACCACCACGATTTACTTAAGAGGAGAGGAGATGTTTCTTTTGTAAACATCAAAAGAAATCATATGTGAAAGGCTGTAGAAGTATAAAGTGGGGACATGCAGCTAGGGTTTAGACAGTTTTTTTCTTCTCAGAAAGGTTTATAAGCAATCTGTTGATGTTCTGAAAAGATTAATCAAGCCACTTATCCAACTTGCCATACTATTTGATTTGATATCTTCTTTTATAAATCCAAATAATAGAGTAAGTAGCAAAGGCATTGCGCATGTCAATTGATCACAATGGTCAAACAGTTCTCACCTCATGGGCTATGGTCAAGCACTTGGAGACCCTTGATGGCCAATGTTTAATTGTATCCATGTTGGCCATCACTTGTAAAAACATAATTTATTGTTCAAACCAGGATTAGTTTGCGAATAAATGAGAGAGCTATTAATATTTATTCCCAGATAAAGTAGGACTGTTCTGGGCCAACAAATATTGTTTAAAAGCTTCCCTTTTAAGTCAACTCATAATTATGTCTAATATGCTTTAAGCACTAAGCTAAGTGTGAGAAAGATTTAAAAAACCCACAATCAAACTAAGTGTATACCATGGTTCTAGTCTTCAAGAAGCCATTGTCTATATGGCAAGAGAAAGCTTATGAAATTCAATGATGCAAAAATAATAAATGAAAGGCATCATGTTAGCAAGTGTTGGATTGAGTGGGGTAAAAGTTAGGAGACTTAGACATGAATATGAAGACTCAGACAACCTTGAGTCTCTGAGGAACCTTTCTGGGAGGGGAAGACTTTCACTGGTTGGAGAAGACGGGTGGAGAAAGCAGGCTGGGAGGCATTGCAGGCAAACAGAATACCCTGGATAAACACAAAAATAGCTGGCTTTCCATGGCGGTGTATAAAAGGCAGAGGGAAGAGGGCTATAAAGGAATTTTTAAAAGATAAAATCTATTCTTTCAACAAATATTTATTGAGCACCTCTAATATTATAGGCAATGTCCTAAATGCTAGGGATTTAGCAGTGAACCAAGCAAAATCCTCACCCTTGTGGGGCATATCTAAAATCTGCATCTCACCCTAGCTGGTTTGGCTCAGTGGATAGAGTGTTGGCCTGCAGACTGAAGGGTCCTGGGTTCAATTCCAGTCAAGGGCACATGCATGGGTTGCAGCTCAATCCCCAGTGGGGGGGCGACCAATCAATGATATTCTCTCATCATTGATGTTTCTATCTCTCTCTCCCTCTCCATTCTTCTCTGAAATCAATAAAAATATATTTTAAAAATAAATAAATAAAATCTGCATCTCTTCCATGTGAACTTTTAGATGGCAAGACTTCTTTTGACAAGAAGAGGAATTCTACTTTTAAGAAGGAAACAGAATAACTCAGCTCATTTTGTGTTAAAACAATAAGGGAAATCCAGCAATTAAGCTAACTGGTCTTCTAAACCAAGATCTGAGAAATGGAGAAGGGTTGATCAAGCATCCATCCATTCATTCAACGAACATTTGTTATGAACCTACTAGGTGTCTGGCACAGTGTTATGAGCTGGAGGTACCCCAAAAGAAACAGGGGAAACTCCCTGCTCTGAGGAGGCATTCATGTGATGAAATTGGGTCTCCCATATTATATATCTTGAGCAAAGAAATGAATATTTTTAAAGAATAAAGGTTCTTCAAGCACCTCTTCATATATTCACTTGATTCATACAGAGCTAGTAAGGGGAAAGCAGTTATTTCCCTATAATACAATTTTTTTTTGCTCTGATTATTTCTGTGTGGGCCCAAGTCTTTGCTTTTGCAAATTTAATAGATGCCTATGGCAATTGGGAATCATCAGTAAACAAAACAAAATCTGTCTCCCACATGTCTGTTGCAGAGGGTATTAGACCATTCTGCCATGGGAGGTCTCATTTGGAATGTGTGAGATGGTAACCTGACCATGAGGTTACCCCCCACCCAATGCTTCTGCTTTTGACAGGACAGTATATTTATAACATTGTACTGTAGAGTTAATGTCATTGTATAAAAAAGAAATAACCGTGTTATTCCCAGGATTCTGGAGCACACATCAAAATCACAGAAACACAGATTGTTAGTCCTAGTCCTCAGAGATTCTGATTCTGCGGTAGGGTCGAGAATTTGTAATTTTAAAAATCCTAGGTGATGCCTATGTGAAAAGTCCAGAAGCTACATGCTGAGACCCACTGCATTATTCTTTAAATATGTGGCAATTATGTAACTATAAAATAGGTTGATCTTATATATGTAAATTATATTTATGAAGGAGGCCATTGTGTTCCAGGAACTGTCTATGACTGGGTTGCCCAATATGACAGCCACTAGCCACATGAGGCTCTTTTAAAAAAGAAATATATATATATATTTTATTGATTTTTTACAGAGAGGAAAGGAGAGGGATAGAGAGCTAGAAACATCGATGAGAGAGAAACATCAATTAGCTGCCTCCTGCACACTCCCTACTGGGGATGTGCCCACAACCAAGGTACATGTCCTTGACCAGAATCGAACCTGGGACCCTTCAGTCCACAGGCCGACACTCTATCCACTGAGCCAAACCAGTTAGGGCCACATGTGACTCTTGAAATGTGGCTAGTGCCATCGGTCCAAATAAAAATATTTTGGATCTTTTACATTAAATAAAATATATTAAAATTAATGTCACCTGATTTGTTTTTAGTTTTAAATTTGAATGAGCATATGTGGCTTGCATTATATTTCTACTGGACAACATTGGTCTATAGAGTTTTTCTAATTGTATGTGCTGAGGGTTTAGATATCTTTTATTTCTTTTTTTTTTTAGAAGTTGGATTTAATTTTTTTTTTTTTTAAGAATATAAGAGTTATCAGCAACGCTCCTGCCAGGGTAGCTCAGTTGGTTAAAGTGTCATCCGGATAGGCCAAGGTTGTGGTTTCAATCCCTGGGCAGGGCATATGTAAGAATTAACCAGTGAATGCATGAATAAGTGTAATAACAAATTGACATCTCTCTCTCTCTCCCCCTTCCCTCTCTCTTTCTCTCTAAAAATCAACAAATTAACTTTTTAGAAAATTTACCAGCAGAAAAAAAGTAGATATTTTGCTTTCTATGTAAATAATGGTATGCGTTTTAACTGTGCCCATTTTATTCAGTTTGTTTTGAATAACAGTTCGCAAGAAAATATTAGCTAGAAAGACTCTTTCAATGGATGCTTGACCATCTCCAGACCTGAACTGCTATAGCTGATGGATCAGTTTCTCTAGAGTTTGTTTTTTTTAGTTCCTTGGAATTGCTAAGATATGCTGTCCTTCAGGAGCAAAGGCCAGAAAGCCATTGAACTTCCCTCCTCTGGATGCATTTGGACCCTGTTTGCAATACACATAAATCTGATACAGATGGTTGTATATCTAAGCTTCGGAGAAGATATGCATGACCTTGGTGGAGGCAAAGACTTAAAACAGGACACATAAAGTAATAGAGATAATGCAAATATATCTAAATTGGACTAATTAAAAATTGAGTACATGTGTTCATCAAAAGCATGACTAAGATATTGTAAGAAAATCATAGTGTGTGAAAATATTTGCACGCATATATATTCAACAAGGAACTTTTATCTAGAATTTACAAAGAACTCCGTCAAATGAGTAAGGAAAAGGGAGATAATGCAATGGGAAAATGGACAAGCGTCTTGAGCAGCTACCTCACAAAAGAGAATATCCAAATGGCCAATGCATGTGAAAGAGGCTCAGACTCATTAGTTATGAGAGAAATGCAAAATAAAACCACACCCCCTCTGAGGGATCTAGCCTGCAACCCAGGCATGTGCCCTGACTGGAAATCAAACTGGTGACCTCTCAGTGCATGCTCTGACACTCAACCAGTGAGCCACACTGGCCAGGCTCAGTTCATCTTATTTATTTTAAATTCCTCATTAAACATATATCACTGCAAATAAAAAATGTAACCACTCAATTATAGAACTTTAAAGTTTAAATAGTGCATTCTATATGCAATTAGATATCATGTAGCTAATAGATCTTATATGATTTAACCTGTCCTGAAACACATAAAAAATACAGGTTCTTGATTCTTATATGATTTAACCTGTCCTGAAACACATAAAAAATACAGGTTCTTGATGTCAGGCATGGTCTATACATGATGGGATTTGAAAGATCTATGATCCCAAAGATTTATGACAATCATAAATTTATACAAAAGTCATCTAGTTATTTGCATTAGATTAAAACTATAAATTATATAGAGGCATTACTTTAGAAAATATAATTTGTTCATTACAGCTAATTCAAAAGCCTTCATGAGTGAGTGCACTGTTATATTCTTCATAGGAAGTTGGTCCTAATGTATATTTTTTTAAGGTACTAATGAGCTAAAAGTTATATGACTGAAAAGTTATGTGACTCATTTATTCAAATGCACTTTTTGGTTTTAGTTTATAAGTGTATGATTGCATTGTGGTAACATATTATCTACACATGACTATTTTGAAATGCTACATTACTGACAAGTTTTCATAATTTAATGTGTTCTTTGGCTTTATTAAGATTGCACATTGAAGACTGTGTATGTGTGTGTAGCGTGTGTGTGTGTGTGAAAGACTGTGTGTGAGAGAGAGAGAGAGAGAGGGAGAGAGAGAGAGAGAGAGAGAGAGACGGACAAGGAGAGAGGAAAAGATGGAAATGGAAGGGTAAAGGAGAGATTGAAAGATAATGGAATAGAGAGAAAGAGAGAGAAATGACTACGTCCTCATTTCTACATTGATTTCCTCATTTGGGAGAATTAAAAAGTCAAATCAATCTCCTTGCCATACTATTTCAGGGCATCACTTGCAGAGCATTAAAGTTTTATCTCGCTCTTAGATTATCAAGAATAATGTTAGATTTACAAAGAATGAGGCTTTTATTCCTTTTCTGAAAAAGGAATATCAATTACCTTCACAAATGGTCAATTACACTCTCTCCTCGTAAAGGACTCATTTGTCATTCATGAGACCAGATGTTAATTCTCTCAAATTATACGTTATGGGATTGATCTCCGATTTGCTGGTAAGGGAGGAACTATCATTGCTTCTGTGAGGAACTAGCATTGCTTCTGTTAGTAAACCTATGAGACAGACTTTTGGTGTGTGTGTGTGTGTGTGTGTGTGTTGGAGTGTTGGAGGGAGAAGGAGAAAGTAGTTCCTTTTTTTTATGAAGAACTAATCAGGTGTCTGCCAGGTTCACACAGCTGCTGAGCTGGTATTGACCCCTGTAAAACTCACACTCTCTCTAGGATAACAACCCGGCTCCCCGTTTCAGAGCTCTGTCAATACCACACACACCTAAATCTTTCCAAATGCCATAATTACACATTTCCAATGTTTTAATATATATTTTACAACTATGTAAAAAGGCATCATGAGTTCATAAGAACTAAGATTATGATTAATTCTCAATGTTTTTTATTCCCCCTCCTCAAAACAACTACATATATGAAGTTAAATCAGCTACTTAAAAAAATCACTGAGTTGGAGTCCCTTAGTTACCAAATACCTTCATTTTAGTCATATTATATGGAAGTGTATCCATGGAATAAAACAGCCTAACTTCCAATTGAAATAAAATTATGATTGACTCTTAATAGATAAATCCCTACCCAGGTCTAGCTGGTTTGTCTCAGTGGATAGAGTGTCGGCCTGTGGACTGAAGGATCCCGGGTTGGATGCCGGTCAAGGGCATATACCTGGGTTGTGGGCTCAACCTCCAGTAGGGGGTATGCAGGAGGTAGCTGATCAATGATTGTCTTTCATCATTGATGTTTTTTATCTCTCTCTCCCTCTTCCTTCCTCTCTGAAATAAATAAAAATATTTTTTAAAATAAAGAAAATAGTGCCTTTAAAAAAATGCCTACCCATACAGTGGCAACTTGGCGTCTTTATATTTCTGAATCATGTTCTGGAACTGTATTTCCCTTTTAGTGTGGAAGATGTTATCCAAACAAGTAATTTAAGAAGGGGAATGCAACAATGATCTTTAACTTCCTGGTTGTTTTCACACAAGGAATGTGGCTTTAGTATTATTTTTACTTTAATGTCAAGTTAGGTGTAATACTAGGGAAAACAGGTCCTGTTATCTGGCTGTTTTATTTTACACTAGAGGCCCGGTACACAACATTCGTGCACTTGGGGGAGGGGAGTCCCTCAGCCTGACCTGCTCCCTCTCACAGTCCAGGACCCCTCAGGGGATGTCTGACTGCCACAAAGGCGTGAGAGGCTCCCACCATCGCCACTGTGCTCACCAGCCATGAGCTCGGCTTCTGGCTGAGCAGCACTCCCCCTGTGGGAGTGCACTGACCACCAGGGGGCAGCTCTTGCATCGAGTGTATGCCCCCTGGTGGTCAGTGCGCATCATAGTGACTGATCATTCTGCTGTTCGGTTCATTTGCATATTAGCCTTTTATTATATAGGACTAGAGGCCCGATGCACAAAATTTGTACAAGGGACTTGGACCTCACAGCCATGGCGGCTTGCCTCAGCCCTTGCAGTGGCAGCTTTATTCAGAAGGTCATCCGACTGTCCAGTCTAATTAGCATATTATGCTTTTATTATTATAGATGATATTTTTAAAATACGCTCAAGAACTCTAGTAGAATGAATGATTACTAAATATTACTTTCCTGGGAGGATATATAATAGAGTTTGAACAATGAGCAATACATGGGCATGGGCAGGTTCAGTGATTTCTTTGCACATGAACTTAAACTTGATTGTGCATAGCAATATTGGCTTAGCAATCTTAGAGGCTTATAGAGGGAGGGATTAGCAGCCCCATTTTAAGGGAAGGCACAACTGGGATTTGGGATCACCTTTCAAATCTTTTGAAAAAAAGTATTGTTTTCAAAGGTCAAAACTAATGACCCCAAATTAAAGTGTTTATACAAATAAAATATCTTAAAATGAAGACTGAATATGAGGTTCTGTTAAGAATCTTATCATGAAATGAGCAAAATTCTTTGGATATGAAGACTATAAGAGGACCTGTTCCGTGCATATACTTGTGGTTTCGTTTTTTTCCTTTCCTGTAAATAATAGAATGAGATTTGCGACTTAATTTGTGAATCTTAATTATTAAAATTAGATGATTTTTTATAACTTAGTGTGACCAGAAATCTGTGGTGTCTTCACAAATTTTTGTCCAGAACAGGAAAGGAGATCCATGTAAAAGAACCTATCTTTGGAGTGGTTATAGAAAATTATGTGGTTTCCCATTTAAACCCTACCAAATGGGGCCATTCAATCAACATGCTACTGATTGGATGGGTGGTTGAGAGATGATCGTAAGTCCTTCTCTGTCCATACAGTCTATGATGTTGGTGACAGAGCTTCCTGAGGCCTTTTGGAGGACTTGTAACTCCAAGAACAGTATTTCTTCTCTACACTCACTCTTCCTTTCCTCGCCTTTCCCACCACCATCTGAGTGCATGTTACCCAGTTCATTGTAACTCTGTGGGTTTTCCCTTGGTGACTCAGGTACCCCTGTATTTGAAACATCTACAAGTTCATTTCTTCTTAGGCATGTCTGAGTGTATATTCCTCTGAGGCAGCTGTAGGGCACACAAATGCTGTTAATGCCCTGTTTGTATCCCTGTGGCTTTTTTCTGGTTACAATGCCCCTATGTGAGGGGCAGACAGAAGTGGGGAAGAACTAATACCTCTGGCAGCATCTCTCGGCCAAGGATGGATAAGAGTTGATGGATTAATACTGCAGCTTCCTAGCTCCTGGGTGAGAAGTAGGGGACAGGGGTGTGAGACAAAGCTGAAGCAACTTTTTCTTTGTCTTCCAGGGGTCCCCAGCAGGACCGAGACCCAGTTTCCCACAGCAGTAACTTGCACATAAACTCAGCTTCATTGGTGGCCTCCCTTTCCCTGAGTCATTATCCTACTTCCCTTGCTTCCTGGGACTACCTTGCATATAAACTACTTACACTCAAATCCTTGTCCCAGAGGCTTCCTCCTGGGGGAACCCAACCTCAAAAACCTATTTCTCATTTCAAAGATAATATGATATGTCATATCAACCTTGTATTTTATTCCACCATCTGAGCAGCCACGGCAAATGGCCAGGGGCTGCTTTAGACCTGCTATTATCAGCCTGCCCTCCACAGGACTCTGGCTGCCATCAGCGTTCCTCCTTCCGTGAGCACAGCTCGTCTTTGTCTTTCCAGGGTCACAGCTACTGACAGGGTCACAGCTACTGACAAACTTCTATCAACTGACCAAGTGTTTCACTTATAAATAGCCACCTATTTATATGATACTATGGCTGACTCACTGGGCCAAGAGGACAGTTTATGGAGGGTGGAATCAGGTGTGCTTTTTCAAAGATCTAGTATAGAGAACCTTGTACATAAAAAAAAAGGGGGGGGGCATTTGCATAGAAAGATCCCTGTAAGCTCTTACAGCCCACAGGCCTAGAAATGGCATAGAAGCTCAGATGTGTTCTAGTTATCTCTACACGTGACTATAAATATGCACATATTCATGTGTGTGCATAGAAATACCCAAGAGAGATTTGGCTGTTTAAACTATCCTCACCCTAAGTCCCAATGTATTTCAAGCCCAAAAGGAACAATCATGGGATACAAGGGATCCAAAGGTCATTTTGGATAAAGACTTAGAACCTGAACAATCAGTTTATCTAGTGCAAGTTACCAAAGATAGCTTCTGCAAGCCAGTTTGCAGGCTGCCCCTTGCTTGTCGGAAGCTTCATTGCTAGGTTCCAAATCAGGAAACGCTTGAAGCATGAAGCTAGGGAAAGGCCTAATTGTTGGTTGGATGAAGTTGCAAGGGAGGTTAGAGAACCCAAGAGAGAGAGAGGTACACTGCCAGATATAGACACAAAGGAAGGAGAGGGCTAAAGAAAGAGAAACAATTAAGAGTCTGTTTGAAATCAACTGAATGTCCATCTGCTATTGAACTTCATGGTAACACCAATTACAGGTAATTGGTGTTTGCCTGAGTGGCTAACCAGGCTGACTCCAGGATGCAGGGAAGCAGAGGACTGGCGAGTTTCTTCTGCATCCCGACTTCCTCCTCGTACTGAAGCTGAGCATGAGGCCTGGGCTGTGGCAGACAGACCCCCCCTCTCGCCCCCCCGCCCTCGGCTTCCACAGAGGAGGGTGTTTACAGAGCAGTGACACCTCCTGACTCAGAAGACAAATGAAGCAGCACCTGAGAGGAGGGATATGCAATGATAGCCCTTCATTATAAGAAGAACAGTGGGAAATATCACTTGGGTATCAATGAAGTGGTGAGTCTGCGGGAACTATTTTCTAAGGATTCAGTCGCACATCCTCAGTGAAGGGACTGAGTCTGTGCTTTCACTACACCTGCAGGGATGGGGGCATGTCTTCCATGGACACAGTGGTACCCACTTGAGACTGGCATCACTTGGCAATCATTGTGTAGGACTGACTAGGAAAATGGTTAAAATTTAGATAGCATTCGTATTTGCCTGGCAAAGTTGCTTTCTGATGATAACACTTTTAATAGTGACCCTGGGTAGTTATTTGCTGATGAGGAAACTGAGGCAAGGTGATCCAGGGAAGAAACCCCAACCGTGAGAGCCTGGTGCCCGCCTGGATAGAGGAGCTGCCAGCAGAACTGGGGACGCCCTGAGGGAGGGTTGGTTACCAATCGAGTGAACACAGGCATCTTCTCTCTGTTCCTAAAAGACTTGGAATCATCTCAGTTCTCTTCTGAAGAAGCTGCTCAAGTTCAAAGAGAATGTGCTATCATGTCCTAAATGCTACAAAGTGCACGCGCATGTGTGTGTGGGTGGGGGGGACGACAGAATTTTAAGCAAGACATTTCCCTCTGGCTCTTCCTGAGCTCTCAGAAGTCTAGTTTGGAAGCAGGAAGCCAGCAAAGTCTGCCCTCTGCCAGCTCTATATTCTTTCCCCTCCCGTGCCCTTGGTCCCCACCATGGCTGTGCTTCCACCTCTCCAAAGACACCGACTTCGTCTCGCCTTGGTGTCTGTTTAAATATTTGGAACACCCTGATCCAAGTCCCTGCTGTCCCAGCACCCCGAATCCACATACCCCATCTCAGCTCAGACTTCACTGATCCAACCCTTGGTTTCAGAACAGATTCTCTGTCTCTGTCTCTCCATAACACTCTCTCTCTCTCTCTCTCTCTCTCTCTCTCTCACACACACACACACACACACACACACTCACAGGCACATACTTATGCCTAGGCTTCTCTTCATCCAAGCACTCGTCACTCTACTTCAATCATATAATTATTTGTTTGACTGCTCATGAGGACAAAGACCCTATTATGTGTATCAAGATATTCTAAGTCCTGGGTGCATGATAGAAGCAGCATAAATGTTTGTTGAATGGATAAGTGGCCCATCTAAGTGACCCAGAAAATATATTTGGCCACATCTGGAGCCAGTTTGCTGCATTTGAAATTAATCGCCATATACTTAAATGTCTAGCCCTAGGCCTTTGAAAAACATGAAACCTGGGGAAATCCTAACCCGATGACTCTCCTGAGTAGCCCACGGATAATGCTGATGACATAAAGGAACATTTTCAGTATGCAGCGGAGGAAATCAGAATTTAAAATGGCATGGTGAAATCGGGAGTGTCAGAATAAATTCACTGAAGAAAAGCACAAGGAACCGAGTGGGGAAGAGAAACAGTTTGTGAGATGGCAAATGATAACCCGCAGGTAGAAGTGTCATTCGATACCATCCAGTAGGGATGACGTGATTGTAGCTTCCAGGGAAAATATGTAGACTTGCTGTGTGCAGGAGCTGGGCTCTGAGCACTACCCACACACACTGAGCCTTTCTGCCTGCTTCCAGCTGCCAGCTGGTGCAGCTCTGGGGCTGGTGGCTCTTTTCCACGCTGAGCAAAGCCGTACAGCCTGGGGACAGGGTAGGCTGGCGGTTCCGGTGAATTCACATCCCCAGGAGTAGCTCTCCACCCACGGATCTCTCAGGAGGGGACAGATAGCCCCTTCACCCCTTAGGTGAAATCATTCTGAGGCACGTTTTACTCTTTTCCTGAGTTCAGGATGGAGCCTCAGTCGCATGCCATTTTAACTGGTTAACTAACTCAGCCCTAATGATCTATCTTCCCCTGCACATAACACTCCCTACTTCCCTAATAGTGGTCCCTGTACTTCCCCGGTAAACTCCTTGCACCTAATCCTTGCCTCAAGGGGAATCTCGAACTTCAAGCATGCATCAGTCAGGGCACAGGTAAGAGAGAATTCACTTCAAGTGGTTCAAAGGAAGACACTTCAATGCAAGGAAGGGTTAAGGAAGCGAGCAAAGGATGGTGAGGCCCCCAGAGACTGGCAACAGCATGAAGCTGTTATTGTCTCTAGGCCTTAAGGGATAAGGAGTGCAAGTGTTTTTTTCAGGCACTGTGATCCTGGAGGAATACAGCTACTTACAGAGGCGAAGTGCCAAAGCAGGAAGGAAGAAGGATAAAAATACCCCAACTTGTGCCTCCTCCTGCCCTCCTGTCATCCACCAGTGTCTCCCCCAGGGCCAGACCCATCCAGACACCAGTCAGTAAGGGAGTCTGGCCAAGTGGTCCACAAGGGTCAGCCTCCTAGGACAGAGAGGGCAGATATCGGATTCGGCAGAGCACACAGAGAATAAACAGCTCACGTGGTAGTCCCACTTACCACATTTGCAGCGGTTCTCAACCTGTGGGTTGCAACCCCTTTGGGGGTCGAATGACCCTTTCACAGGGGTTGCCTGAGACCATCGGAAAACACATATATGATTACATATTGTTTTTAATCACTATGCTTTAATTATGTTCAATTTGTAACAATGAAATTGGGGGTCACCACAACATGAGGAACTGTATTAAAGGGTCGCGGCATTAGGAAGGTTGAGAACCACTGCATTAGAGTGTCGGCTCCTGCTGATACCATGTCAGATTCTGAGTTCTATTACTGAAGAACTAAAGGGACCTTTCTTAGCCACCATAGAGCTGACTTAAAAGTTAAGGCATTAAGCCCTGGCTGGTGTGGCTCAGTTGGTTGGAGTGTCGCCCTGTATACCAAAAGGTGGCGGGTTCATTTCCCAATCAGGGCCCATACCTAGTTTGTGGGTTTGATCCCCAGCCCTGGTCAAGAGGCAACCAATCGATGTTTCTCTCTCTCTCTCTCTCTCTCTCTCTCTCTCTCTCTCTCTCTTGCTCTTATAATCATTGAACATGTCCTTGGTAAGGTTTAAAAAAATTGGTTAAACTCAGTGGTTCTCAACCTTCTGGCCCTTTAAATACAGTTCCTCATGTTGTGACCCCAAACATAAAATCATTTTTGTTGCTGCTTCATAACTGTAATTTTGCTACTGTTATGAATCATAATGTAAATATATGATATGCAGGATGGTCTCAGGTGACCCCTGTGAAAGGGTCGTTTGACCTCCAAAGGGATCGCGACCCACAGGTTGAGAACCACTGGGTTAAAGCATTAAGACCCATTAAGGAAAAATCAAGGCTCATTTAGAAAAAAAATATCTGAAAGATCAATTAATATTGTCCATTGCATGTAGCAATAGTTTGCTAATCAAAGAAATGGGTTCCAACATAATAGATTTTTTAATTGAAAACTTCAAGGGTAAGATGGAAGTAACTCAGGCAGAATGGGGCTGCACTTCAGAACATAGATGGTACAATTGATAGGAGAAATGTTCAGTAAGTAAGTAGAAGCAGAAGTAGCGTTCACAGCTGGCATTTACTGAGCACTTGCTATGTGCCAGACCCTAGCGATAAGCACCATAAACATTACCTCTTGAAGTTACCAAAACAGCCCAATTGCATGGATATTATTGTCTCCTTTGAGTTGACTAGGGCTGCCATATCAAAGTATCACAAACTGGGTGGGTGTCTTAAACAACAGAAATTTATTGTCTTAAGTTCTGGGGCCCAGAATTCTCTGAGTGAAGGTGTCAGCAGAGTTGGTTCCCTTTGAGAGCTTGGAGGGAAAAGCTGTCCCAGGACTGTGGTGGTTGCCTGGTAATCTTTGACATTCCTTGGCTTCTAGTTCCCTGTCTTCCTCTTTACTTGGTATTTGCTCTGTATGTGTGTTTGTGTCCAAATTTCCATTTTCTGGGACACCAGTTATATTGTATTAGGGCCCACACTACTGACCCCATTTTAATTAATTACATCTGTAACAACCCTATTTCCAAATAAGGTCATATTCTGAGGCCCTGGGATTAGGTCTTCCAACATAAACATTTTTTTTTGGGGGGGGGACACAATTGAACCCATAATACCGTTGTCAGATGAGAAAATGGTGTCAGCAAGAATTTAAGTAACATAAAGGTTGCCCAATTAGAATTGTTTTCTTTATTTTTATTGTTGATGCTATTAAACGCTATCCAGTGTGCTCTAAAGCCACATTTGTCAGAAGCATGGGGCCATTGTTAGGGGGAGGCCAGGACAGAGTCAGATTGAGATTAGAGATATTAGGACCAAGCTGTCCCCAAGGAGGAGAGATCAGATGCAGGGCTGGAGGGGAGTATGTGTCTGCAGATCCTGAGAAGGAAGAAAAAAAGTCAAGTTAGACCTTCTGTATAGCAGCTCTTCCAAGAGAGAGGGTTGTCTGCATGCATGCTCCCCACCCCTCCCCACCCCACCCCAAATGTCCCCAAATTGCCATCAGGTCTGGTTTATAGTCAGAAAAAAAAAACCCAACTACCTATTTACTGGAAAATGGGGAAACTCCATACTTTAAGAGGCTTAAAAAACTAATACCTGCTTGAAGAGACACTGGACATGCACGAGTTTAATCTGTTCGGTCATCAGTTTTTGATAAGGGTGGAGAACAGAGGTGTATTTATAGGAAGCAACAGGCCATTCGGGATGCTGAGTGAATGTCCCTGGGAGGGGGGAAAAGAGGGTCAGCATGTCACTTAGCAAACCTATATGCCCAGATGATTCATAAAAAAGAAAACTGACACATTGCCAATAGCTTCTTTTCTGCACATTTCCAACCCTTGGGTGCTGCCCTTCCTGGGAGCCTTCCATGCCCCCATGACTTTCATATCTTCAGTGCCTTCTGTTTAGTTGGAGTAGGCAAATCACTGTAACGAACAGCTTCAAAACTCCCATTGGCTTGATGCAATAGGTGTTTGTTTATCCTTCATTTCCTAGTCGCACACAGGAGTTCTGGTCCAACAGCCTCTGCATACTCACGTGGGAACCAGAATCCTTAAAGAGTGTCCCAGACTCAC
This sequence comes from Myotis lucifugus, assembly GCF_000147115.1. Classification (NCBI taxonomy): domain Eukaryota; kingdom Metazoa; phylum Chordata; class Mammalia; order Chiroptera; family Vespertilionidae; genus Myotis; species Myotis lucifugus. Next base: position 796,171 of record NW_005871090.1, on the reverse strand, counting down.
GTAACTGGTACAAGTGGCAAAGCTGTGACCCGAACCCTGGCAGTCTATTTCCAGGGAGTAAATGTGCACTTAACAACCTGCAGACCCTGGCTCCAGCCTCTCTGTAAGGGTAGCTGCCTAACTTCTATTACAAAAAAAAATCTAAATTCCCCTGTGGCCTGCCACAATAAAAGTGTATTTCTCACTGACATCACAATCCATTGTGAATGGTCCTGGTTGGCAGCCTTCCTCGTGCTCCATGGGGACCTGGGCTGCTTCTGTCTTGAAGTCCACTTGTTTCTCTATCTAACATATGAGGGAAAAGAGAGAGCTGAGAATCACTCAGGGGAATTTTATGGGTCATGCCTGGAAGTGAGATAAATCAATTATCACCCATATTTTATTGGCCTGAACCTAATCGTATGACCAACCCTAACTGCAAGCGTGGCTGAGAAGTGGAATCTAAGGGTGTGCCCAGGAAAAAAAGGAAACAGCTTCTGTCACAACTGAAAATCTCAGAGCAGACAAATGTCCAAAAAAAAAAAATAGGTGGAACATAGACCCGCTACGTTCCACAGTATCTGGTAAGGAACCTTTATTTGGGTCCCCATTAATGGAAACTACATTGCAGCTACAAACACAGGCAGCTTTGCTTTCTGAAGTTTCCGAGAAATAAAAATGATTGTCAACATGAATGAGTTCATTTATGGGCACTTTATTCCCAAGAGAATGGCTAATTGAGGCCTCTGTATAAAAATATAATTATTCACAGAGTGTGGAAACAGAATGGGAAGCAGGAGCCTAAATTGTAGCATGAGTTATTTTTGGTTAAATAGAAGTTTGAGAGAAAATGTGACTATTTGAACAGAATTCCTCAGTAGGTTTATGAAAGCTCTAGAAGTTTCTAAGAACAATGTAGGATAAAATCAGCCCCTAAAAGGAAGACTATCAGCTTTGCTGATAGCGCTCAAGTCCGGTGATTGCAATTTACTTAAGAATGGAGTTTTAAATGCTACACCCTAATGTCTGGAATGGAGGTGCAAATATCAGCCCTGCAGCAGCTTCCACAGGATCCATAAAGCTACCTCCTAGAGTTTGAACACAGTTAGGAATTTTTACTTAATCCACAGATCCTTCCTCTACAACATTATCTTCCCAATGGCTGAGGAGCTGTGCACGAGATGGTTACCATCGCGTTGCCTCCTGCAAAGGGAGTATGTTGCGATAGAATTCCTTTCTTAAACCTGTTTATGCACATGAGGGACCTCAAGAACATAATGTGGTGCAGACTGTGGGACTCAGCTCCATGTGTTTCCCGCTTTTTCAGGACCTTGGGTCCTCAAGTTTGTTCAAGTTTGAATTCCCCAGACTAATAAGACTATGGCCATTTTTAGTTCAGTGTCTGAGCCTTTGGGCCACTGCTCTGTGCATGGCATTTGAGTTCTGGGATCTGTAGTTTTTCTGCATCAGTAAATGCCTTGGTAGGAAATGAAGCTCAGAATGTCACCTTATGTACATCCTTCTCTCCAACATCCTGGCCTCTCTAGTACTGGCTGCTTTAGTAGCCTTCTGGTGCCAGTGAACATAATTTTTAAAAAAATTGTTAAACTTTACTAGTGTTTTAGGTGGAAGAGTTTGTAGTTTACCCTTTCTAGAAATGAAAGTTAAAAAAAAAAAGTAGATTTTAATAGTGGAATTCTAACCACAGGGAAAGGTCAATGGTAAAAGGTCAATGGTAAGTTTCCCCTGGAATTTTCAAATCACGCCCTGTCGATGCCCAGTAATTCTGTTTATCTGCCCAGCCATCCTGGCTTCAATTTCCTCATGTACCATTAAAAGAAATCCACATAATAAAACTCCATAAACCTTTTTTAAAAAGCAATAGAATAGTTAGATACTACACGATTTATTCTAAAATATTTATTATGTACCATTAGTATGCTGGCAAAATACAATATGCATATTGGTTATTAAAATTAAACACCACCAGCTTTCTTTGATTTTGGAAAATTTTAGGTCTGACATTTCTAAGCATTAGGCCTTGGTAACAAAGAAGGGGGTGGAATCTTCACTCTGCTAATTTACCGCCTGTGTAACCATGTCCCATTACTTCATTCCGCTGTGTTTCAGACATCTTTTTAGAAGCCTAGCCCAACAAGTGTAGCTCAGTGCTTGAGTGTTGACCTATGTACCAGGAGGTCATGATTTGATTCCAGGTCAGGGCACATGCCAGGGTTGCGGGCCGATTCCCATTGTGGTGGGTTCAAGAGGCAGCTGACCAATGATTCTCTCTCATCATTGATGTTTCTATCTCTTCCCCCTTCTCCCTTCCTCTCTGACATCAATAAAAATATATTAAAAAATAAATAAGCCCCACCCGGTTTGACTCAGTGAATAGAGCATCGACTTGTGGGCGTAAGGGTCCCGGGTTCGATTCCAGTCAAGGGCATGTATCTCTGATGCAGGCTTACATTGATATTTCTCTCTGTCTTTCCCTCTCTCTTAAAATCAATGGAAAATATCCTCAGGCAAGGATTTAAATAAATAAATAAATAAATAAATAAATAAATAAAATGCCACAATGGTATTAACCTTTAGAAGCCTAAGTGTGATCACACAGCCCTGCCTGGTGCTGTCATGTCTAAGACTGCCCACTCCCAAACATTCAAACTGGAACTAGGGAGAAGAGTCCCAGCCTGAACCTCAGGCCTATACTCTGCCGTCCCTTCCTGTAAGGCTGAGTGTCCGGCTGGGACTGAGTTCAGAAACCAAGGCATGGACATGAAGCATGTTATTAGAATGCCAAGGCACATGACATTTGTCTGAGGAGAGAGTTTAAGTGCAGTGCAAAACCTGAACTTCATATTGATTAAAGTAAAATATATTACTAAATGAAAGGCAATATTCTTTTTTTTAAAATGAAATCTTTATTGTTCAGATTATTACATTGGTTCCTCTTTTTTTCCCACCATAACTCCCCTCCATCCAGTTCCCATCCTACCCTCCGCCCTCACTCCCCACCCACTGTCCTCATCCATAGGTGCACGATTGTCCAATCTCTTCCCGCACCCCCCACACCCCTTTCCCCTCCAAGAATAGTCAGTCCATTCCCTTTCATGTCCCTGATTCTATTATAATCACCAGTTCATACTGTTCATCAGATTATTTATTCACTTGATTTTTAGATTCACTTGTTGATAGATGTGTATTTGTTGTTCATAATTTGTATCTTTACCTTTTTCTTCTTCTTCCTCTTCTTAAAGGATACCTTTCAGCATTTCATATAATACTGGTTTGGTGGTGATGAACTCCTTTAGCTTTTTCTTATCTGTGAAGCTCTTTATCTGACCTTCACTTCTGAATGATAGCTTTGCTGGGTAAAGTAATCTTGGTTGTAGGTTCTTGGTATTCATCACTTTGAATATTTCTTGCCACTCCCTTCTGGCCTGCAAAGTTTCTGTTGAGAAATCAGCTGACATTCGTATGGGTATTCCCTTGTAGGTAACTGACTTTCTTTCTCTTGCTGCTTTTAAGATTCTCTCTTTGTCTTTTGCTCTTGGCATTTTAATTATGATGTGTCTTGGTGTGGTTCTCTTTGGATTCCTTTTGTTTGGGGTTCTATGCACTTCCTGGATTTGGAAGTCTATTTCTTTCACCAGGTAGGGGAAGTTTTCTGTCATTATTTCTTCAAATAGGTTTTCAATATCTTGCTCTCTCTCTTCTTCTGGCACCCCTATAATTCGGATGTTGGTATGCTTGAAGCTGTCCGAGAGGCTCCTTACACTATCTTCGTATTTTCGGATTCTTTTTTCATTTTGCTTTTCCAGTTGGGTGTTTTTTGCTTCTTCGTATTTCAAATCTTTGACTTGATTCTTGCAATCCTCTGGTCTGTTGTTGGGAGTCTGTATAATATTCTTTATTTCAGTCAGTGTATGCTTAATTTCTAGTTGGTTCTTTATCACAACATCGAGGGTCTCACTAGATTTCTTGAAGATCTTACTACATTTATCGGCGGTCTCACCAGTCTTTTCGAGGGCCTTACTAAATTTATCGGCGGCTTCTAGACAGTTCTTTAAAGACCTTAAAAGTGTGGTTTTGAACTCTATATCCAGCAGTTTGCTTTCCTCCATTTCTGTCATTTGTGTCCTGTTTCTTTGTCTCGGCATTTTTTATGCTTCGCTGTGTCGATAGAGTGCCTTTCTGTGCTAAGTGTCCCAATTACCTGAGGTAGACACTCTTGGTGCACCCCCTTGTGAGCTTTGTGCACAGTCTTGTTGTAGTTAAGCCTTGATTGTTGTAGTTATCACTGGGAGGAATTGACCTCCAGGCCAATTGGCTGTGAGAATCAGCTGTGTCTGCAGTGGGAGAACTTCTGTGCTGGAGACACCCTTATGGGGCAAGACTTGCTTCAATGGGGCTTTGGTGCTCACTGAGTCTGCCCCCTGAGTGTGTCTTTTATGGTTCCACGGAGCTGCAAACTGGATGGTCCCACTCTGACCTCTGGGCTTCCTGGCTCCTGGATCTCTAGGGAGGTGCTAATCTAGCCTTTGCCTGCGGCTATCCAGCAAAAGCCTCCCTGCAGGGCTTGGGTGGGGCAGGTCCCACGGGATCAACAGGGCGGGGCTAGCAGTTATGGTTGCTCTCAGTCTTGCCCTCAGAGGCTCTGCTTCTCAGTGTCCCGGTAATCACTGCAAGCCCCTCAGAGAGAAAGCTGCCCTCGGGTTCTGACCGATGCCAGACAGTCCCGCTTCTCCCATATGAGTCTGGGTCCCTAGAGACTCGCCCGGAACTGGAGCTCAGAGCCTGAGACTCCCTCCCGATTGAAAACGACAACCGTGCCCTCAGCCGCCAGCCCGCTCCGCATGCACTCTGCACCTTAGTATTTTACTTCCGCACTGCGCCTCCTCTGAGTCTTGGTATGCTTTTCTCTTTCCTTCTAGTTGTAGAATTTCCACTCAGCCAGCCTTCCTGTGGTTCTGGATGATGTCCTTTCCGTCTTTTAGTTGTATTTTTGAAGTGGTTGTTTGAGGCAGCAAACACCGGTGTTTACCTATGCCGCCATCTTGGTTCTCTCCCGGCAATATTCTTTATGATTAAAAAAAAAAGTGCCCCTCCCCCTTGGAAAAAAAATATCATTTTGATGTGTCCCTAAGGATGTGGCTCTCAGTTTTTTTAGGAAGATATATTTGTTTTCCTCTGTCTTCAGATATTCTTCAGTGGTAAAATGTTAGAGTCCCTGAAACATTTGCCATCCATTCTTTAATTTTATTGCTAGAATATCAGCTGTGCATTGAGTACCTAAAATTTGCCCTGGCTCAGTTGGAGTATCATCTTCCCTTACACCAAATGGTCATGGGTTCAATTGCCAGTCAGGGTACCTACCCAGGTTGCAGGTTTGATTTCCAGTCTAGTCCGGGTGCATATGGGAGCCATTCGGAATGTGTATGGGAGGCAACCGATTGATGTTTTTCTCTCACATTGATGTTTCTCTCTCCCTCTTTCTTTCCCTTCTTCTCTCTCTAAAATCAATAAAAAATAAAATTTTACCAGCTGAAAGTAAATACATCTGCAATACATAAAATATAAAAGTAATATAATATATAAATATTTTGAATATTACCAAATATTATAAAGCTGTGAAAAAAAATTGTGAGAGTAATTAACATCTTTTCTTTGCTTCCTGGGAAATGAATCTTCACCAATTAGCATGATTTTATTTGCAACGAAAAACTGTGTTTCATATATATGTCTCTGTGTATACTGATCTACCCTTTCAATCACCTCCAAAAGGCTTTCTTTTATTTGTTGCTTTTGAAAGAATTTTCATATTGAAAAGAAAGGTAAGAATTTAGAACACGTCCTTTTCTTCTTCAACCTCTCCTGCCCAACCATGTTTTCCTTTTCTTTCATGCTTATAGAAAAGTGATGCCGGTAATGTTCACACACTTCCCGGAAAAAGGATCTATTGGATACTCTCCTATTTTTCTTTCTGGGGAGACAATAATCACAGTCTATTAGGTCCTTCAACATTGACAAATTATAAAATTTTTAAATTATCCATGTGGTATTTTAGATAGTCACATAAAATATGTGGATTAATCCAATTTTCAATAATTCATATGTTGCTTAAAGCAGTTATTTGTTTCATTGTCTTGCTTTACTAATTTATACTTAAAGCTGTGTTGCAAGGAAATGTTATAGAATTGGAAAATAAACATTGCTCATAGCAAGTTGTCATCAAATAGCCTTGTGACTAACAAAATAAGCAGCAAGACACATGGTATCGGTTGACTCATTTGTTCATTACTCACAAATATTTTGGATGGTTGTATAGGTTGTTTTCTTCTTTAAAAGCATTTCTTCCTCTGGTAAATTTTATTTTACTGGTAAAATGTGAACTGAATAATGTACACAGAATGGGGAAAATGAATATTGGGAATGAGGAATTATTGACCTGTTGAGTGTTGTATCCATTCATTTATTCATTATTATATTGAAATGGTGAACAAATATTTAAAAGCACCTACTATGTGCCATGCCTTATGCTAAGCACCATTGGTCCTATTTGCTCATTCAATTTCAAGTAGAATCTTTTGTCATTGCCAAGTGTCACAGCCCCTCATTTTTGTCATTCTTGCATCAGAAAACAGTGGCCTCATGCATCTTTGGATGTTCAGCTAGGCTGTTTTGATTCCTCCCTCTCTGTATTTCATTTTTTGTCACCTGTATTCAGTTCCACTTAAGAATCTCCCAGGATCTCCATATCCTGGATCATTCTCAATTTGAGGAAACATATTTGATTAATTTAGTGCTTACAATTTTTAAATGTATCCTTTTCTTCCAGGAACTGGAGTTCCTACTTAGGAAGAAGTATGTGGGGATAGTGTAAGTGCCACCCCTCTTCCAGGTCCTCAGTGCCGTTACTGGTGAATGCTGCCTGCCAACAGCTCACAGCTGGCCCCTTCTCTGAAGAATTACCCTCAGCCAATGGAAGCATCTCCCCCAAGATGCTTCACAGGCAATGATTGACACTGGAGTACAACATGTTGATCCCCTTGTTGGGAGGCAACTAATGCTCCAGGGCTCTCCCTGGAATAGGCTGAGACCAGACTCCAGCTAAACCCACATCCTTGCTGTACTCCTAGCCCTGCTTATGCTGCTGCCCTGAGAGCATTCCCTCAGTAAATTATAATTAGCCCAACTCCTGTGCCAGGCTCTGCTTCTGCTTCTAGGAACCCAACCGATGACAGCAAGAATGATGCTGGGTTTTTCCACCCTCTGTCTGCCAGACTAGAATGTCCTAGCTTCTTCCACATGACCTTCCTCATATTCAAATATCAGACTCAATTAGAGTCAATGCCAAAGCAGACTCAGCAGCAATACCCAGTGAGGGAGAACCTGAAACAGGGGCATGTAAGAAAAGGCAATTCTTTTTTACTTCTTCTCCTCCTCATCCTCCTCCTTCTCCTCCTTCCTCCTCCTCCTCCTCCTCCTCCTCCTCCTCCTCCTCCTCCTCCTTGTTCATCTTCACCTGAGGTTATTTTTCCCATTGCTTTTTAGAGAGAGTTGAAAGGAGGGATGGAGGGAGGGAGGGAGAGAGAGAGGAACATCAATGTGAGAGAGACACATCAATTGGTTGCCTCCGGTACGCACCCCAACCAGTGCCAGGAATTGAACCTGCAGCCGAGGTAGGTGTCCTTGACTGGGGATCAAACCTGTGACTCTTTGGTGCCAAGGCTGATGTTCTAACCACTGAACCATTCAAGCCAGGGTGAAAAGGCAATCCTTTTAGAATTAATCCTCAGGTTCACTAACTCTAGGAGCCATGGAGTCTCGAGGTGTTTGTTTGTAAGGAAGGAAGTTTCAGTTCCACACACATGTGTTAAATCTATGTCTCTTAGTGAACAGACTTTCTGAGGTTTAGGTTAGCTCAGGAAAAAGGGTGAGAAGTCACGGTTAGAATTGTGGGTCTCAGGAATATCTAAACATAGTGACCATGGTGAAAGCAGACTTAGAGCTAGTCCTGCCTATCAGGAGCTGCGGGCTTTGTGCAACTCCCTCAGCAAGACCTCGCCTTAATTATTCTATTGCTGCTGCCCCACTTCCTGCCCGTTTTGGAGCTTTTCTTCCATTTTCCAATTGACCTGGGGCCACTATGCTATGCAGGTCCTACTATAGCACAACAAATCTCACAGCGTTACTTGGGTCCTATTTGCATGCTAACTATCAGAATCTCCCAGATTTCTGACTCCAAACCCATGTCTCCAGTTTAGCCCAGTTTAACTTTTCTCACCAGATTTGAAGTTACAAATTGGCCAGCTTATAGGTAGACAGCACAGGGGTCAGTAGGCCTCCCAGCAGTGCCTGGGGTTGGTGAGGGAAGTCACACAGTAAACAACAATTAGGTGCCCATTCAGTAGGACTGAGAGTGGAGGCAAATTGCCCAGAAGGGATCTATGGGCAGAGATGTCCCATAAATTTGTAACACACTATGCTGGTGGGTAAGTAGGAGCCAGACAGGAGTTTTTAACTTGATTATTGTAAGAGCAGATATTTGGGAAAGTGGGGAGGCAGATAAAGTGCCATTAAATCAATCAGAGAAATTGTAGGGGAGTAATTTTCACTATTATTGACCTCCTCTCAGATAACCTATAATTCCCAGCCTTTAGAGAACCACTAGTTCTCTGTAGTGTTAGCCACTAGCTCCGTGTAGCTATTGAGAGTTACTAAAATTAATTCAAATGAAATAGAATTAAAAATTCAGTGCCTCAGTCTCACTAACACATTTTGATATTTTGATGCTCTATAGCCGTATGTGGCTCATGGCTCTTCCACTGACAGCTCGGATAACATATATATATATATAATCATCGGAGAAGGTCCTATTGGGCAGAGTTTTTATAAAAGCTTATTGTTTTTATTTAAGGGAGGGGATTTGAGAGGCTCATTTCTTTGGAGTCCTTTTTCTCTTTTTCAATAAATATGATAATAAACACACTTTGAGTCTCTTTCCTGGAAACACGTTATGGATGTGGTGCCAGATTCCTTCCATCTGCTGGGATTTTGTAGTTATTTTAAATGCAATAAGATGTCAAACGCAGTGAAAATACTCTGCGTCCGTCTGTGTTAGGATTTCCTTCTTGCCCAGGTAGTTATTCCTTTTGTGTGGGGAATGGCTCTGCACAGAGGTAAACAGACAGAGAAAGGGAGTGGACATTATTCTTGTGTTTCTGCACCATAGAGTCAGAAGGGAACTCATGGGTCGCTGACTCAGTGCTCAAAGAGCAAGTGTTCCAGAGACAAGACATGGATGCTGCCAATCTCTCAAGGCATGAACCAGATCCTCTGGCACAGTCCCTATTGGCAGCCCAGATTTAAGGGGTGCAGAATTTTAATCTGCATCTTAATAGGAGGAGTGACACAAATTGTAGCCAAGTTTACTCTATCGTATCCGGTGCCTGGCCAACAAGGAGAATATGATAGCATGGTTAAGAATTTGGAAGACTAGCTCTGTAACTGGTTAGCTGTGAAGCTTTCACTTCCTCGTCTCCTCATCTAAAAACTAAAAATAGTGATAATATCTATTACTGTCTCATTGAGTTGTGCTAACTATAAATATGATAAGCAACACAACCTACAGATGCAGATACAAATATGCATGCTAAGTACTAAAAAATGTTTGCTGTTATCTGTACTTGATATTTTAGAGAGAGGAAGGGAGAGAGAAACATTGATGAGAGAGAAACATTGATTGCCTCTTGCACACCTCCACTGGGGATCAAGCCTGCTATCCAGGCAGGTGCCCTGACTAGGAATTGAACCGGCAACCTTTCAGCGCATGGGAAAATGCCCGACACACTGAGCCACACTGGCTGGCTGGGCTATGTGTAGTTTTTTAAAGTTCCTCTGAGCCCTAGCCAGTTTGTGTCAGTGAATAAAGCATTAGCCTGTGGACCGAAGGGGCCTGGGTTTGATTCAGGTCAAGGGCGTGTACCCTGGTTGCAAGCTACTCCCAGGCTCAGACCCTGGTCGCGGGGCACTTACAGGAAGCAGCCAATCAATGTGTTTCTCTCACATTGATATTTCTGTCTTTCACTCTTTAAAAATCACTGGAAAAACATCCTCGGGTGAAGATTAAAGTTTATCTGAGGTTATGGTGGGGACTGGGAAGGGGATATGATAGCCAGGAGTAAGCAGCCTCTTGGAGAATAAAAAAATGAGTCTCACTGATTAGGCAACATAGTCCATAACCCAAAACTTACCATTTCCCGCTAGGTTTTGCTTTTGCTGACGAGATTTTCTCAGAATGCCCATAGTATGGAAGACTGATGCAGGCCCTCTCATTCCTTCTCCTTACTCTTACTGGGCTTCTGTTTGCCATTAGTAGCTTCCTGTGGAAAGTTAGGATGCTGTGTCGTACTTGTTTCAATATAGTGGATGGCAAACTTCAAGTATATGACTCAAGTTATTCTCTCTAAATGGACACATGTGCATAAATGTATTGTCTCTGTTAAATTATATTGGATTACTTTTCATTTGTGTTATTCTAAGAAATAGTGCTGAACTCTTTTTGTCTTCCTCCTTAGCTCATTTATAAATAAAGCACTTTCTTAGCGAGTTAGTTAAAGGTTAAGATACTGTAATATAGAGTCTCAAACATAAAATGTGTTCAACAAAATAGATATTTATTTCTTTCTTTTTAATAGCCTAGGCATGGAGATAAGCTCTCCTCTGCCACATAATTCAGGGATCCAATATGAGAGTCATCCTCAAGATGTGGTTTCTAACATTCTTCCAATGGTCACCATTTCCAAGCAGTAGGAAGAAATCCAGGGCAAGCATCTCTACATCTTGAAGATGACCTAGAAGTTATACGCATACTTTTCATTAATCATTTAGTCACATGGTCACAGGAAGTAGTAAGGAGAATTATAGTTTCTAGCCAAGCATTCATGTGGCTACGAAGAAGGGATCTGAGGGTGGTTTTGATTGGAAGGGGGGACTTGGGGATACAATTGTAGACCACATTTGTTGCTGCTCAGTAAGATAACCCAACCTTTGAATAACTGACACACAATGATGACTATTCAGTTGTTCTTCCACACCTTTCAAGTTGTACCATAAAGATGTGCCTCCCATGTGCCGGGGGTCTTGTTCCAGCATCTAGAAGGGTTCCGCAATCGGTAGAAGGCTGTGTGTAACTTAAAGAGTCCTCAGAGAGGAAGCATAATTTTGAAAGGCATTTGGGGGTCCGAGGAGCTTAGCTAAAAGGAACTAAGATCTCTTCGGCTCAGGACCCCATCCTTTTTATTAATACAAATTGTCCTGAGGCGAGGTAGAGATGTACACTTCAAAGAGGTAGGGTTTCATTTACAGAGTCAGAATGGGGAGAATTAGCCTATGGCTGTTCAGGTGTTTGGCCAGTAGGAGGCAATACCATGTAGATTAAGATGCCCTGAGCTGTTTGGCAGCAAACAATCATCCCTTTTCAGGTTTGGGGAAATGCCATCAGCCATTCCCAACAGGTGACAACATATGTGACTCAGCCCTTGTTGAGTCCCCAAGTTCCATCAACCTTTTGATGAAACTCTTGCAATTATGATATGCTGGAATTGGCTTCTGGCACCCATGCCCATTTTTTAAGAGATTCTTTAATAAAATAATTTGACATTTATGGGTCAGTGCTCTGTCTCAGTGAATATTTGTCTGATTTTAAATGTCCCTTAGCCTTGTATTTATGAGGCTATGATACATAACATGAATCTGGAAGCTACAAACCATTTTTTATCAACAATAACTATCATCCATGCATGACTATTGCTGTTGGTACTGCCTCGGATACTAGATGATAACTGTAGAAGAACATGGGAGAAATAATTAAAAAGAATAATAGCAACAACAGCAAATACTCTCTTGATTCTTTTGAGAATGAAATTATATTCCATGAGATTTAAAGATTCCTAGACAAGTTCCATTGTCTGACCAAAACATTTGTTTCTGGTTAGGTTATGCCATGATAGTGACAATTTCCAAAACTTTTAATATACATCTTATTGATTTTCAAAGTCCCAATTCCCACAGCATCAAAGAATCATAGAATTTTAGAGCTGAATCAGGTCTTGGAAAGTCTGATTTACTGTAGAAAACCACTGGAGGTTGAAGAATCAATCTCTTGTGGTCATTTTGCCCAAGTACAGAAGAGGGTGTCAATGCACTGAACTATTTGGAGAGATCAGGGGAAATGCTGAGCTTCTTTAAGTTTGGATTAAAGTGTTGCACGTTGGTTGGGATCTACAGATTTTCTCTTCCAAGCATTGCTCAGATGGCATAATTCAGTTCCTGAGAGGAGTCTTCACTCCAAGTCAAGAGTTCTGACATGTTGTCTGGTGACCTTGATGGAAGGTACTTTTCTGCCTGCGTCTGACCTACTTATAAATTCTCTGATCATAGGATAAAGTACACAGTCATTTGTATCTGGCTTTTTGCAATCAACATGACAATTGTGAAGTTTATTAAACTTTTCTTTATAGTTCCTTCTCATTTGCCATATAGCATCCATTGTAGGAAAATACCACAATTTATTTATACATTCTATTGCTGAGGGGCACATGGATAACTCCCAGTTTGGACTCTTGAACAAGTAGGCCATGAAAGAGAAGTCATATAAAAGAGAAGACATGCAAAGCAATGGCTTAAATGCTTTTTTTTATTCAAAAAGCTCTCCTCTTCTACTAAAGGAATATATTTTAAACTGACCCTCTCAGTGGTATTGTAGGTTGCCTACCTTTACTTCAGAGCTCAGAGAAAGCCCCTGGATAAGGCTTTAGAGTGCAGCTCTGCCTTACATTTGCAAAGGGAAGGGCAGTCTTTGCTGAGTTTATATATTTCATAATTCAGACATTATAGAAAGTAGGAACAATAAGCCTCTTTTCCATTTTAAAAGAGCCAGAAATGCCACCATTCTCCAACAAACCTACTCAAATTAATAAATTGGAGAGGAAATGCATTTTGGCATTTTTTTCAAAGATTTGAATTTCAAAGGGTTATTATTATGCATAACTGAGAGAGGGAAATGACAATGCTATTTAAATAACCCTCACCAGAACTTCACTCTAAGTCAGTGGTTCTCAACCTTCCTAATGCCGCGACCCTTTAATACAGTTCCTCATGTTGTGGTGACCCCCAATTTCATTGTTACAAATTGAACATAATTAAAGCATAGCGATTAATCAAAAAAACAATATGTAATTATATATGTGTTTTCCGATGGTCTTAGGCAACCCCTGTGAAAGGGTTGTTCAATCCCCAAAGGGGTCACGACCCACAGGTTGAGAACCGCTGCTCTAAGTACATTTTAGACACAGTTTCAAAATGCAGACAGAAATTAGAAGTTACTATCTGGTCAATATTTTCTTCCAACCTTACATAGGAGGTTGCTTCATAGTAACACACAGCTTCTCTAGACTAAAATCAAGGTTTGGTGAAAACAAAACATTGCCTCAAACCAATTATCTTACCATTGCACTGTTTTTTGTTGTGTTTTTCTTCTTCAATTAATTTAAATTTTAAAGAAGCAAAACATCTGATATCCTATATCACAATAAAATCAATCTTCTAAGGAAGACCAAATTTGCTTTTTGAAAACAATGTAAAAGAGGGAAATGATCCAGGCTTTCTGAAAGCCAAATTGGCAGTATTTAAACATTTTAAACGTATACGCTGTTATAGGCTGAATTGTACCCCTCCCTCCCCAATTCATATATTGACCTTCTAACTGCCCATACCTTAGAATGTGACTGTATTTGATGATAGTCTTTAGGGGTATTTAAGTTAAAATGAGGTCATTAATGTGGATCTTACTCCATATGGTTGGTGTCATTATAAGAAGAGGACATTTAGACACAGACAGGTACAAAGGGAATGCCACCTGAAGACAGAAGACGGCCATCTACAAGCCAAGGAGAGAGGCCTCAGAAAAAACTAACCCTACTGGCACCTTGATTTCAGACTGTGAGCCCCTAGAACTGTGAGGAAATAAATTCCAGCTATATAAGCCACCCAGCTTGTGGTACTTTTATGTGGCAGCCCTAACAAATAAATACATATGCTTTACACCACATGATTTCCATGCTGTCTGACATTCTATGCCACAGGACTGCTCATATTTATGCAGAATGATGCATTCACCAGGACTCTCACTGTGTGTTGTTTTTAAAGAGTAAAAAAAACCCTCTTAAATGTTCATTAGTAAAGGATTCAATAAACGAATTATAGTACATTACATTTTTAAAATGCTAGTGCTTTAAAAAAGCAAGTATTGCCCTAGCTGGGTGGCTCAGTTGGTTGGAGCATTGCCCTGTACACTAGAAGGTTTCAGGTTTGACTCCCAGTCAGGGCACATACCTAGGTTGTGGGTTTGATCCCTGGTTGGGGAGCTTATGAGAGGTGGCAGATCAATGTTTTTCTCTCACATTTATATTTCTCTCTCTCTCTCTAAAAATCAATAAAAACATATCCTCAGGATTTTTTTTTTAAAAAAGAAGAAAAAAGTATTGTTATGTGTTGTGATATGGAAGATAGCCAAGGTGTTTTGTGTTTGCGTGTGGGTTTTTTTTTCTATTTTTAAACAGCTAAAATAGGTTAAATGACACAAAAATTTAATCCCATACAGTTTACATAGTGTTGTCATGTTTATGTATGCATACACAAACAGGGAAAGGTCCAGGTCTGGGATTTTGCAGTGAGAACAGGTGTGATATTCTGTATGCTTCTTTGTTGTTTGAACTGCCCACACTCATGTTCATGCATTACTTCTGTAATTGTGAAATAGTATTCTTTTAGCAGAGTAGTTATACAAGGGGCTGTGGAGAATGTAAGAACAGAGGGATTCTAGGGTTCAAAAGTGGCCTCCCCGAGGAAGTGGCATTTGATCTGAGACCAGAAGGGAAACTTAGAGTGAGGGTTGAGATAAGAGGGGGCACTGGGCCAAGGGGAGGCAGAAGTTGGAGGGACAGAGGGCCTTTAAGGTAATGGAGGTGACTAAGGACATAAAGCTTAATGAGGGGAGAGGAAGTGAAGTAGTTAGAGAGGTATGCAAGGAGTGGACTCAGGGAGCCCTGTGAGCTGTGATAAGGAGTTTGTTTTTAAGGTCAATGAGAAGTCATAGTATAAAGGCTTAGGAGAGAGAGAGCAGTATGCAATCATATTCACATTTTAGGAAGATTAGTGTGCCTGCAGGGTGGAGGGCTACTGGAAGGGGGGCAAGTTTAGTTGAAGGAAAACTTAGCTAAAAGACTTTGTAGTAAAGAAAGATGGTGGTGGCACGGTAGTGACAGTGGGTGTGGTAGACATAATAGTAGCCCCCTCCAGATGTCTGTGTCCTAATTACTAAAGTCTGTGAATATGTTAAGTGACATTGCAAGGGGGGATTAGAATTGCAGGAGGATTTATAGGTGCTAATAAACTGACTTTGCGATAGGGAAATTTTACAAATTGGGCACCGTGTACTCACAAGTGTCCTGAAAAGTAGATGAGCCAAGCAGAAGAGGAGGGTCAAGCAGAGATGTGTATAAGGAACCATAGTGATGCTGGCTTTGAAAGTGGAGGAAGGGTCCAAAGTCAAGGAATGCAGGTGGCCTCTAGAAACTGGAAGAGGTGAGGATTGGGTTCTCCCTTAGAGCCTCTGGAAAGGAACACAGCTATGTTGATGGCTTGATATTCACCCAGTGAGAGCCATGACAGGCTTTTGAACTTTAGAATCTATAATAATAAAAGGGTAATATGGTAGTTAGACGGGACAGCCGAACGACCTTCCGGATGTCTGGATGTCCTTCCTGACAAAGCTGGGGCCTGAGGGAAGCTGGCTGGGGTCCTGGGTGCCTGCAGGTGGCCTAGGGGAAACCAGCCCGGGTCCCGGGTGCCTGCCTGTGAATGGAGGAGGGAAACCCGGCTCCTGGGTGCCAGAGGGAAGCTGGTGTTGGCAGCCAGGGTAAGGAAGGTCTACTCTTGCACGAATTTCTATGCATGGGGCCTCTAGTTGTACTGTAATGAATTATGTTGTCTAAGCAGCTACATTTGTAGTAATTTGTTACAGCAGCCATAGAAAACTAATACAGCGGGAATTCTGACAGATATATAGATGTAGTGAACATTTGGGGAGCAGAATGGACAGGAATTAGCAGTGATTGCATGTGCAAGATGATGGAGAAGGTGAAGTCAAAGTGGAGTCCCAGAATTGGCTTCAGCAATTTGATGCAACACGACCTTTACAGTAAAATTGAGATATCTAGAGAAAGAACAGGTGGAACAAGTAGGAAGATCATGACTTAAGTTTTGCGGATGCTGAGTTTCAAAAGTGGAAAGAATCCAAGAGGAGACCAATCTGGAGCTCAAGAGAGGAGTCTGGGCTATATCTCCATATCTGGGTCATTGGCATGAGGAGGAACTAAACTTATGCTATAGGATAAGGCCTGGTGAAGTAGGCCGTTTGACTGTAACATTTAATACATTTTTATCCAATTGTTTTTTAAATTTATTTTTATTGTTGAGAGTATTACAGATGTCTCCTATTTCCCCATCTTAACCCCCCTTCAACCAGCTCCCACCCCATCCCAGATCTTCACCACACTATTGTCTGTGTCCATGGGCTATGCTTATCTATACTAATAAAGAGCTAATATGCTAATGGTCGGGACACTGTAACGGGTAACGACCAGACCATTAGCATATTAGCTGGGGTGTTGCTCCGGAGACAGGGCAGAAGTGGGGAGGTGCCTGGAGGAGGCGGCACCATCCCGTGCTGGGGAGGGAAGGGGTGAGAGCCCATAGCGCCCCCCTCACCTGTCCTTCGCCACCTACTGCTGGCACTCTGAGTGCCCCTCGGCCCACTTGCCAGGGGAAGGAGCACAATACAGCAGGTGGGAGGCTTCCACTCTCTCCTCTGGCGCCATGACTGGGCATAGCCACTGCATTGTTCCGGAGACAGGGCGGAAGTATGGAGGCACCTGGAGAAGGCGGGACCAGCCTGAGGCAACTCGAGGGACTGAGGGCGGGGCTTGAAGCAGCCAGAGAAGGCCAGAGGGTTTGGGGGCTGGGCCAGGTGCACTGGAGCTCTGCGTGGACAGGTTCGGGTGTCAAAGCAGGGCTGCAGGTGGGTGGGCAGTGCCATGTGATTTCGTGCACTGGGCTCCTAGTGTGCATAAAGCAGCGATGAGAAGGAACTAGCAGATAGTGAGATCCAGCCAACTAAATGGGAAGTGCCTGAGAGATTCACACACTAGAGGACAGATAAGAAGAAAGGAGTCAGAAGCCCTGGCCGAGTAGCTCAATTGGTTGGAGTGCTGTTCCCATACACCAAAGTTGTGGGTTGGATCCCCTGTCAGGACACATACAAGAAACAACCAATGAATTCATAAATACGTAAAACAACAAATCATCTCTTTTCTCTCTCTCTTTCTCTCTCTCTCTCTCTCTCTCTCTCTCTCTCTCTCTTTCTCTCTCTCTCTCTCTCTCTCTCTCTCTCTCTCTCTCTCTCTCTCTCCCCCTCCCTCCTTCCCTTCCTCTTTCTCTCTAAAACCAATAAATGAAAATTTAAAAAAAAGAAGCAGTGAAGCAAGGACTCAAATTTGAAGGCTGAGTTCAAATCCAAAGGATAGAAATCAGAAGCCAGAGACAAATACACAATAGGAGAAAAGGGCTCTAGCTGTTGAGAAGGCAGGTACAGCTGGATCACAAGTGTGTGCCATACAAATGGGGACCAGGTACAAGAGTGACCTTTACTAGCCCAACATGCTTTGAAGCGGGTTTTCTGGAGTGGGAAGCACCTGGTTCGAACCAGTGACTAACCCAGTGATGGCGAACCTATGACACGCGTGTCAGAGGTGACACACGAACTCATTTTTTTGGTTGATTTTTCTTTGTTAAATGGCATTTAAATATATAAAATAAATATCAAAAATACAAGTCTTTGTTTTACTATGGTTGCAAATATCAAAAAATTTCTATATGTGACACGGCACCAGAGTTAAGTTAGGGTTTTTCAAAATGCTGACACGCCGAGCTCAAAAGGTCCGCCATCACTGGACTAACCCATGGGTGATGTTCAGGGGCCATAAAGGGAAACCAACCATGTCATTTACATCTTTTTGGATATGATGACATTATTTTTCTTAGAAAACAACTTTATTTTTAGGTTATATTATGAACCAATCTTAGGTGTTTAATGTTTTCCTTTGCATCCCAAATATGTGATGTATCCTATAGAATAAAGAGGTAATATGCAAATTGACCGTCATGCCCTTACACAAGATAGCCACCCTCATGTGGTCAAAGATGGCCATCCCCATGTGGTCACAAGATGGCCGCCACAGGATGGCTGTCAGGGGAGGGCAGTTGTGGGAAATCAGGCCAGCAGGGGAGGGCAGTTGAGGAAGACCAGGCCTGCAGGGGAGGGCAGTTAGGGGTGACTGGGCCAGCAGGAGAGGGCAGTTGGGGGCAATCGGGCCGGCAGGGAGCAGTTAGTGGATGATCAGGCTGGCAGGGTGTGGTTAGGGGATGATCAGGCTGGCAGGCAGAAGCAGTTAGGGGCAATCAGGCAGGCAGCAGTGAGAGGTTGGGAGCCAGCAGTCCAGGATTGTGAGAGGGATGTTCGACTGCTGGTTTAGGGATCGGGCCTAAACTGGCAGTCGGACATCTCCTGAGGGGTCCCAGATTGGAGAGGGTGCAGGCTGGGCTGAGGGACAAACCCCCCGCCACCCCCCAGTGCACAAATTTCATGCACCAGGCCTCTAGTATTATATATTACCTAAAAACAACATAACTAAAAGCCTGGTGAATTTTTTGTTCCTGATTCTGAGACTATGATAGATGTATATCCGAGCAATGACATCTCAACAAGGAGGCAGTGTGGTTGGTGCCATCCCCACTGCAGTACAGTTCCTCAGAGTCATCTTTCTTCTACCAATGACAGGCCGATCATTAAACCTAAATTATCTGAACACAAGAAGGTATTTCAAAAGTACTTAAATATCCATTATTACATTTACCACGTCCTTCGAAATAGATCTGAGGGTAAGAAAAGAAAAATCTCCTCATGAGGGAGTCAGTGAGAAAAGAATCACTTCTGAGATATACATTAAAGGCATCATTTTTAATTCTGTGCTCATATTCTAAGAAGCCAGCTGTCCAGCTAGCTGCAAACCTTACTAGTCTAGTAATTGCATCTAGATTATAGAAGTACTTATAAGGCTTGCAAGTGTACCCCTAAGTTGTTGTCAGTGCCAAAGCTTAGACCAACATTGCTTTGAAGGTGAGAAGGAATATGAACAAAAAGATTGTCTACTAGATTAGCTCCAGCTCTGTTCATCTGGTCTCTGCCCCATCCCATCCTAAACATGGCCCCTCTCTGCCAAATATTTCCTCCCATGCACTCAAAGCTCCTGAAGTATGTCAACCTAAGAAACATCTAAACCTGTAGATAATTTTTATGAGTTTATTTGAGCCAAATTGATGGCATACTTTGGGTAGCAAGATCTCAAACTCTCTGGAGAGTAACTGTATGCAGTTTCTTTTATGCATCTGAAATTAAAGAGGTGACATAAGGAAGATTACATGAAGGTGGGAGAAAGCAAGGCGGGATAGAACTACAGGTTAATTAAGATTATAGACTCTCTTGCCCTGGCTGGTTTGGCTCAGTGGATAGAGCATCAGACTGCAGACTGAAGGGTTCCATATTTGATTGTGGTCAAGGGCATGTGCCTTGGTTGCAGGCTCCTCCCCAGTCCAGGCCCTGGTTGGAGGCAACCAATTGATGTGTTTCTCTCACATTGATTTTCTCTCTGTCTCTCCCTCTCTTCCACTCTCTCTAAAAATCAATGGAAAAATATCCTCGGGTGAGGATTAAAAAAAAAAGATTATAAACTCTTTTGAGGTTGTCCATTTTGGGAGGGATCTGAAAAGAGACATTTTCAAAGATGTGTTAACCTAGAGGCACAGAAACAATGGACACAATTTACTTGAGGCAAAGATCAGCCCTTAATAAAGAAGTTATGCCTGGGCATGGCTGCCACATAATGGCCTGCCCAGTTGGGAATTTATTATTAGATCACCCCAGGAGGTTACTTTCCAGAGAAACCCTTTTATACCCATGATTATATCCTTATCCTTATTAGTATTATTATAAACTGTGCTCAACATAAAATTCACCATTTAACCATTTTTAAGTGTGCAGTTCAATGGCATTAAGTATACATTGTTGTGCAACCATCACCACCATCCATCTTCAGAACCTTTTCATTTTCCCAAAGTGCAACTCATTGAACAGTAAGTCCCCACTTCCCCCTCCTCCCAGCCCCTGGCAATACCATTCTCCTTTCTGTCTCTATGACTCAGGTGAGTTACACCACTCCATGAATTTGACTACTTTAGATACTTCATATAAGTAGAATCATACAATATTTGTCCCTTTGTGTCTGATTATTTTACTTAGCATAGTATCTTAAAGATTCATCCATGTTGTAGCATGTGTCCCAGATATTTTTTGATAATTTCGAGTACACTGGAAAGCTAATACCTTTGAATTTATATACTGTAGCCCAAACTCCATTCAAAATCCCTGATGAGCATGCCAACATTTGGAAAAGTACAGATATTTCCCATCAGTGTATCACTGTTCTTACTGACTATTCCAACCCTATAAATTAATAAGGAATGCCAGAAGTTTTAAAAATATGTAGTTACTAGGCATTTATATAAGAAGGTAGCCTTTGAGCAAGAAATTTGAAAATGGAATTCAGAGTCCTGAAATTGACTTCTTGAGGAGAAAAAAAATGCTAGTGGCTATTTTCCAGGCCAGTAAGGATGTTGCAGTCAGGAGGAGTTTTAATATCTACCTGCAAACCACTTCATTTTCTGTGTAAACATGAAGAACGTTCTTATCAGTTCTCCCCCCACATGCTTGTGATGGTGAATATTATGTGTCAACTTGACTGGCTAAGGGATGCCCAGATAGCTGCTAAACATTATTTCTGGGTTTGTCTGTGAGGATGTTTCTAGAAGAGACTGGCATTTGATTTGGTGAACTGAATAAAGCAGATGACCCTCCCCGTCGTGGGTGGGCATCCTCCGATTCCTTGGGGGGCCCAAATAGAACAAAAAGAGAAAGGAAAGATGAATTTGCTCTCTCCCTGCTTGAACTGAGACATCCGTCCTCTGCCCTTGGACTTTGATGCTCCTGGTTCTCATGTTTTCAGACTCAGAACCGAACTGACACCATTACCCCTGATTCTCAGACCTATGGTCTCGGCTGAATTAACTACTATCTTTTCTGGTTCTCCAGATGGTAGAAGGCAGATCATGGGACATCTTGGCCAACATAACCACATTAGCCAATTCCTATACTAAGTCCTGTTGGCTGTGTTTCTTGAGAGAACTCTGACTTATACAATGCTTATCCCATAAGCTGAGGACCTATGGCTAAGAGACATTCTAGAGAGTTGAGAAATAGGGGACATTTGTTTATGTTTTATCTGTCATATGCAGTTTCTTTCCATGCCTCCATCTGCTCATCCAATTATAAATCCCTTTCAGTGGATTTAGCTACCACAGAATTAGGTAAGTTTGCAAACACTCAAAACCTATAGCAAGTAATGTAGAATAGAAACAAGGGTGAAAAGGGTGCAGGATTAGAAATGTACCCATGATTATAATGAACCTTAATGAACATTCAGACTCTCAACTGCCACTTCTCACCAAAATGGGCTAGTGCCATTTGGAAGCTGCAATCGTCATCTGAACATCAATCTATTGGATGGATTTTTAGTTTTATTTGAATATATTAGTATTCTGATGTATGTTAATTTTAACAAGTGCTTTGCTTTCAATTGATTTGAAAATATTTTAGGACATAAAATACCACAGGTGGTTTACCAAAACAAGTGTAAGAAATCTTGTGGTTCCCTGACCTGCCCTGTGATAACTCCAAGTTCTGCTTCCCAGAGGCCACCATATATTTTTTCAGTTTGGGCCATTTTTTTTCCAGTTTTTTACTTATGGGCCCAAGTATATATACACAGCTATATAAAATTTAAGACTCTCCACCGTTTTATTTTCCGCTGCAATAGATAGAATTTAGCTTTATTATGTTATCTGCCCACTTTCTCTATTTTTTCAATATAATTCTTTTGGCTGTTTTTGGTTATAGCAGTAAATGGTCCTTATGTTTTGTGATTTTTGTCACTGCTTACTGATGAGCCAAGAATTATATTATGATTATGTTGCCTTTCTATTCCAGTTTTTGGTTTTCTCAGTTTGTCTTTCTCTTTTTGTTGTAATGGGCTTCTTTAGAATAATCTTTTTTTTTAAGAGCTTACATCTTGCAAGGTGACATTCGTTTTGTTGTTCATCTTCAGATTTCCTGCTGCTTTGTGATGTCACACAGGCTCTAGAAGCCCCCTACCCATCCACCCAACCGGCCCACCTGTGCATCCCAGGCTGGTTCCAAGTACACGATTCTTGATTTTGCCTAAAATTCACTGAAAGTGAATGTAATCTCATACTGCTGATGCATGCAATCTAACAGTCAATACCAGACCTTAAGAATCAAGTCTGGAGTTAGGTGAAATTCATTGCGGGTAGTCTAGGGAGGCGGGATAAAGAAAAGCAGGGAAATCTCGGAGATTGGATAAGGAGTAAAGCTGATAGGCACATAACTCTTCTACATTGGTGGGTACAGGAGAGTTAACAACTAGCATTTACAGCACATAGAGATGGTTTGCAGAGAGCAAGATAACAATGAGGGATTCTGTGCTCTGGTGGGAGATTCTGCCCCAGGAGGCTGACTTTCCAAAAGTATGTTATTGTAGATGAAATATGACAATAGACAGGCTCAGTTAAGTAGAGATCAACCTTTGTCAAGGAAGGTACTGGCCTAGGCCTTGACTACCCACCATGACTCACTTTTAGTTAGGAAGTTTTCATTTCAGACCATGTGGTTACTTTAGGTCTCTGAGTGTGTGAGGCTGCCATGCAGGCCTGCCCTGAGCTTGTCAGGGTTAGTATGTGGCGAACCTATGACACGCGTGTCAGAGGTGACACGCGAACTCATTTTTTTGGTTGATTTTTCTTTGTTAAATGTCATTTAAATATATAAAATAAATATCAAAAATATAAGTCTTTGTTTCACTATGGTTGCAAATATCAAAAAATTTCTATATGTGACACGGCACCAGAGTTAAGTTAGGGTTTTCAAAATGCTGACACGCCGAGCTCAAAAGATTCGCCATCACTGACCCAGCCTCTATGAGCTTCCCTGGCAGACCTCATTCCACACGTGCTGTCACCGTTCAGGGCTGGAGGCATTAGTCCCGTCCCGTGTGAGTCCACGGGAGAGGACCCTTGCGAGCTGTGCCTGCCTCCCTCCAGACTCATCCCACACACCCTTTCCCATCACCGGTTTTGCTCTGTGTCCTTTCACTGTAATAAATCACAGCCATGAACATGACCATACGCTGGGTCCTGTGAGTTCTCTGAGCAAATGAAACCTGGGTGGTGTTGGGGACCCCAAATCAAGGGCTGTGGTGAATTTTCAGTGAGGTCATACACACTGGACATTTCGCACCATGCCAGGGACAGGCAGAGTCACATCAGAGAGAAGGAGGCATCCCCAACACCAGGACTTTGTCCATCTTTCCCCTGAGTGTGGGGTCCTCACTGCTCTCAGAGTAATGGCCATCCCTGGGGGCTGCCACTACAGCATGGAGAGTCTCTCTCTGCATTTAGTGTCAGCTTCACAGGATTGTTGCTGTAGGAGTTGGAACTGTTGTATATTTTCCTTTTCACTTGCTTCCTCTATAACTCTTTAACTCAAACTTATTGGACTATTGAACGGTATTTGTTAGCATTTAGGTTACAGGTGGATAGTATCACAGAATGCAACATAGGTAAATTAATTCACCTGTGGGTTTCCTCACTACAAGTGTCTTATTGAAAAACAAGAACAATATTAATTCATTAATATTTTCTTTTTTATACTCTCACTTGAATGGCATAGCAACCACTGGGAAATTCATAATCAGGAAGGGGATAGTAAGACATTTCTGTTCTGGTTCTAAAAACACTTGGCTTAGCATTTTCAGTGCTTGCTCGGATATGAATGCATGCAAAAGAACTCTTCTAAAATGATTTTTCTAAATTGTTGTTTTAAAAAAGATGGTCATAAAGTTTACTTAAATGTCAAGTGGACTCAGCCAACACATGACCAAATTATATTTTCCAATGTATTTTTATTTTCACTAAATACACGGAGAGATGGTTTACAGAGCCGCTTACTTATTTGGTATCATTTCCTGGCCACTAAAAACATTGCAGGCCCTCAACCACCGTGACAGGAGTGTAATAGCCAAGACTCTTCTGAGGTAACATGATTGTGTAACAGCTAATATAGCTACCGATTGGACATTGTTACTTGAGACTGTGAAGCAGCAAAAACAAAGAGAAAAATGGGAAAATAATCAGGTTTTTGCATTCCTCTAACAGTTAGCTTTTTTCCACGCAACAATTTACCCCAAAGTATAATGACCTAAAGCAAAGCCATTTATTTGTGCCCTGATTCTGTAGGTCGGTACTTTGAGTCCAGCTCGTCTGGGTGGTTCTTCTGCTGGTTTGTGTGGGCTCCTAGTGGCCAGCTGCTGCCCCCCGGGCTGGTGGCTGCTGGCCTGACGGGTGCCTGGGCCACATGGTCTGTCATCTCCCACAGGATGACCTGTCTCTCATGCTGGCAATGGTTCCCAGAGCAGCAGGAGGGAAAGCCCCCATGTGCAAGCACGTTTCATCCTAGTGTCACTGTGGTTTCAGTTGTCCCATGGGCTACAGCAAGTTACATACCCTGAAAACCCAACTTTCATTATTTTGTAGCTGGTATATAGAGGCACTACTGAAAAGATGTAACTCTGGACAAATTAATCATTTCTTTGTGGTCTTCTGCTGGCAACAGATAAACAGCTGCCTCTTTTCTGTTTGCCTTTCTCAGGTCTTTGCATCATGTTTGGAAAGAAAAAGAAAAAGATTGAAATCTCTGGTCCATCCAACTTTGAACACAGGGTTCACACAGGGTTTGATCCACAGGAACAGAAATTCACCGGCCTGCCTCAGCAGTGGCATAGTCTGTTGGCAGATACGGCCAACAGGCCGAAGCCCATGGTGGACCCGTCATGCATCACACCCATCCAGCTGGCTCCCATGAAGGTATGACGAGGATTTGGCTTTAAGTTGACGTAAGAAGCAGGTTGTCATTTGATGAAGCGTCTCATCTTTAAAGGCAAAGTATAAGATGCCTACGCAGTGTATTTGTTTTGAAATAGCCACAGATTAGCCATAATTATTTTTCAATGATTATAGTGCTCACCACTTACTGTAAATTGCAGCACATGCAAAGGATCCTCAGCTTTTACATGTGAGATCTTTTTTTAAATCAGACACATAAAGTACAACCACAAAATCGGAAATGTTTATTGCACTTCAAGTGATGTTTGCTAATCTTTATATTGAAGAATATTACCCACCCCTTCTGGTAAATATTGGCAATAACTTTTGATTAAACATTATATTAGACAATCTTTTGTTGTTTTGCACTTGCCCTCCGAATGTTTGAATCCTTATATAAAATTTAGTATTAACGTATTTTAAAATAAATAATTTTATACATATGCATATATACACACATGCATAGATATACACATATACAAGTTTTATATATGTAATCATATATTTACATATGTATGCATACATATATGTTCAAAGTTGTTGCTATACTTTAAGAAATAGCTATTTTAAATAAAAGTGAATCATTTGAGTCATGGAATAAGATATAATTACCCTAAAGAAATGGCTAGTAGATTTTTTGGCAAGAAATTGTCATGAAAATAATTGTGTTAAAGCAGAACTCAGATCCAATAAATTTCAGGCACATTAAGTTTCTACAGAGAAAATGCAGCCATTGCAGTTTTCTTCTGTACCTCAGAATAAGAATTCAATAGATCATCAAGTAATTGCCCCAAAAGCTCCCTAGGGTAGTTAAACATTTCTGAATTTTTCATTATGCTATCCCAATAGATCAGATTCTATTCTATATCTCTTGCTCATTATATTAGTAGACATCTGAGCAACATGAATACCTTATTCTATGTTAACATGAATATTGACTAGATTGTATTTAAATGATAGGCAAATCAAAAGTGGATGCATTCTTTTAAAGGATGCAAAGTAGGATCATAGTTAATAAATTATGGGAAAAGCTTATTTATAAGGTGTCATCTGAGCTGACTAAATTAGAATTGCAATTCCATTATTTGTGCATCTTCTTGGTCATCTGTTCTGGTATTGAATATGTGAGTATGTTCTACCTAAAGATCAATGCAGTGTCTTCTGATCCTGTACCTTGTAAATTTCATTTTCTGATAGGGTTTTGAAACTTTTTAAGCCAGATAAATGTAAAATATACAAAGATGGATATTTGAAAAGGTAAATATTTAGGAACAAAAGGACCTTCCATTTTAAACAGGTATTGATTGAGAGTTAATAGAAACTGACTAATTAACCAACTCTACTGATTAATAATAGGAAATATCTTACTATTTGAGCATATCCCCCCACCAAGAGAAGGCTCATGCTTAATTAATGACCACATAATAGGGTGGGCCACATATGAAAAGAAGTAGGGATTGGAGAGAATTTCCTTTTTTGGTTTCATTAGTTTTCTCATATCCCAAGTTTTTATAAAAACTAGAAAATGGAGTGTTCAGTATACCCAGAAAAGTCCTCTGCTCTTGGTCATCATGATAAAGGAAAAATGCCCAAATAACTACCTTGAGTACAGTTATCATTTGATGAGGAACATTCTAGAAGGATAGAACATTCTAGAGTCTTAGGGTAACATTCTAGCAGAAGGTAACATTCTAGCAGAAGGCCCAGGAAAAGTGCTCTCTTTTAGAGAGCATGTTTATTATTGGGTGAGGACAGGGTATCATTTATTTCACCATGGTTTTTCACTTGTCCAGGCCATAACAGGTCCTGGCGAGCAGTGAAGGAGGAAGCTCAGTGGTAATCCACCATGCTCAGTGGACGTAGTACTTAAAAGGACCATTTAGCTCATTTTTTCCATCTTCTGGATGAGCTGGCTTATTATCCTCTATGACAGAATTTAAAAGCCCCACTGAGAGTTGGAGCAAGGTTTGCTAAGTGCTGAGTTCCTGAGCCCCGTGATGCTCTTACTCACTTTATCGCTTTCTACCCCTAATGCCAAATGTGTGAGCATCCAGTCCATATGACATGAAAATATTTGTTATAGATGCTTAAATGCCATCTGGGGGATGACTGGAAAATACATCTTGAGTATAGATCCAGTCCTGTATTTCTGCAAATAAGACTTCAGGCACAGTTTTACCTGTGAAAAAAAATAAATAAAACCAGACAGAAATGACAAACAATGGTCAACTAGGTTGAATTCCTCCAGAAAAGTAGAGTTACTCAAATGCTTTTAACTGTACCTCATACTCTCACCAAACTTCTTCAGACTGGTCCTCTCTCTTTCCAAATCTCTTATGAGTGTAGTTAGCACTGTTGGCAGCTCTTGGACGCATTGGTGGTTCCAGAGAATCCTATTGACTCGACCAGCCTCTTAGAAAAGGGAAAGTAAAATGTTTAAGGGGCCAAAGTATACCATGTAGATTGGATGATCCCACTGTTTGGAAGTGTCTTCTCTGGAGAAATCGTCCAAGTCACTGAGAATTACATATTATAAACCATGCAGAATATATATCAGAAGCTAGAACAATCATTGAAGTAAGAAGCTATGAATGAATCAACAGAAAGGAGTATACACATAGAATTGTGCAGATTTAAAGCCATTTTGGCACAGTTATTTAAGTTAAGTAGAACCAACAATTCTAATTTGGTCCAGTTGTCCTTACTTAAAAGAAACAAGGAACCCTAGCTGGTTTGGCTCAGTGGATAGAGCATCGGCCTGCAGACTGAAGGGTCCCAGGTTAAATTCTGGTCAAGGGCATATCATCTGCCTCCTGCACACCTCCTCCTGGGGATGTGCCCACAACCAAGGTACATGCCCTTGACTGGAATCGAACCTGGGACCCTTCAGTCCCCAGGCCGACACTCTATCCAGTGAGCCAAACTGGTCAGGGCAATAAAATATATTTTTAAAAAATAAGATAAAATAGAAGGAACAAGGAAAACTGAGACAAGAGATAATGACATAAAAGCAGTCAATGGAAGAAGGGTACAATGGCTTATGTCTTGGCCAAATGCCAGTTTTCCAATATCTGTGAGCTTCGGACAGGCTGGTTCTGAATGGAAATCTGCAATTGTAACCAACTCTCTCTTCTATATTGACTCAGGTTTTCAGCTGTTCCTATTCAGAATTTTCTTTAAATTGCATGCCATATGACTTTATTTTGTAGTCATGGAGGACTCAGGGCCTTCTGCAGAGTCTTTCATTATGCGCTTGATCCACAGTTTTCTCACGTGAAGTAGACAGAACATTTAAACAAGAAGTGTCAATGAAAGTGTGCACCAAGAAGCAAATGAGTAAATGTCCAAATGCGTGCTGCTCACCTGTCTCCAGGGTGGCCTGGCTGCTCCTTGGGCTGATCGTATGTGAAGTTAAACAGCAAACCTCCAGATCACAAGCTTCTCTGCCGACTTCTGTTGGTTTCTCCTGAGAGGCCTGTCCTGACCTCCTGTCAGCTGAACTTGTCAAATGAGGATGGTGGTGCTTTGAGAACTGGGAAATTCTATATAAAGGGAGATGATATTGTCAGGAGTGCCTTATTTGCCCCAGCGCTTCTCTCCTGGCAGGGGTGACCTAACTGAAAATAACCCTTCTAGATCAAAAGAAAAAGCATGCGGCTCTCTCTGTGACTCCCACACATGCGTGGAACTTGAAAGATTTAATTTTACTCTCATTTAGCATCTTATAGAAATTGGGGCACTAAGATGGCCACTGTAGGCTTCTTTGTGGCACTGTCAAATCCTAGAATTTTTATCATTTTTGTCTTGTATTAGTAAATATAAGCATTATATTGTTGCCCGGTATAAACTAGTGAGAAGGCAATTCATCAATACTTTGATCATTTTCAAGCAGCACATCACTG
Organism: Myotis lucifugus; assembly: GCF_000147115.1. Taxonomy (NCBI): domain Eukaryota; kingdom Metazoa; phylum Chordata; class Mammalia; order Chiroptera; family Vespertilionidae; genus Myotis; species Myotis lucifugus. The sequence goes on along the minus strand of NW_005871090.1, from coordinate 767,033 downwards.
TCCAAGTGTTTGAATGCTCCTGCTATTACCAATAACATTAAAATGTCCATGAAAAAAAAACTGTGCCTGAGATGGCATGAATCTAAGCATTTGCTATCATCACATAATCCACTTCCTTTTGAGAATCTTTGTATTAGTTTTTCATTGCTGCATAACAAATTACCACAAACTTCATGGCTTAAAGGAATACGCATTTATTATCTCACAGTTTCCCTGAGTCTGGAGTGGAGACAGGCTTAACTGGGTCCCTCTGCTCAAGGGCTCCCAGACTGCCATCAGCTGGGCTGCACTGCCCTCTGGAGGCGTGACTGGGGAAGCATCCACTTCCCAGCTCCTCTAGGTTGTGGGCGGAATTCACTTCCTCTCTGTGGAACTCAGAGTGCTTGCTTCTTCAAGGCCTCGGAAGAGCAAGAGCCACTCTGTTTGGAATCTTACGTATTCACCATAACAGAATCACAAAATGATATTCCAGTACTAATGCTGTATCATGTAGAACATAGCCGTGGGAGTGACAGCCCATCACCTCTGCCATGTCCTATTGGTTAGAAGCAAGCACAGGTCCTGCCCTCGCTAATAGAAAGGGAATTACTCAAAGCTGGGAGCACCAGCAGGGGGCGTCACCCTAGGGCTTGTCCATTCTGCTCTCCATTGTCTCTCCCACATGCAAGATACATCAACCCTAGGTTCCCTGAGTGTCATCCCATTAGGGCAAAGGTGGGGAACTTCTGGCCTGCAGGCCATACAAGGCTCACAAAATCATTTGGTCTGGCCCTGCCAAGGCAACTGCAGGTGAAACTTGAAATTCAATAAATCTAGGAGCTTTTATCATACCAACATATATTTATATTAAGTGAATGATGTTATAAATATCTAAACAGTCCTTGGCAGAAAAAAAAAAGGGGTCCCCACCCTTGCATTAGGGCAGTGGTTCTCAAACTTGGCTGCACATTAGAATCACCTGGGAATCTTTATAAAATCCTGATTTCTGGGCCTCATCCTCCGGAAATTCTGTTTCTTTGTTACTAATGTTGTGGCCCCACCCCATAACAAAGAAACAGAATTTCCGGAGGATGGGGCCCAGAAATCAGGATTTTAAAAAGATGCCCAGGTGATTCTACTGTGCAGCCAAGGTTGAGGACCACTGCGTTAGGGCATCATCGTAAAGTCAAATTGGGGTCAGGTGTGGATAAAGGGCTTGAGTGTGACCTACCAATCACAGCTGCTGGGGCACAGTTACTCTCCAGCTGTGGACCTGTGTGAAACTACAGTGCCGAGCATCTGCCTCCAGCCCTCCCAACATGAGACGGTGGGGCAGACATAGGGTAATAGTTGCAGACACTCCAGTCAAAACAGGGGAAATGAAAGGTAAAAAGGAGTCACCGGTCCAGAGCCCTTGTGAAACCAGCCTGGTGAATGTTGCGAGTCCCTCAATTAGGAGTCAAGGCTCAGGAATAACCTCTGTGGCTCAGGCTCCACCCTCTGGATTCTTGGTTCTGCTCTTCTTTTTCATGAAAGGTAGCCTGTGTTCACAGCAGAGTGGTGCTACCAGCCTGCTTTCCATTGCCAGTATAACTTGAGGGGTCTGACAGCCTCCTTATGTTTTGTAATATCTGTCCCTTGCAGTCCAAGTTAGCAAAGTTTCTATTTAAACAACTTTTCAGTGACTTTGTAAACCTTGTGTGGACTTCACTGTGGTTCACTCCATTAGGCAAGAGCAATAGCCACTGATGTGTTTAAGATAAACCCTCTGTCCTTGGCCTCCTGCTGAGATGCCCCTCAGCTCCCTAGAGCAAGGGTGGGCAACCTTTTTGTGAGTGCGTGCCAAAACCAGCAAAATCTCTGACTCAAAATTCTTCTGCGTGCCAACCCTGATTTTTTGAGAACATGTTACACCTACTTGGTATCTCTTAAGGTGTACCTTGTGAAGAACCTTGAAGAAATAATAACATTTATTCGAGCGACAAAAACACAGTATATGATGGTGAAAAATACATTTATTTTTTAATGTATACATGTACACTGATAGTCCGACAGACAACTTTATGACTCCGTTTGATATTATCAGTGGGACTTTTGCTGCTGCATCACTGATGACAGAGATTTTACATCAGGTTTATATTTTGTGACCTTCAGAGATATGCACGAGCTACTATTTTCATCCGTCAGGCTACTCCTATTAGGAGACTTAACAAAATTCATCACTGAGAACAAAGATTCACAATTGTAAATGGAAGATTATAAGAGAGGGTTTCTTGTGCCAGCAAAAGTTACTGGCGTGCCATGTTTGGCACGTGTGCCAGGGGTTGCCCACCCCTACCTTAGAGGTTCTCTGGTTGCACTGAGATCTGTGAGGTACACCCTTCATTCCTTACAAAGGCCTCTGTGTGATGGCCTCATCTCAACTTTGGTCTTTCTGAGTTTTAGCAGCTGACCTTCACACCCTCGGAACACGCTTTCCTGAGAGGCAGCTCTTCATTTTTGCATCTTTGCCATCTGGAGAAGCTCAGAATTTTTTGAGACATGAGATTCTGGTTTCTTTTTTTTTAAATTGTAAGTTCTTCCTTCAATTAATCTCTCTCCTCCTGCAATTACTGTAAGCAGTAAGAACCAGGCAGCACCTGCCACGCTTTTCTTGGAAATCTCCTTAGATATGTGGACATGTTTATCACTTCCAGCTTCTGCTTTCCACATACTCCAGGAGACAATTCTGCCAAACTTTCTGCCACCACAGAGCAAGGACCCCCTTCCTCCACTTTCCAATAACATGTTCCTCATTTGCTTCTGAGCCTCACCAGCGGCATCCTCGAAGTCCAGGTTTCTACTAAGAGTCTGTTCATGGCAATTATGACTTTCTCTACCATGTTCCTCCAAATTCCTTCAGCCTCTACTCACTTCCTGGTTACAAACACTCCTGTGTTATGAACCGCATATGTCCTTCCAAAATTCATATGTTGAAGCCCCAACCCCCGTGTGACTTGGAGATGGGCCTTTAAGAGGCAATTAAGGTTAAACAAGGTCATAAAGCTGGAGCCCTAACCCTATAGGACTGATGTCCTTACAAGAAAAGGAAGAGACACCAGGGGCAGGCGGTCACAGAGAAAAGACCATGTGAGGACATGGCAAGAAGACGGTCATCTGTAAGGCAAGGAAGAGAGGTCTTTAATGAAACAACCCCACTGACATCTTAATCTTGGACTTCTGCCTTCCAGACTATAAGAAATAAATCTCTGTTGTTAAGCCACCCACGGCAGTAGCCATAGCCAGCTAATACACATGTGTTTAGGTATTTGTTACAGCAGCACCCCACTTCCAGGTACCAAAATGTTTAACAAGTTACCATAAATTCAACAAATTATAACAACACACATTACAGTTTTCAGAGGTCAGGAGTTGAGCACAGTTTAGCTGCATTCTCTGCTCAGGCTCTCACAAGGCTGAGAACAAGCTGTCAGCTGGGCTGCCTTCCATCTGAGGGCTCAACTGGGGAAGAGTTGGCTTCAAAGCTCATTTTGGTTATTGGCAGAATTAACTTCCATGTGGCTTTGAGGGAATCGAGTACTGAGGCCAGGAAGGAAGGGCGGTCAAGAAAGGGTGTGTTAATGAACAGTAACTGCTGTGGGCAGCTGGTGCCCAGTTCTGGTGTGGATGCCCTGAGGGACTTTGTAGAACTCACCTCAGACTTGTCCCAGCAGGGAAGCCAGGGCATCTGTCACTTCCCATCCCTCACTGGCTGCAGGTTGCTCCCAGAAATTAATTTCTTGGTAAAATCCACCTGCCCCACCTTTGAACAAGAATTCCCCAGCAGCTAGAAAACACTTTTAGGTAGAGAGAATCAGGAAACCTTCAGCAGGGACAGGCACTAGCTGCAGGTGACCTCCAGGGTGGGCTGAGAGGATACAGGTACAGCATCAATAGAAACTCCTGTCAGTGTAGCAGGAGCTTTCGTTTTGTCATCAAATATTGATTGTGACCTACTACATTCCAGGCAATGAAGCTATAGAGAAAAACGATGTTTGGCCCCATCTCTACAGAGCACACAAGCTAGTGGGGAAGAGGGATTTGTATAGACAAACAAAATATAATAAACTAGAGACCTGGTGCACGAAATTCATGCACTTGGGTCGGGGGGGGGGGGAGGGGGTCCCTCAGCCCAGCCTACACCCTATTGCAGTCTGGGAGCCCTTGGGGGATGTCCTACTGATGGCTTAGCCCCACCCCCCATGGGGAGCGAGCCTAAGCCATCAGTCAGACATCCTTAGCACTGCCATGGAGGAGGGAGAAGCTCCTGCCACTGCCACTGCGCTCGCCAGCCGTGAGCCCGGCTTCTGGCTGAGCAGCACTTCCCCTGTGGGAGCGTACTGACCACCAGGGGGAAGCTCCTATGTTGAGCATCTTCCCCCTGGTGGTCAGTGTGTGTCATAGCGACCAGTCGTTCCACTGTTTGGTCTATTTGCTTATTAGCCTTTTATTATATAGGATGTTACAATAGAATAGAGAACACAATTGAATATATAAACACTTTGTTGTGAAAGCTTTGAGAACGGAATGGCTACACTTCTTAGAAAATTTAGAGAAGGTATAACTTTGGATTTTGAAAGAATGGAGTCTTATTTTCATACCTGATGTAAGGATATCCCAAGATCAGGAAATAACTGTACCCAGAGACAGTGACAGTGTCTTGCTTAAGAGCCCTCTGGACCCACACTCTCCAAGATCAATCTCAAATTGTGGTTCTTCTGCCTGTTCCAGATATTGGACTTTGTGCAAGTTACTCAACCTCTGCCTGCTTACTTCCTAGTCTGTTTAAAGTGGATATAATAGTACTACTCATGGGGCTGGTGTGAGGACTAAACAGTCTAATACATGTACAATATTTGTGGGCAATACAGTTTTTAAAAATGAAACAAACCTGATGATCACAAATACAAAGTATAATAAAAATGGCCTTTTTTAGGAAGAGAACAATGTTTGGGGTTTGCTTTCTCTCACAATATAACAAAGACTGTATGTGGATGTCTCAATCTATATATATAAAAGCCTAAATGACCAGCCGACTGGCCAATTGGCTGACCGGCTGCTAGCTATGATGAGCACTACACTCTACACAGGAGCGGAAACCACAGGCATGGAAACATGGAACAGACTGATGAATCTCAGAGGGAAGGTGGGGAGCGGGAGGGTGGGAAGAGATTAACCAAAGATCTTCTATGCCTACAGTGGCCTGGTGCACAGATTCATGCACCGGTGGGGTCCCTTGGCGTGGCCTGTGGGGATCGGGCCAAAACCGGCTCTCTGACATCCCTCGAGGGTGCAGGCCAGGCCAAGGGACCCCTAGTTGTATAATAACTCTCTAAGTTATAGAAAATGTGAGTTCTCAAAGTTGGGTCTCTGAGAGCAGCAGAGACCAGCAAACACCGCAGATCTCTTGCACTCAGGGGTGCTTTCATGTCTAAGTTTCCTCAGGGCAGGTTTCCAATGATCTCCTTCACCTCAGACCTGCAGGATGCTGCAGGCCATTCCTTCCACCATGAAGCAGGAGCCAGAGGAATGGCCCTTCCGGCAGCAGCGCCTGTGACATTGGCAGCCCACCCCTCCCCGCCTCCTCATCTTTGCTAGATCTGCCAGCTGTTAGGCTGAGAAGCCCCATCTGCTGGAAACCCCAAGCCAAGTTCCCTTCCTGAAGGCTGCAGGGGTGGGAAGTGGGTGTTTTGTGTGTTTTTTTTTAAAAAAAACAACGCGAAGGAGAGATGCACATAGAAACAGGTTTCTTCAAAACCGCAATGTGGGGCAGGGGAACTGGAGAAGGAGCAAAGTACAATAACACCTTCTCCCAAATGAAACTCTCTGGTATGTTCAACAAATATTTTTATTCATGGAGGCAAATGTGCTCCTTTTGGAAATTATTTGTAATAATCCTTTAATTTTAAAGTATCTTTTAAAAATCTTTACCCGAGACACTTTTTTTCTAAACC
>NW_005871090.1:720539-760961 GCF_000147115.1 Myotis lucifugus | reverse complement strand
ATGTTTTTTTAAAATATGTTTTCTTGATTTGAGATGAGCGGGAAGGAGAGAGATACAGTGATAGGCAACTCCCATTAGAGAGAAACCTCTTTTTACCGCTTCCTCCAAGGCCCCTCTTGGGGTTAAACCCCCCAAAACAAGCATATGCCCCGCTCAGAGAAAAAAACCAGTGCCCTCTTCGGTCATGGGTCGATTCTCAACCCCTGAGCCCACCCACCCCGGCTCCCCTCTGGAAATTTTGATGTACTTTCTTCCATTATTTAAACACTCACACACACACACGCATGCACGCGCGCGCGCGCACACACACACACACACACACACACCCCACACACACACACACACACGAAGAGAAGAGCAAGATTGATTACGATGTCTGTACAGTTTTTATTTCATTTTTTTCACCTAATGCTGTAGTTCCCAAACTTTCTTGGTTCAAAGCACCCAGTGTCTCAGTATTCTTCACAGCCCCTCCTAGGAAAAAAGGAATAGTTAACCTTTACATTTATTAAGTAGTTCAATCCAAACAATTTAATAAATATTTAACAATTATACACATAAATTGAGATTTTAAATTTTTGTCGTTTTTAAAGAAAATTCTAATAAAATGTGCACATCTGTTGGGCACTGCACACCTTCTTCAGCCTTGGAGCCAGGTTGGATAACACACCCTCATTTCCTGTTCCACATTGATTTTTACACAGAACTTCTTTTGTCATGACAACTGCCATGTCATAAAAAATATGTTTTTATTGATTTCAAATAAAATCAATTTTATTTGAAATTGCATTATTCACTGATGTCATTAAAAGGCAAGTGGTGCAATTGAATGTAGAAATTTGAACTACCTTGAGCTGGTGATTTACAAGTTATCTGACAGAGGTTAGCTATTGCTGTTTCCTTCAAAAATTGAAATTACTCTGCCATCCCCTGTGCATTACTCTGGGGCACCTAGGTTTACAGTTTGAGAACCATGAACCTACATGTTGTCATATTGCCTGCAACATTGTTTTTAGTGGCCACATTAGGACAGATGTGCTATGATTTGAAAACCCTTTATGGTTGGGAATTTTGTTGATTACTAGTTCATTTTTTATTGATAAATTCAGTGTCTTCAAAGGGTAAGAAGTTCCATTCCTTTATGTAAAAATGGGATTTTGAATGCACAATTGCTGCCCATAGTTATTTGGCCTGTTTATATTCTCATCTTGCAGTTTGAAAGCCTAGTTCGCCAGTGGCACTTACGGTCTTGAATGCTGATTCCACCGTCCCATCTTCATGGTTTTGATTCAGCTTTAAGAACAATGAGCCTAAAACAGGAAAACATTTTTAGCCCATCAGCTATGCTTCAAGTTTCCAAGCGAATGAATAAAAACAAAGCTGAGGAGTTGACAAGACTGTAAATTAGCAACAACTAAAGAGAAATTGACCTAGAACACACACACACACAAAAATGCAGACAGTTAAAAATAGTCAACTTCCAGCCCAGCCAGTGTTGCTAAGTGGTTGAGTTGACCCATGAACCACGAGGTCAGGGTTCGGTCAGGACACATGGCTGGGTTCGATCCCCAGTGTGGGGCTTGCAGGAGGCAGCCAATCAGTAATTCTCTCTCTTCCCTGATGTTTCTATCTCTCTCTCTCTCTCCCTTTCCCTTCCTCTCTTTGAAATCAATAAAAACATATTTTTTAAAAATAGCCAACTTCTAAAAACTCTTATTTTTGATAATTTCCCACCGCAAACCTGGGCTCTGCACCATCCCTTACCCCACTGGTGAGCTTGGTTCTGCAAGGGAAGACATCAGTGTTTTCTTGCATGGTTCCCTTTCTGCCTTCTGCATTCCTTTTCAAGAGACCCACATTCACTATCTATTCTTCCATTTCAGGCCACTTTGTTTCCACAAATGCCTGCCATGGGCCAAGCCCAGTGCCCTGTGCTGGGGGCACAGTAGTGAATAACTGAGGCCTTCCTTCCGGGAACATTTACTGCGGAGGGAAAATAAATGTAGATGTGACCCGGAGATATCAGTGTGGAGTGTTATGAAGGGGCAAATAAAGGTATGGTGGGACGGCAGCGACTCCTTGTTAACATTTCTGCTCTCAGTACCCACCGAGTTGTCATGACAAAACTTCCTGCCATGTTCACTGCACTGAAAGGTGTCGGTTTCATTCCATTTCATCCTTGGACAATGAGAAACAAGTGCATCAGAAGAAAGGTGGCTGACATAACGGAGAATCAAGAACTGAGGCAGTTTGACAACTGGTGGGGAACGTTGGTAATCTCTGTCAGACTCAGGGAGGGAGGTACAGGATGGTTTTCCTCAGTGACTGAATGGCTGCCTAGTAGGAGAGGCATTTAGGATTCCTTCTAGGAGTCCCCTGGAAGGAAAAATAGGAAGGGCTATTTAGAGAAAGCACACACAGGCCGCAGTACTGTGCAGGACATGGAAAATGTGTGTTCTCTAGCAACCAAAGGGGCTGCCTTGGAAAGCATTGGGATCCTCTCATTAGGGATATTCCCGTATTGACCCAATTACACATAAAAGGCACCTGGGCACAGCAGGTGGGGCAGGATTAAAAGCCAGGAAGGGCTGGAGTAGAGAAGTGGGTCAGGGTTTTGGTGCCTGAGAGGTTGAGGACACCCATGAGAGGTGGGAGTATTGGAAGGAGTGGGATGGGGGTAGAGGTATGAGAAGTGTGGCCATGGTTTGGCAGTTGTGTCTCCTTCAAGGAGAAGTCAGGAAAGAATGAAATTGGTTTTCAATTATATCTTGCCAAGTCCTAGATGACATGCAAGATTACTAAGGTTGAATATAGCTACACTTTTTTCTCCCAAACTTTTTTTCTCCTTCTTCTTTCCTCTCTGGTCTATCAAAAGTGAAACAATAAAGAATAGAGTCTACCTTCTATAATTCTGCTCAAAGTTTTCTTCCTGAAACATATGCTATGTCATGAATATATTCATTCATCTAAGCTTTCTTTAATTTGCATGTGTGTTCTTATAGAACTGTGCCTGTCACCAGGCAGGTGCTCAATAAATATTTGATGATTGTACTCATTCAAATCCACTCCAGCCCATAATCGTTTGTCATGTATATTAACATATGTCTCAGCAATAACCCTGGGTAGGGGAATATTAACATAGAAAATACTGTGGCCACATTGAGCAAAACTGTGTTTCTTCAATCTGATTATAATGTGGTAGGCAGATAAAATTTGGGTTTCCTGATGTTTTTTATACATGTATATAAAGTAACTTTAAACTTTATGCAATAGGCATCTACTTCATCCATTAAGCCATACAGTATTTGCTATATTATCTACTGCTTCATCTGGTGTTTTATTGACTTGTTCCTTCATTCTTGATAGTGTCAAGCCTTGTGTCTATGATAGAGTATTCTGCCATCTAGTGGGGTTGAGGCCACATTACAAGCATACTCATCTTTTGTACAGTGGGTTTATTTTTCATTAAATTAATACTAGAGGCCCAGTGCACAGATTCATGCACTGGTGGGGTCCCTCAGTGCACAGATTCATGCACTGGTGGAGTCCCTCAGCCTGGCCTGCCCCCTCTTGCAATCTGTGGCCTGCCCCCTCTTGCAATCTGGGAGGATGTCAGACTGCTGGTTTCGGCTGATCCCTGAGGGGTGTAGCAGTGCGGGAAGTGGCAGGCAGCCAGGGAGGAGCCCAAGCCGTGCCAGGCGCTGCTCCCGCTCATCCAGGCCCCACTGTGCCTGCTACTGCCACCCACCACTCCATAGCGCTGCCACAGTGGCAGGAGAGTCTCATGCCGCTGCAGCTGTGCTTGCCAGCTGTGAGCTCAGCTTCTGACTGGGCAGTGCTCCTGCTGTGAGAGTGCACTGACCACCAGAAGGCAGCTCCTGTGTTGAGTGTCTGCCCCTTGGTGGTCAGTGCATGTCATAGTGACTGATAGACAGGTCATTCGGTCATTCGGTTGCTTAGGCATATATATATATATATATATATATATATATATATATATATATATATAGACTAGAGGCCCAGTGCACAAAATTCATGCACAGGTACAGTACCTAGCGGCTGCCAGATGCTGGCTGCTGGCCAGGGCCTTCCTTCCCTGGCTACTGGTTGCCGGCCAGGGCCTTCCTTCATTCTACGCCACCCCATAGTGGTCAGCACATGTCATAGTGAGCAATCAAATTCCCCATTGGTTAAACTCCCAAGGGAACACTTTGCATATTAGGCTTTTATATATATAGATTAGCTCAACTGAAGAAAAATAGTGGCATAGATTTTTAAGATTTGACATTTTCTTTCATGGTGGTTTTTCAATTTTGGGACACAATTTAGATGTTTAAATTTCTCTTTGATGCTTTATCACTAAAACATTAAATTTTTCACTTTTTGTTTTTCCTGACTTGGTAAAAAAGCCCATCTCATCCTTGCAAACTGAGTAAATCTGAGGCTGTTTCCTCATTTTTTAAGTAAGGCTTTAACTGTATCAGCTATTTCTAATGCCATCCCATAGAAAAATCATCTGAGAGGAATTACTTAAAAATACAGATTTCCAGGGCTCAATTCCCCAGAGTTGATTCAGTGTCTTTGAGAACTACCTATACTCATAGTACTCCACTAACAGGTTTCTTTCCCTTGGTTTCAGCTTTAAATTCTGGCTTTGTCAAGAAAAATGCAAAGGTGCCACCTAGCGTCCCTGAATAGTTTGTGCAGCCTCACTTACAATTAACTAAATGGATGGTGGGTGGTGCCACATCAGATAAGAACATATTGAAGCTTTAACTTGTCAGTGCTTCCAGTAATAAATGCAATCAAATTTGCATTTAATTAGGGAAGCCGATGCCATGGTGAGAGAAGCAAATGTTAACCATCAGCTCACTTGGAATAATTGGTTTGATCTCCCTTTGATTTATGACTTGACCTTTTCCTGAACTCAGTTATGTCCTCTCAGCCTTGCATCTGAATCACACACAATTGCAGTAGTTCAGCTTTTTGCAGTTGTCTATATTTTCACACAACTCTAGGAAGACCCAAGTAAAGAAATGAAAGAAAAGACTTTTGCAGAAAAAAAATGATCATTTCTAACCCCTTCCCGTTTCCACTGGCAATAAGCAACAGACTGTTAATAAGGAATTCAACGACATTCCACCTCCACCCACCACCCACCTGGACTTCTATCCTTAGCTTCTGACTGCCCACAGAAAGCCAGGCCGTCAGGCTCCCGAGGAAGGAGGCATGCTTTTCTTGGGTCCCGGGCCTTGTTTGGGCGCTGCACCCCAGCCTATCACCTACTGTACCGTAGACCTCGATTTCCACAGTGCCGGCCACAGGCCATGTTGTGCAAAGTGCAGAGGTCCCAGGAAGCATATTGTTCGTGGATCCCCAAGAAATAACCCAGAGGACTGGCTGTGAAAGTCATGGGTTTATCAGGACATACGTGCACACTGGGGGTGACCCGCTGACACTGCTCTTTTGCGCTACCAAACCTTTCCCACCAGGAGGTTTTATAGAGCACAGAGAACAGAGAAAAGGGGGGCATGCAGGGGCAGGGGATGGGCCCCTGTGCAAGCTGTGTGAGATCAAAACACTGGCTGATTACATCCGGGCTCACAGCTACATGCAATTTCTCTTTGGCCCTTCTTAGACCAAGTTGCTGGCCAGGTTCCCAGGGTCTCACATTCTGCTTACAGGTGGCCTTCCCTAGATTCCCACAGGGTGGGAGGGGACTTGGAGGATGGGAACCTCCTCATCCCCATTTACCACACAGGCCAGCAGCTGCAACATCCCTGGGAGCGTGTAAGATGCAGAATCTCAGGCCCAACCCAGACATGCTGAATCAGGTGCTTAACAAGACAAAGAGGATATGCATGTGCACACTGACGTTTAAGACACACCGCCCTAGTGAACACAAGGTTTAACTCTGATGCCCTTCCCAATGGGCTGCTTTCCCTTGCTGGGTGCCCAAGAGGGTAAACTAGTCAGGGAGGATGGGCCCCAGGCAGATCTGGCTTTGGCATCAGAACCTGTTACATGACTTGGGCTCACTCCTTAATCTCTCTCCATCTCTGGCTCCTGGCTGGAATATGGGAACTCTTGATACTAACTTCAGGGAAATGTTGTGGGCTGACGTATGTAAAGCACCCAGCATGGTGCCTGCCTCATAGACTGTCCTTGGTTAATATTAGTTCCTTTCTCTACCCACTCCCTCCAGGTAAAAGCATGGTTGAGTATAGTTTCAGCCTTGCTTGGTGTGGTGATTTTTAAAACTGTCCCTACTGTTTTGTGGACACTTCTCCTGCCAGAGGTGTCCTTGACTTAGGCGGGGCTTCTGATTTCCCCATAACCAGGGGAACGTGGAAGAAGTATCCTGCAAACCCTCAAGGCTGGGTGAGGAATGGCCAGGCAGCTTCCTTCCGCCTGGCTCTCCAGGATGCTCGCTCTGGGGAAAGCCCCACTGTGTACGGAGCCACCATGCCGCGGAGGCCTTGTGTAGCTAGGTGCTTGGTGGACAGCCCAGCTGAGCTTCCAGCCAGCAGTCACCATCAATTGCCAGCCCCGTGTGTGAGCATCGGGGATGTCCAGTCCCTTGTGCCTGCAGCCTTAGCCAACATGAGACTGCAATTGTGGACAACTGCCGACTCCTTCCCAAAGGCCTGACCCTCACAGTTATGAGCAAATAAAACAACTGGGGTCGGGGTGAGGGGGCTCATTGATGCAGCAACAGTATTCTTTCACTTAATTCCTTTAACAAAGGACCTAGGCCAGGAGTCAACATACTATCCTTACCTGCCAAATCTAGCCTTCCATCTGTTTTTTGTGTTTGTTTAATAGATTATTTTTAGAGCTGTTTTAGGTTTTCAGCAAAACTGAGCAGAAGGTACATAGATTTCCCATATACCCTCACACATACACAGCCTTCCCCACTATCAACATCCCCCACAATCCATAAACCTACACTGACACATTATTACCACACAAGCCCATAGTTTACATTAGAGTTCACACTTGGTGGTGTATATTCTATGGATTCTGACAAATGTACAATGACACATACAGTCTAGTTTCACAGCCCTAAAAATCCTCTGTGCTCCGCCTATTCATTCTTCCCTCTTCCCTAAACCCTGCTGACCACTAATCCTTTTACCATCTCTATAGATTTGCCTCTTCCAGAATCCTATATAATAAAAGCCCAGCGACCGAAACAGTGGAACAAACAGAGACCAGAGACCAGAACAACCATGGCCCCTCAACCCTGCTGGCCCCACCCCCCAGCAGGGACTCCCCACCCCGATCAGGGGTGTGGCTGGCCTGCAAACCGCCTGCGGCCCCTTGCCCCGGCCAGCCCCACCCACCAGCAGGGACCCCCAACCCTATCCAGGGCCCCTATCAGGGCAGGCTGGCTGGCCCCCACCTGTGCACTGGGCCTTTAGCCTATATAATAAAAGGGTAATATGCAAATTGACCCTAACGGCGGAATGACAAGAACACGCTCGACCAGTCACTATGAGGTGCACTGACCACCTCTTGGTCCCTTACCCCAGTTGTCAGGCTCCAATTGCTCGACGGCAAATGGGGAACAGGGGTGGGTGGCAGTAGGAGGCAGGGCTGGCAAGTGGGTGGAATGGCTGACCTCTCAGTTCCTCCCTCCAGCCAGCAGGCTCCAATCACTCAATGGTGAATGGGGAATTGGGGGTGGGTGGCAGCAGGGGGCGGGGCCAGTGGTGGGCAGCCAGGGAAGATGGCCCTGATTGCAGGCCAGGCCTAGGGACCTTACCTGTGCACCAATTTCATGCACCAGGCCTCTAGTATCTTATAATTAAAGAGTACAGTATGTAGCCCTTTCAGATGAGCTTCTTTCACTTAATATAGTGCATTTAAGTTTCCCCCATATTTTTCCTGGCTTGATAACTCATTTATATTTTTGGCACCGAATGATATTCCATTGTCTGGATGTGCCACTGTTTATCCATTCACCTACTGAAGGACACCTGGGCTGTTTCAAAGTTTTGGTAATTATAAATAAAGCTGCTACAAATATTCACGTGCAGGTTTTTGTGTGGCCATAAGCCTTAAATGCATGCGGGTAAATGTTAAAGGAACACACCTGCTGCATCAGATGGCCAAAGTATGTTTCATTTTTTAAAAAACTGCCAAAGTGTCTTCCAAAGTGCCTGCACCATTTTGCATCCGCCCCCCCCCCCCGCCGTGACTGAGAGTTCCTATTGCTCCACATCCTCATCAGCATTCGGTGTTGTCAGTGTTTTGGAATCCATTCCAATGGGTGTGTAGTAGTATCTCATTGTTGTTTTAATTGCAATTCCCTGATGACATATAATGTTGTGCGTCTTTTCGTATGTTTATTTACCATCTGTATGTCTTCTTCACTGAGGTGTTTGTTAAGATCTTTTGCAAATATTTTCTTCCAGGTTGTGGCTGGTCTTCTCATTCTCTTGACAGTGTCTTTCACAGATCAGAGGTTTTTAATTTTAATGAAGTTCAGCTTATCCATTATTTTTTTCATGGATGGAGCCTTTTGTGTTGTATTTCGTAAGTCATCTCCATACTCCAGGTTCTCTAGACTTTTCCCTATGTTATCTTCTAGGAGTTTTATGGTTTTGCATTTTACATTTAGGTCTACAATACATTTCAGTTCATTTTTGTGAAAGATATAAGGTTTGTTTCTCAATTTATTTATTTATATTTTGCATATGGATGGCCAATTATTCCAGCACCTTTGGTTGAAGTGGCTAATTTTTCTTCTTCATTCTGTCCATTGTCAAAGATCAGTTGACTGTATTTCTGGGGGTCTGTTTCTGGGCTCCCTAATTTGTTCCAGTGAACTATTTCTCCACATTTTAGCCAATGCTACATTGTATTGATCACGATAGCTCTACAAAATGTCTTGGAGCTAGGTAGTGTCAATCCTTTGACTTTCTTCTTCTTCAAATTCTGTTGCTACTCTGGGTCTTTTGCCTCTCCAAATAAACTTCAGAATCATTTACCAATATTCACAAAATAACTTGCTGGGATTTTGATTAGAATTGCATTGAGTCTGTAGATCAGGCTTGGAAGAACATCTTGACAATATTGAGTCTTTCTATATCTGAGCATGGGCTATCTCTCCATTTATTTGTTCTTTTTTTGTTTCTTTCATCAGAGTTTTATAGTTTTCCTCATACATATCTAATACCTATTTTGTTAGATATATACTTAAGTATTAAATATAAGAGAATGTTCATGTAAATGGTATTGTGTTTCTCATTTCAAATGCCACTTGTTCATTGCTGGAATATAGGAAAGTGACTTCTGTATATTAACTATATACTATGCAACTTGGGAGAGTTTGGGTCGATTCTTTTGGATTGTATACACAGATAATTATGTCATCTGGAAACAAAGACAGTTTTATTTTTTTCATTCCCCATCAGTATACCTTTTGTTTACTTTTCTTGTCTTATTGTCATACTCTGACTTCCAATAAGATATTGAAAAGTGGTGGTAAGAAGGGACAACCTTGCCTTGTTTCTGATCTTAGCAGGAAAGCATCTAGTTTCTCACCATCAAGTGTGATGTTAAGTGGAAGTTTTCTGTAGATGCTCTTTATCCAGTTGAGGAAGATCCCCCTATTCCTCATTTGCTGAGAGTTTTTATTCTGATTGGGTGTTGGATTTTGCCAAGTGCTTTTTCTGCAACTACTTGATATGATCGTATGATTTTTCTTCTTTAACCTGTTAATGTGATGGATTACATTCATTGATTTTCTAATAGGGAACCAGCCTTTAAGGCGCTGTCCTTCAAAGATGAGTTACAGGAACTGGTCGTTGGAAGCAGAGCACACAGGAGTCCGGGTAGAAATGCCTGGGAACTGTACAGGAGACCCAGTGGATCCAAGAAGATTATCAGCAATGTCTGCTACAAAGACTGAAGGGGAAATTACCAGACCAAAGGGAAATAGCCTAGGATCTTATAAATATGCCAGCACTTTATATCTACCTATTTGTAATTCAAATATCAGGCATATTTTTTTGTGTTCTGTGCAGGTAAATATATGATACTAACAGAATTCTGCAAGCATACTGCACCATGCAAGCTTGCTCTCCAGTCGGGGGAATAGCAAAACAACACCCCACACGCAGAAGTTTTGTTTGAGAAAGCAGGAATAATCGACAGCACAGGCCTCGTGTGTGAAGCCGCATTGCAAATCTACCTGGGGCAGCATATAAGGGAAGTGTCTAATAATAGTCTGAATATCTGCAAAGCACAGGCTAATTCTTCCATTCCTTTGGTATCCTCCACAGTGGCTGGCCTGGTCTGAATACAGTCAATGTAGAAACAGTTGTAGAGTTTATTAGACCACTGTACACACTAGGTTTGCTGTATAGCAGGGTGCCGATTTCACCCTTTAATAAGATGACTTTTATTATAACCGTAAGCAGCTGCAGTTGCTTTTGTCTATCTCCAACACAAGGGGGCAGACTCGAGTCTTTTTGAAATTTGTGATTCTTACAAAACAACCGCTATGACTAATTTTTAAAGCAAGCAAAACAAAGAAACAGAACCTACTACACTTGGCTACCTCAAAGGAACATTGCCATCTGATATTTTACTTCTTCCATCATCATGTACTAATTACAAACCTTCTGTGGACTGGATTTAAATGTGTTAGTATCCATCTGTCCTATCTGTTTCTTTCTACTCCATTTGGAACAACTTTTGAGGATTCATTTGAATTTTAAACAGGAAGATATACTATCCGTGTCAAAGATCCATTGGCTAATCTAGGGCTACAGCTTCCACATTCCTAGAATAAAAAATGTGCCGAAATTAGTCATGTTTTAATGTGTTCTTGTTTTGTTAGTGTGAAATCTTTCAGTGGCCAAATGCAGAAAAGCCCTGACATCCCTGCCTCTGGTGGCTTTGACTGCTGGTGGCGAAGGGCTGGCCTCGGAGTTCATGGACTTCGGCTAGTTTGCCCAGGGTGATCCCTCACCATAAACACCTGCCCGCCGTGCAGAAGGATAGGAATGGTTTGCATCGTGCCTGCTCGGCCCCTTGTGGTGGCTTAACCTGGAAAATATCAGAAGTTTTCACACATAGGCTTTGAGCTTGGATATGTGGCCACCTACACAGGGTTAATGTGCTTCTCTGATTCTCTTCAGTCTGGAAGGAGGTGGCACTAGCTCAGCTGCTTAGGGTGGCACGAGAGGGCTCCAATGCAGGTGACCTCTCCATTTGACTCATTCTCAGGGCTCATACTCTACTTGAAAGCCAAGTAATCAGCTGGCAAATGACAGCCACTGGCCGGGCCTGGGGAAGTGAAGGCATCTCTGCATTACCATGGAGACCACAGAGAGCAGAATCCCTTCTGACCGCCAGCACCTGGAGGTGGCCAGGACCCGGTTACACAAAGCCTGGGTCCGGCTACAGAGGGAAGCTCTTCTCAGGTCCTGGGAAGGGAACGGAATCCATACTTTCCGGGCAGTGGCTGTAACATGGTGAAGAAGAAGCATCGAATTTGCTAATGCTGCAGATGTTTCGCTTTATTCTTCATCACACTGCATATCCTCCATTGCTGGCGTTTTTCCTCTCTCTTTTCTCACTCTCGTTTCTATTACCAGTGGCATCAGATGAAGGAGTCGCAGCTGGACAGTGTAATTTATTAGGGTTGTCAGAACCCATCCAGCACAGGTAATGGAACACAGCGGACGTGGACCTGTCCGGCGATACAGATTTCATCTGAATGATTCAAACAGTGTTTCCGTAGCTTCCTGCACGTGAATTCGTTTTAGAGCCCCCCATTAATCTTGCTTTCATAAGAAAATATGTGCACATTACCCACATTTCTCCTTTTAAAAATACCCTGTCAGGGTTTGCAGAGAAGATATTTGATATTTAAAATATTTTCCCTCTAATTTTGAAAACGAGATTGAAAATCTAGGAAAAGGAACCCGGCCGGTGTGGCTCAGCGGTTGAGTGTCGACCCAGAGGTGTCTGGTTTGAGTCCTGGTCAGGGCACATGCCTGGGTTATGGGCTCAATCCCCAGTAGGGGGCGTGCAGGAGGGAGCTGATCAATGATGTTCCTTTCTTATTATGTTCTTCTCTTACCGATGTTTCTATCTCTCTACCCCTCTCCTTTCCTTCCTCTCTAAAATGCAATAAAAACATATGAAAAATCTAGTAAAAGAACATGACTTGGGATGAAGAGTGTCTGAATGCCTCCTCCTCATAGGAACGACAGAGCTGGCTGATCAGTTCACATCCTTGGCACTTCCACACTGTCTCCCAGGACTGCTGGGCCATCCTCTGAGATCAGGCGTCCTCTCGGCTAAAGCATTCGTGGAAAGCCCTTTACTTTTTATTTCTATTTCAAATAGTTTCAATTTAATGGAAAAGTTGTAAGTACCATATAAAGAACTCTTTGTCCTGAATCTGTTGAGATTATGTTGTCACCCAGGGCTCCATCACTTCCAAACACCATAGTGTGTGTTTCCTACCAAAGAGGAGCAACTTCTGTATAGCCCCATGTCACCCCTAGATCAAGACATAAGCAATGAGACCAATAGGCCAGTAACATTCTGCAGTGTCCCAGCAACGGCCTAACAGCAAAGGCTCCAACGGAAAGCACTGGTTGTATATACTTGTCATGTCTCTTTGGTCCTCTTGAGTCTGGATTTGGTCCTCAGACTTACTTTGTCTTTCTTGACCTTGGCACTTCCTAAGAGTACAGGCCAGTCATTGAGTTGAACATCCCTCAATTTGGTTTTGTCTGCTGCTTCCTCATAACTGGGTTCGGGTGATGCATCTTTATAAGCCTCTCAGAGGGTCAGTTTCGATGTGTCCCATTGCTGGTGGCGCACACTGTGATCACTCATCAAAGGTGGTGTCTGCCAGTCTTCTCCACTGTAATTAATAATAATTATTATTGGAGGGGGAGGTAGTTTGAGAATATGAAATATAGTTCTTCGTTTTTAAAACATGCATCAGCAAAATTTAGTTAATTTTCTTAAAAGGCTTGGCTTTTTAAACTTTTTATTCCTGATGCATGTTGAGGGAAGTGAACGCTTGGTGTCTCTGTGTTTCTTATTCTCTCAGGCTGCAAGCCCTACTTGCTCTCACTTCCACTTTTTAAAAGTTTTGACATTTAACATATATACAGAAAAATGCACAAGTCATAAATGAACAGCCCAACAAGTTTCACAAATGGAACACTCTGGATTAAAAAAAAAATCGCCACATTATTACCCCACTCTAGCAGATGCCCATTTTGTGTCCACTTCTGTTCTCAGTCACCCCCAAAGGTAACAAGATCTACCATAGTTCTGGCCAGTTTCTGAACTATAATGGAATGGTTCAAAATCTGCTCTATCGGGCCTGACTTTTTTCAGTCAACATTATGGTTATAAGATTCATCCTATCAGTGTCACTATATACAATTGTCACTGTTGTCTCTCCCAAGCCACCAACCAGATTTGGGGTCTTTTATTCCTTTGTTTGTTCAACAAACAGCTACAGAGCATCCAGAACATTAGGCAGAGACTAGCAGTGATGGACACACCTTGGACCATCTGGCCTGTCTACAGTCTCTCCACTTGTAACTCAATGGGGAAGCAACAGTGGTTGTCCACGCTGTGTCTGGCACTGTCCCAGGTGCTGACACATACCCTGTCTCACTGGATCCTCCCTCCAGTCAATCTAGGAATACATCATTATGTGTATATTGCAGACAAGGAGTCTGATGCTTAGACAGGGGCTTCTGCAGTTTGTATTTGGCCATAGAATTAATAGGTGGCAGAACAAACACTTAAACCTACATCCATCTGTGTGTGAAGCCCCTATAGCAGTCACACAGATGCCCTGTTTCATGTGCTCTGAATGCTCCTCAGTCTACCTGCAGCACTGGTGGACTGATTTCACGCTCTGTGTCCAAGGCCTTCCTCTGGCATGACAGGTCAGCCCAGAAATGCCAACGTATTAATTCCCCCAGAGACAATCCTTAACCAACAAGGGAAGGAAGTTGCTGGGTGAATACCTTCACTTCCCTGTCCCTCAGGGGGATAATTCTGATGTGCATTTTGTGTGCATCCACAGAGGGCCCTGCTGGACTGAGCCCCGGTGCCCCACAGGGCTCAGCTCATTAATGCACTCATGTTGGATTTCTCCTATTTCCATTACACTTTCCTAAATCTCACATGGTTTCCTGGAATCTCCTCCCAAATAAAGAACCTGCACTACGTCCTTCCTCGGGGTCTGTTTTCAGGAGAAACCAAATTAGGATACCTGTTCTCGCTGCAGTTCCCTGTGATGGGACACCTATTGCTTACAAACAGCGTACATTCCAGATTATACCCCAGTGGTTAACTGTACGAACGCTGAGTGTCCTCCCTCCCACAGAATGCCTGGCCTTCAGCACTCAGCACTCCCATGGAGGAGAAAAACAGTGTCCAGACAACCAATCACCTTGTTCTCTTCTCTCCAACAGGGTGCCTAAGGAGAGAGTAGGAAAGGGTGGAGTTTGGTGTGTGGGTGGCAAAGAGGCAGAGCGATCAGATCGGAGAGACTCACAAAGCAGGGGGATCATCAGAGGTCCCAAGTTTGGATGCAACAGTTTTGAATAGGGATTTATAACTGTTTAATAGCAAAAGCTTTGGATCTAAAGAAACCTGGCTTCAAACTTGTTCCTCCACATAAACTAGCTGTGTGACTTTGACTGTGTTGCTTACCCCCTTCCATATGTCAGTTTTCTCGTGTCCTGTGGTGATAATAATCTTGCCAATTCTATAGGGTTGTTGAGTGGATTAAATTTGAAAATGCAAGTAAAGCCCTTAACATACCTCTCAAGAGATAGATCATGTTTAAGAATTTAGCAATGTGGATGTGCTGGCTAAGACATGGACTCTATAGTCATATGGCTTGGGTTCAGATAGACAGCTTTTCTACTTACTGTCTCAGGCCTCAGCTTCCACATCTGTAAAATGGGGGTAATAAGAATTCAGGCCTCATAGAGTTGTTAGGAAGATTTCACATAGAAAAACAGAGAGTGGGGAAGCAGAGAGGGAGAGAAAACTTTAAATAGTGGGTAGCAGATCAAAAGCACTATGTTATCCATAAATCTAGGAAAAGCAACTTGAATCAGAAGCTGTTTGGAGACAGGGCAGGCGCAGTCATGGATTATGGGTCTAGACAGTTTGGACTAACTAACATGTAGGAGGGACATTAGCTGACCAAGAAGAAAAATGCGAAAAGATAGACCTGAATTTTCCTCTGGGCAGATGCCCTGGGTGAGTTGGAAACCAGGCAGGGAGAGGTCAAAACTCTTAGATGTCAGGAGGTGCTGATTCTCTAATTAAAGTAGGACAGAATGTAAAGCCTTTGGGGAATGAGACCATGTAAGTAGGAGGGATTCGCCGAGGCAGGAGGAAGAAAACAGAGGAGATAGAGTTGAATAGACATAAAACAACATGTTGTTTTATGTCTCTTCAACTTCCCACCAGATAAACCTGGCTGCTGCTTATATGTCCTTCCTCCCCCCTGAAAGCACTTCCCAGGAGACCATACCTTGCATCTCTCCCTAAGAGCTCCATCTACCCAGAAAGCTATCATGTTATTAGGTAGCTTAGAGGAGGTTTGGCTGACTGTTTCTCTATCTAGAGGCAGCTGTGATATGCCCTCTGCAGGCCTCCATGCCATGCCTACCAGCTTACTATGCTCTAGGATGCTTCTATATTGAAAGTTGTCCCACCTAGCTTCCTGGGTTCTGTGCCAAGACAAAATGGGGCAAAATAAATCAACTTGGCTTTCCCATCAAAGACACCTCTGTCTCAACCATCTGTGATGTAGAGGGGCAGGGATTAAAATGCATGACTTATGATACAGGTTGTTTTTGTTTTGTTTGCTTGCTTTTCGTTTTGTTGTGATGTTTTCTGGTTAAAGACTAGATGAATTAAATGTATATTTTTGCCTGCACAAGCTCTATTCTCTATACACTCGGGCAAGATGAAGTCCTTGGGTTAAGTCAAATTATTCCCTAAGAGGAAACCCGACTTTGGTTGATGAAGAGGGTCCCTTCTGTATCTTGCTCAGATGTTGTGGTCACATTTGACCGATTTTGAGTAGCTCTGAATCTCAGCTCTGTCAATGTTGCATGTAAACCAAGATTTTTACTAGCTACCAACCTATCATGGAAAAGTCCTGCAGTGCAATATGATAAGCATAGAATGAAATGCAAAAGTAACCTTTAGATTCTCAGGACTTGATTGGCAAATCAGCCTAAATCTCTATCCATAAATGTGATGGTGGGTGAGGATCTATACTAGGCACAACTCAGACACCAAAGGGCTCTGCTCCACCTGAATACAATGGGGCTAGTCACAGGCAGTGTTATTCTTTAGATTGTATATTAGGGAAGTTAGGAGCAAGGGTTCTGAATTCAGACATTCTTGGAATTTTATCCTGACTGTATTAGTCAACTATGGTGGCAAATATGCTGCATAACAAACAACCCCTAAAAATGTAATGTAATATTTTTCTTGCTCATGGGTCTGCAGGTTGGTCGGGTCACTCTTTTTCAATCTCCAGGACAGCTGAAGTTGGTTTCAGGTTTTAGGTTCAGTTCAAGTCTGTTCTAGATGCCTCTTAGGATGATTCTTGAATGAGCAAGTGCCCAGAGCAGGCTCTTTTCAGGGAAGATGGCAAGAATTCAGAGGACCAAGCCAAACAATGCAAGCACATAAGAGCTTTTGCTGTGTATATTCACCAACTTTCCAATAGCCAAAGTAAGACACATGTCCAACTCAAAGTCAATGGATCAAGGTTTATATGCCACATACTCTCTGAGAAGCACAAAAGTCACATGCAAAGGCTTGAATTTATAATCATCACAGGGAAGGGGGTTAAGAATTGAAGCAATCATTTATTCTACTACAACCACTAACAACCTACAGAACCTTAGACAATCATTGTAATTTCTCTTTTCTCATTTGTAAAATGAGGCATAATAATACTTGGCTCCTGGAACTGTTGGGGTTAGAGGATAGCACACAGTGGGTGATTAAAGAGTCACTCAATTGTTTTGGGGCCCCTTTCGTCCTAATTTCTTTTTCCCTGACATTCCATCAGTAGTACCTCCCTCCCCAAATTACTGAATTATTTTGCTTGGCCTCCTCTCACTTCCAGGAGTGATTCAA
Source organism: Myotis lucifugus (assembly GCF_000147115.1). Classification (NCBI taxonomy): domain Eukaryota; kingdom Metazoa; phylum Chordata; class Mammalia; order Chiroptera; family Vespertilionidae; genus Myotis; species Myotis lucifugus. The sequence goes on along the minus strand of NW_005871090.1, from coordinate 743,783 downwards.
ATTATTATACTTGCACATGAGGTTAGGGCAATGTGAATATCTTTGCAGATGCTCCTTTGTCGTCAGACTATGAGAAAGATTAATTGAGATCCAAGTATCAGCTTTTTGGTTGTGAGGCCCCATTTATAAATGAGGCCTCATACAATACACATCTCCACCTTTCCCTCCAGCTTAAATATAAGACAGAGCTCTGAAAGCTGATATTGACCCAGCCTGCTGCAGGGAGAATTACTTCCACACACACTTATCACCTGCCAGCACTGGGTCAGAGTGGGGCCGCTGACCTCTAGAAGTGAAGTTCTGGGTCCTTGTCACATGGAAGTAGAAGAATACATAAGTCAGGTAAAAGAATGCATAAGCCATACAAGAATATACTAGAAAGACTGTGAAAAAAAGGAAGCAAGTACCCTTGAGCCATGCCTGTGCCCTAACTTTTCTCCTTTGTCCCTTATCAGGTAAGTCATGGTCCCTATTCCCTGTCACATGCAGACAAGTGAGTAGGGGAGGTAAGAGAGGACAAAGGCATTATTCCAGTGGAAGACCCTTAATGGGAACAAGAGGACAGGGGAGAAGTAGTTTCCCTGACGATCTGTTTTACAAATAAGGAAGATTAGTCCCTTTCTGGGAACTTTCTAGCCAGTGGAGAAATCAGTAGGTTTAGAGTCAGTGGTCTGGACTCATATCAATAAAGGATCAAGTTATCTATTATCACAAGTAAGGTTGTGTAACAAAGCACTTCAAAGTTCAAGAGCTTAAAACCCAGCCCAAACTACAAAACAACACTGAAGGAAACTTAAGGAGGACATAAATAAATGGAAAGACATCCAGTGTTAGTGGATTGAAAGACTTATTTATAGATTTATTTACAGATTCAATTCAATCCATATCAATATCTCAATGATGTTTATTTGCAGACATAGAAAAATCTATCCTCAAATTCATATAAAATCTCAAGGGACATCAAGTAGCCAAGACATTCTTCAAAAAGATCAAAGTTGGAGGATTCATACTTCCTGATTTCAAAATTTACAATAATAATAACTAAACCAATATGGAGTTGGCATAATGATAAACATCTAGACAGTCTAGAGCCAAGAAACAAACTAGCATATGTGGTCAGGTGATTTCTGACAAGGGTCCCAAGATCATTCATTGGGGAAAGGATAGCACTTTCAACAAATGGTGCTGGAGAAACTGGATGATATACATTGCAAAAGAATGAATTTGGATCCTTACCTTATTACCATATACATAGGAATGAACTCAATTTGAATCAAGACCTAAATATAAAAGCTAAAACTCTAAAACTCAGAAGAAAACATAGGGAGGAAGCTTTGTAACATTAAATTTATTAATGATTTCTTGGATATGACACTCAAAACGTAGACACCAAAAAAAGAAAAATCAATAAATTGAACTTTGTCAAAATTTAAAATTTGTGTACCAAAGAACACTACCAAAAGAGTGGAAGTCCAAGCCACAGAAGGGAGAGAATATTTTCAAATCAAATATCTGATAAGGTGTTAATATCCAGAACTCCTACAATTCAACAGCATAAATAAACAACTCAATTCAGCAATAGGCGAGGGACTTGAATAGACATTCTCCAAAGAAGATATACAAGTAAGTGCTTGAAAAACTTCCCAACATCACTAGTCACTGGGGAAATGCAAATGCAAATCAAAACCACCATGAGATCCCACTTCACATCCATTGGGCTAGCTATTATTTTAAAACATTATTGTAGTGGGAAATAAATGTTCCAGTGATGTGGTGAAGTTGGAGCCCTCATGCACTGCTGATGGGAATGTACTCTGATGTAGCTGCTGTGGAAAACAGTTTTGTGGTTCCTTAAAAGTTAAACAGACTTACCATGTGACCCAGTAATTCCACTTATGGCTATATACTCAAAATAATTGAAAGCAGGGATTCATATACTTGAACACCAGTGTTCACAGTAGTGTTATTCACAATAACCAAAAGGTAATCAACAGATGACAGGAAAAAATATGGATGAACTTTAAAAACATTATGCTAAGTGAAAGAAGCCAGACACAGGGACAAATATTATGATTCCACTTACATAAGGGACCAAGAATAGGCAAATTCACAGAGACAGGAAGTAAATTAGCGGTTCCTAGAAAATGGGGGGCGGTGGAGGGAGAGTTATTTTTAATGGCTACCGTTTCTGTTTGAGACGATGAAAACGTTCTGGAAATACATAATGGTGATGGTTGCACAACAGTGTGAATGTACCTAATGCCACTGAATTATATATTTAAACGTAGTTAAAATGGTTAATGGTATGTGATACCTTACCATGATATTTTTTAATAGCTCTTAAAACAGTAAGCATTTGTTGTTCCTCCCAATTCTGCAAATTTAGGCTGCGCTCAGCTGGCAGGTCTTCCAGTCTCATCTGGACTCACTCATGCCTGTATGTATACTCAACTGCTGAGAGGGCCGGAGGCAGGCTGGGCAAGGATGGCCTCAGCTGGGCTCACCCAGATCTGCTCCACGAGTGTGTCATCATTCCCCAAGCCAGCCCCGGCTTGTTCGCATGGCAGCTGGGCAGGGTCAAAGCTGCACCACCTCTAGAGTTGGGGGTTCAAATAGGCACGCCATCACTTTGTGTGCATTCTCTTGGCCGGAGCAAGTCCTGTGGTCAAAGCCACACAAACAACTGAAATTTGCTCTAGAAAACTGATATTTAATGGCTAAATTAAAAAAAAATTAAGTGATGATAGGAAACTTTGCATAATTACTAAAATGCCCATTTATATAGACGATAAATAGAACCAAACGTCTAACCACAAGGCTATGCCAGTTTAAAATAAGTTTAGCCATAAAGAAAATCTAAAACGAACTCAAAGATAAGGCTTGGCCATACCCCTGCTGATATTTCATGCTGACTCATCCTTTATGGGCAAAAGCAGATGGAGGGTTTAATGATTAGCACAATTTAGGAGCAGCCTGCCACCCCACGACTCATCTCTAGTGAGTTTCCACTCACATAATGTCCCTTTCTCTCCCCACAGCAAGGCTTCCCACTGCCCACCACAGGCACACAAGCCTTTCCCCCTCCAGCAGGCAGCTTCACCTGCGCTGGGACAAAGGGGCCCAGCTTCTAGCTTTCATGTCTCCTTTCTTCTGCATCTCCCTGCTCTAGCCTGGGTGGAGGAGAGGGGTGCATAGATGAAGTGGGCTCCTTAATCTAGGACGGTCAGCAGCCGTGGCTCATCTCAGATCCTGCAGCTGGCCAGCCCAAGCTTGTTCATCTGGGAGAAGCAGGGGACAGAGAGGGTGGCAGTTAGCAAGGCTTCTTGCAGACCAGACAAAGAATGGCTATAAGGTCACTTCTGCCACTTTCTTTTGTGTATGCAGGCCATCCCAGGTTCAAGATTCTACTACCTCCCAATACAAAGACCTGCAAAGTCATGTGGCATGGGGAGGGGGAGTAATTGTGCCTATTCCACAGGCAATCTATCACAGAGACTAATACCCAACTGCATTGCTTGGCCCCTATGTCAGTGGTCGGCAAACTTCGGCTCGCAAGCCACATGCGGCTCTTTGGCCCCTTGAGTGTGGCCACGAAGTTTCAATCGCACTGTATGTGCGCGCCCGCACGTGGTATTTTGTGGAAGAGCCACACTCAAGGGGCCGCAGTTTGCCGACCACTGCCCTATGTGATACATTTTAGTGAATGTGCCTTCTTTTACTCCCTGCATGAGTTTATATCTCACCCTGAGCTATGGAAAAATACAACATTTGTTCATACATGGTCAACTCTACAGATACCCTAAAATCAAGCTGGGATGAGCAGTTCAAAGGTCTCAGTGCTCTGTCTCAGGCATTAGGTGCTCAATATCATTTTTTCTACCAGTACATTATCAGTGCATGTCGAGTTCATATCTCAAATTGCTCCTTGGTATCTCTGAAGCTGCTGTGGATGTCCTGGGCTCCGTGGCCATCGCCAGTTATGAAGAATTAGCCTGGGCATACTTGATGGAAATAGTAAGATAAAGTGTGCCCCTGCTTATTCTCTTTTATTTCTGGTCTGCTTTCAAATTCTGGATCCACTATAATCATTGTTATGATATATTCGTTTAGGTAACTCCAGCTGCTACATCTCAGTAAATAAGCTCAATAAAATAGGAGTGTGTTTCTATATCACTTAATATCCAATGTGGATTTTCCTGACTAGAGAATGGCATTCCACAGGGTCATTAAGTGATGCAGATTCCATCGCCGGGCCCTGGCATCCCCTTAGCACTGAGAGTATCCTGCTAGATCTTATCCATCCTGCTAGAGAGAAGAAAAGGGATTCTTTGTAACTTTGTCCAGGAACGTGATGCACATAACATCCTGCTCAAATCCCATGGGTGAGAATTGGTCCTGTGGTCCATCTAGACGCAAAGAGTTCTGGGAAATGTGGCTTCTGGCTGGGGATGGGGGAGTGGGGAGAGCACACACCTTTGGTGGTCACCTAGTAGCATATCTGCCACATTGAGTAAAAGTACTGATATCTATGCCCCATAGGGGAAGAGAAGGAAACCCTGTTTTACTTCATTTTTATTTTTTTATTGTACAATGTATCAGTGTTTAGAAAAGGTATATTGGTTACCTCCTGTGTCACATTTTTTAGACCCACCTTTTTCACTCTGGCCATTGCTGAGTCAACTGCTACTCACCTCAGTCTCACCATTTACCTCTGCTTTGGGGAAGGGCAATTTCTTTACTATCACCCTCTGGGACACCTGTGGGTGCCCTCAGCCATTCTGAGGCAGGGGATTGGAAGCAGGTTGATAACTACTTCCATGTTCATTCCCTTGAGTGGTCAAGCTCTGAGACTCATTCTTCACAGCTTTTCAAAACACTGAGCCCCGATTGTCCACAGATAATCAGCTGGATAATTCCCCCTTGAACTGGCTTCCCTCCTTCCTGCTGCACCCTCGTCCCTGTGCCTGGACCTCACTTTCCAAAATATACTACTCACATGCAGGTCATTGTCTCGCTCTGCTTTGAGGAACCCAGGCTAGGTCAGATGAATATGGCACATGGAAAGCTTGAAGAATAATATGAAATGCTATTTATTCACTACCCAAGTTAAGAAACATATTGTGGACTCTTGTCTCATGTATCTCAGAGATCTCCCTGCTCTTAGAAATGATTTTTTGTTTGACTAAATGAGTAAATTAATGAGTGGAAATACTAATGCAGACATCATTGTTCCCTAGACACTGAACCGAGAAACAGCCAGCAAACAGTAGCTAAATTTCCAACTACGGCATTCGCAGTCTCCAATGGACTTTTAACTCAAACATAACACACTTTGGTCAAACTGCCTTGAGTTGACTTCAGCCTGGACGCCTCATATCCCAAGCAGCAAGAACCAGGGCTATGAACTGCCCACATTTGCTTTGCCCAGCTAACAGTAAATAGAAAGTCGCCTTCAGGGATTGTCCATGTATGGAACTGGCCACTACTAGTAAATGTGCTGAATTCTCTGCCCTTTAAGAAGCAGAGAAAACGGCAAACACTAGAACATTTTCCAATTAACTTAACGAGGAAATCTTGATTTCTAGAAAATTTAGAAAACCTTTCTTAAATACATCCTACTTTTTTAAATTTGCATAGAACATAATAATTTTAGTTAGTAAAGGAGTTGGTTTCTTTGGATTCCACATAATTGACATGATTATGCGATTTATTTAAAAGGGTCTTAATGGTTAGAAACCCTCACCACCACCTCCACTCTGAGATATCCTGCCCTAAGTCTCATATTATCCTGGAATATGTGATTCTCAATTATTCACCCAATTCATCCCACCCCCTATGGTTACCAAAAAAAGTGGTATGTAGAACATGGAAAGAAAATAGAAGATCTGAGGTCTTTGGGTTTTAAAAAAAGCCAACCACCAGGAAGTCTTTCTTCCCAGAAGGCTCCAAGTATATCAGGTGTGTTCATTTGCTGTGATTATGTTCCCAGCTGTTTCGAGCCACATTCTTTCCTAAAAACAAGGGGATTCGTTGCCCACAAACAGGGCAAGAGTTTAGATAAATTCTTTTTTTTAAAATATATTTTATTGATTTTTTACAGAGAGGAAGGGAGAGAGATAGAGAGTTAGAAACATCGATGAGAGAGAAACATCGACCAGCTGCCTCCTGCACATCTCCTACTGGGGATGTGCCCGCAACCCAGGTACATGCCCTTGACCGGAATCGAACCTGGGACCCCTCAGTCCGCAGGCCGACGCTCTATCCACTGAGCCAAACCGGTTTCGGCAGAGTTTAGATAAATTCTTAAAAGCAGATACTTTCTGAGAGAGTCCTGGTTTGTTGTCGAGTCATGGGACTATTTAGCTCATTGACCTCCTGGCAAGTGTTTACCCAGAAAGACAAAATGAAACACATTCTGGAGGAGGGTGGAAGACATTGTTTTTGAAAAAGAAATGTGAGGTCTTATTAGGGAAAGCTGTTAATTACACCCTCCGTTATTGTCAAGGTTGATACAGCCTGTGAGAGCAGAGGCACTTTTTCATCTCTTCCCGGGAACAAGGGGAGACAGCTGTTCTTAGGGACTGATCCATTATAGCTTATCACCAGCCGACAGCCCGAGGAAGGAGCGCCATGAAATATGCCCACTGTCACCGGGAGCCAGAACAGACGCCGGCCGGGCCAGTCCATGCACAATGGAAAGACAGTGAGAACCGTGGCGTCCAACTCAGATAGATTGGGTTACATTGATTCTTTGTAGTGCTTGGCTGTTCTGCAGCATGAAATTCACTGATCCTCTTGCAGTTATTCTATTATTGATCTCTATAAAACTGCACAATCTTGCTTTAATAAGCATCAGATACTGACAGTAATAAATAGCGGTTCTTACATTTTGAAGCCTGGTTAAACTGTGTTGTAAAATTCCGCACGTTTAGATTTCATGAAAACCGGTCTGCCACTTCTGGTTCCTTAAAGGGGAGCCCATGCCAGAGAAACAAATACTGCCTCCGCTCTCCTTTAACTGGTCTTCCTGATTAGATAAGGCTATTAGACCCTTCTTTTTAAAAATCCAGGGGGTGGGGCATGTCAACAATTTATGTCTAATAAACACTTACATTATGCAAGCCCCTTCTTCCTAACACTGACTTAATAGTTTTCATTGCAAGAGGGAATGGCATGTGCTTTCTTTTTTTTTAATTTCTTTTATTGATTTTTTAGAGAGAAAGGGAGAGGGATAGAGAGTTAGAAACATCGATGAAAGAGAAACATCGATCAGCTGCCTCCTGCACACTCCCTACTGGGTATGTGCCCGCAACCAAGGTACATGCCCTTGACCGGAATCGAACCTGCGACCCTTGAATCTGAAGGCTGACGCTCTATCCACTGAGCCAAACCGGTTAGGGCGGCATGTGCTTTCTTAAGAGTGATCCATTTATACCGCCAGTAAACATTTCAAACACTAAAAAGGAGATTCAAGAAAAACCATGCCTCAGTACACTATGCTTTGGTTTCTTTGATTTTTTAAAAAATTATAGATAAAATTTTCTTTTCAAATGCCTGCAACCACACCTCCCTTCTATGGTACTCGGTTTTTATTCATGAATAATTCTGAGATGCAGAGCTTCACAGTAAGATCATGATGATACAGAAGCAGGAGTTCCAACATGGTGAATCTGTTACAGTCTTCATTTTGGTTAAACATAATAAATATTACACCTTCATAGGAAACAGGAAACTTAAACAGTATGGCTCCCAACAGCCAACTATAACATCATATAATTTTAACATAATATGTATCTATATATTCAACACTGTATGTACATATTAAAATGTATTTAACACTACACTCTTTCTATATATAAAATATAAAATCCCACTATACTGAAAAAGCAATCTCAGTCTAACATTTTCATTATGAAAGTAATCCTGATTGTAGAAATTCTGGAAAATACAATAACCCCATTGAGTGACCAGCAGACAAGCTGGGTTGTTGCCTGGGAGCTTGTTTGAGATCCAGAACCTCAGGCCCCCTCCTGAGACCAATTGGATTAGAATCTGCCTTCAACAGAATCTCCAGGTAATTTGTTTGCACATTAAAGTTTGAAAAGTACCTGTCTAAAATATAAATCACCCTAATCTCCCCACTTAGAGATGACTACTTACAATATTTTACTGCATTTCTAATAACCTTTCTTCTCATATATATATAGTTTCAATATTGAGAATCTAACTTTGTTAATATTTGTGACTCAGACTTTACATTTTTAAAAAGATAACAGAGTGTTGATCATGATTTGAAAGTATTTCATTGTTTTAGATCTAATGAGTAGTATTGAATATATATTAACAGTTGTAATTATTTTGAAGTACATCTGTTTAAATTTAAGACATTTGTATCTAAAATTACTAATAGTCATTTTTAAAGTCTTCTACATCAATTATCCTTTTACATTCAACATATGAAGCTGAGATTTATTCCTTCTATATGTTGCTTGCAACTTCTTTTTTTACCTAAATTATTATCAGCCTAATTTAAAAGTAAATTTTACCCATAAAATTGTTAAATAATTACCATTTATTAGTACTTACTGTATGCCAAGAATCATGCCTGCTTTTCACACAAATTATTTCATTGAATCATCAAAATAATGCTATAAGATAAGGGTTTGTTCTTACCATTTTATGTATTAAGAAACCAAGGCTTTACAACATTAAGTAAGTTGCTCAATATCATATTGCTATGAGCCTAAGATTCAAAACAAAGATAACAAATATTACATTGTTTTTTAAAAATGTTTTTTCCCTCAGTGGATAGTCTTTATTTTTTCTTAATAGCATTTAGCTCATAACAATACTAATATTTCTACTTTCACATTATAAATATAAATAATTTATATTTATAAATATAAACAAATATAAAGAATTCTATTTATGAAGTTTACCACTATAATTTTGTATATGAACTCAACATACTTCTCTGGATGGTGGGAATGCAGACTGATGCAGCCATTATGGAAAACAGTATGGTGTATCCTCAAAAAACTAAATGTGGAACTGCCATTTGACTAAGTAATCTCACTTCTAGGATTATATTTTAAGAAACACAAAACACCAATCAGAAAGAATGCATGCACCCCTATGTTCATAGCAACGCAATTTATAATAGCTAAGATCTGGAAATAGCCCAAGTGTAGTAGATGAATGGATAAAAAAGCTGTGGTATATTTATACCATGGAATGCTATGTAGCAGTAAAAAAGAAGGCTCTCTTACCCTTTGAGACAGCATGGAAGGACCTGGAGTTATTATGCTAAGTGAAATAAGCCAGACAGAGAAATGCAAGCATTATATGATCTCACTCATATACGGAATCAAATGAACAAAATAAACAAATAAACAAAATAGATCCAGAGTCATAGAAGTATGGAACAAACCGTTGAATCTCAGAGGGAAGGTGGGAGTGGGTGAGTGGATGAGTGGGTGGGTGGATGGGTGGGTGGGAAGAGATCAACCAACAAACTTATATGCATATATATGCACTAGGGGCCCAGTGCACAAATTCGTGCACCTTGAAAGGAACTGTGGGCCACCGTGGGCACAGGGACGGGTCTTGGCCGGTCCTCTGTGCCCCTGCCCAGCCCCTCCCACCACGGCCCCCAGTCCTCTGTCTGCTGGTAGCCCTGCTCCTGCTGCCACCGCTCCCATGCGCTGATGGCACTGGCTCTGCTAGCACCTGCTGACAGTGGTCATTGACCCATTTTTGATGGGTTATGATATCACACATCAAGCCTTTGCATTGCCAACTGGTGCTAATTTGTTTAGCTCAAGAGTCTGAAGAGAACCTTGGGAAGAAAGCTAGACTGGGAGAAAGTGGATTTGTATTTCAATCCCAGGTCTGTGTCATACCAGTTGGCAAAGTCAGCTGAGTCAGTTTTGCTCAGTAAAAGGAGATGACCTAGATGTTCTCTAGATTCCTTCCAACATTAAGATACTGGAAATGATTCTGTGGTCCTAGACCTGAATATTTCATGTATTCAGAGGTGTGAAACATGAAGGTAGACAGAAAAGATTAATTGAAATGCTAAGACAGATAGCATTCAGAGAAATGATTCCCCCCTTCCAGGATATAGACCCAAAAATAAATTAAATATGAAAAATTCTAATATAGTTAACTATTATTTGGCAAGTTCAGGGAAAGTCTGGATAATATTTTTTGTAGAAGGATTTTTTCAAATAGGTCTGATAATTCAGAAGATACTTAAAGACCTTGGCATACCTTACAGTCATTATTCATGTGGCCCATCAGTTAACACAGATGCCTGGGATGAAAAAATACCAGAAAGCTACCATGAATTTCTTATGTCAGTTTCTTTGCATAATCTGCCTATTGTTCATAAGAGAGAATAAGAATATGCACAGGGTAATTTCTATCCAGAATTCTGGCTAAAAAGACTTTTAGTTGATATGCTGTGATATAAACAAACTGATGCTATTTTCTTAAAAATTCCTGCAAATAATAGTTAAGAGGAGACCAACAGTTTAAAACCACAGAGAGTAACAGTACATATGTCTAAGAGGGTTTGGAGAGCATCCTGAGAAAATAGAAAGAGAGGTTGTAAACAGGTAAAATACACCTGAAATGCAATAGGAAGCTGCTCAAATAGACATGATATTTTTGAGGGTGAATTATTAGCATTCATATTTAATGCATTGAAAGATGCCCATTTCATCTTTTCCCCTTCCTGGGCTGCTCACTCTTCCCTATTCACATGTATTATTCCTCTACATTTATCTGTTGGGGCGAGCATGAAACATTGCTGCTCTGAGAAAAGGTATACACACACACACACATACATATACATATACCGCTGTCTGGGGGAGGCTCCAACAGAATATCACCAACTTTGGCAATCAGCCAATCAATTTAAACCCTCCCACATACAACCACAACATATATAATGGAACACTATTCAGTGATAAAAAGTAATCATGAAAAAATATGCTATTAGTTCACAGAACAACCTGGATAAACCTCAAAATGCCTTATGCTAAGTGAAAGAAGGCAGACCAAAAGTCTCCAGAGTGTGTAATTTCATTCATATAATATTCCAGAAGAGGCAAAACAATAAAGATGCAAAAAAAGACCAGTGATACCAAGGGTTTAGAAGGTAGTGTCTGACTAAGGGAAGCTCAGGAGATTTGGGGTTAGCAGAGGAACTAATCTGTATGGCACTGTAATGGTGAATACATGATGCTTTGTATATGTCAATACCCATAGAACTTTCCAGCACAAAGAGTGCACTGATGCATGCATTTTTTAAGTCAACCAGATCAGAGGATCCCACAGTGGAATGCAGACTGTGACCCCCCCCCAAAAAAAAAATCTAACTATTACCTATATCTGACTAACATAATCTCATTAAAGGGAGTGTGGGGGGAAAGTAACTTTGGAAAACAGTGCTTTGAATGGAAACTGTAAGACTAAAGTAAAAAAGAACTCTATATAAGAACTATACTCTGGTTGGCTGTTGTTTCCCATGCTGGTATGGGTCAATATTCTGAAGCTGCTGTACATGTATACTGGGATTGAATAAGTAAATGAATAACAGGTGGTGAGATCCAGGTTTTTCACTGTCAGAACCGGAGGGGAGGGGCAGTTACAGATAAGGGGAAAGCTAGAATGAACCATGCGGTACTAGACTAGGTTCAGAGACAATAGTATAAATTCATGTTTAGCTTAATATAGACACAGATGGGTAGATATAAATATAGAAGGTGCATTTACCTGTGTAAGTATACATGTATACATTTCCTCATCATGTGCATGAGAGGGCCAGGAAGCTATGGCACCCCAGTAGCAATGAGCACACCCAGCACCCAGATTCTAGTTTCTAATATCATTCTCCAATAACAAGGCTCCTTGGGAAAATGGCTGATTTTAGGGCAAAGCAAGGACAATATAAGGGAAGCCTGAAGAATCTTAGAGGGCCAGAAAGTAAGAACTATTCAAAAAAAGAAAAAGATGGGGAGCTTGTCAAAGTGACATAGCAGCCAGACTTAGAGAATTCTCAATAACCAAAGATGGAATCATTTGAGCAACAAAACAAATAATATAGCATTGGATTATAACCCAAAGTATAAGGTAAGTATCCATGATTCCATTCATACTAATACAAATAAATGATTGAATAAATAAGCAAATATGGAGAATAGATAAGTCCCCTGTGCATAAGAATTCAAAATACTCTTAAGGGCTTGGCTCCTCTTCCCTTGAGTATGGGCTGCACTGTGTCTTACTTCCAAAGAGTGAAATATGGAAAGGGTGTGGGATAATGTAACTTCACAGTGTGGAAACCTGGCAGACACTACCTCAGCCAGGCGATCAAGGTCAGCATCATCAGTGGTAAGTCATGTTGGTGGTGTGTACCCTGGATATGATGTAATGAAATTAGCTCATTACTGTGGGGCGCGGTTACGGTGTTTTGGCCAGGTTCAAGCCTCGGACTAATGAAAGGACAGGGTCCTCTCATTGCCACGTGCATGTCCCAGCTGGAGGGCAGGGCCCTCCCAGGACAATTATAGCCAACAGCTATGGTGGTAAGCTTGAACCTATGGTCCGAACATGTAGCCCCACGTGCCTTGTGATAGAGTTCGGGTGCATGTAGTTGAGTGAGGTTGAAACTCACGAGAATGCTGTAAACAACGTGATCACGCCCCTACTTTGCCTCGTGGCATCTGCTATAAAATAAAGACACAGCTTGTGGGCGCTGTCATTGTCTCCTCATCAGGGAGGCAGCGTCCCACTGATACCCAGCTATTATTCTCTTGTCTGTCTTTCCTTAATCCTTTCACCCCCCCTCTCGGGATCACCCTTGGTCGTGCTGGCGTGGCACACATTACTTTGTGGTCTTCCTCCCCAAAACCAATAACCCCCGTGTAATCATGAGAAAAACTTCAGACACCCCCAATTGAGGGACATTCTGCAAAATATCTTAAAACTGTCAAGGTCATCAACAACAAGGGAATTCTGAAAATTTGTCACAGACCAAAGGAGACATGACAAATAAATGTAATGAGGTGTACTGAGTGGGGCCCTAGAAAACTAGGAAAAAAATGAAATCTGCATCAATTGTGGAGTTTAGCTAATAGCAATGCAAGGTGTTAGCATGGGGAAACTGGGTGAAGGATGAATGAGAACTCTATTCTCTTTGCAACTACTCTGTTAATCTAAAAGTATTCAAAAAGTAAAAGTTTATTAAAAGGAAAATGGTAAAGACCAAAAGTATTAGTCCAGGGTTAATTTGGAGAATGGGACAAGACCTTGTCTTTCACTATATATCCATAGTGAAATGGATATATATGTCCATTTCAGAGAGGAAGGGAGAGAGAGAGAGAGAGAGAGAGAGAGAGAGAGAGAGAGAGAGAGAAACATCAATGATGAGAAAAGATCTTTGATCTGCTGTCTCCTGCATGCCCCACACTGGGGATCAAGCATGCAACCATATGTGCCCTGACCAGGAATTGACCATGACCTCCTGGTTCATAGGTCAGTGCTCAACCACTGAGCCATACCGGCTGGGCCATTATGTATAGTTTTGTAAGCACTAATCTAGGAAAACATTTTCTGGATAACTTTGGCTTTTTCCCCAGTTTAAAATCTTCTTTCTATTGTACTGACTGAGATGGTGTTGAACTCCTTGCTATTTGCTCAAAGACATTTTTATCTTAAAATCCTGGAAGTCTGAAGTCACGACACTTTGTTCTTTTGTCCGCCCCCAACATATTTTGCTGCAAACCTTGTCATCATCAAGGTGCAGCCCACTGGCTTTGTAAGTGGTTTGTGACTTCCTTCTGCTCTTGGTATTCCAGTTCTATTTAGGTCCATTAAAGGGAGCATGTGGGCTTGACAATTTGTCACCAAGATTCAGGTACACCTACCTCATTACCAAGCCCCCAAAGTTCAGTGATGATGCTACATAGAATTGTGGCCATAACAAGTATTGCAGTTATCTACACTAAATAAAAGAGAAACATGCAAATTGGTGTCACTCCACTACACCTACCAGCCAATCAGGATGAGTATGCAAATTAACCCAACAAAGATGGCAGTTAATTTGCATATGCAGGCGCAGAGAGAAGACTGAAGGCTCCAGCCTGAGCAAAGACTGAAGACAACTGAAAACTGAAGAGGCTTGGCTTCTCTGCTGTGGCCAGAACGAAGGCCTGGGTCCTGGGTGCCAGAGGAAAACCAGTGCCGGCAGCCAGGGGAAGGAAGGCCTATTGCACAAATCTCTTCATGCAATGGGCCTCTAGTATACTTAATAAAACATCATATTTGATCATGAATTAAATCACTTGAGTAATTTTCATGCTGCTCCCTGTTTACAGTCCAGAAAGTTCTGTTTTCTTCTAGAAAATCTAATAACTTCAATTGTTATGTGTTTCCCATGAAAAGGTAAAAAAAAAAAAGTGCAAACATTTCTGGGTGTGTTAATATTCAAGTAACAATGTTTACTGGGTTTGCAAATAATCTGGATAATGAATATAAACACACGATAAAACTTCTTTTACAACCAAACAATTATAGACTATTAAAATGATAACACCAGCTTATTGTTAGGTGATGGGGGTTGATTATTTAAGCGGAGGGATTTCCCATGAACTGGTAAATAAGATCATGCTAGCCAAAAATAGTCTCCTAAATGGCATTCTTTTCCATTTTCCCCCTTCATTCTTATTGTTGACACTATTGCAAATGTCCCCATTTCCCCCCAACTGGCCACCCTCCACTAAATGGTTTTTGATGTTTAATTGATCTTTCTGTTGAGATAGGTAAGGAAAGTTTTACAATTTGAGATTATTATTGAAATATTTTATTTCACCACTGAAGTCAATCAACAGTTTTTTGATTTTTAACTTTTTAAGTTTTTCGTTGGTTTGTTTGTTTTGTTAGTCCTCACCTGCAGCTATTTTGCCATTGATTTTTAGGGAGAGTGGAAGAGAGAGGGAAAGACAGAGAAACATGGATGTGAGAGAAACACATAGACTGGTTGCCTCCTGCATGGGCCCGGACTAAGGCCTGGGTCGGCAGGAGCCTGCAACCAAAGTACATGCCCTTGACTGGAATCAAACCCGGGACCCTTAGGTCTGCAGGCCAATGCTCTATCCACTGAGTCAAACCGGCTAGGGCTTTAAATCATTTTTTAATGAAATGTTCTTCTGGGGTCCGTTTTCCTCTGGTTTAAATTGGATGGGGGTGGGCATGGGATTCCTCCACCAATTGTTTGCTTTAAACAGTATTCCCTTTATTATTCCCAGACAATCGTTCGAGGAAACAAACCCTGCCAGGAATCCTCCATCAACGGCCTCCTGGAGGATTTCGACAACATCTCGGTGACCCGCTCCAACTCCCTAAGGAAAGAGAGCCCGCCCACCCCGGACCAGGGCGCCGCGGGCCATGGCCCAGGCCACCGGGAAGAGAACGGCTTCATCACCTTCTCACAGTATTCCAGCGAATCCGACACCACCGCCGACTACTCCACCGACAGGTACCGCGACAAGAGTCTCTATGGAGACGATTTGGATCCGTTTTATAAAGGCAGCCATGCGGCCAAGCAGAATGGGCACGTGATGAAAATGAAACACGGGGAAGCCTACTATTCTGACATGAAGCCCCTGAAATCCGACCTGGCCCGATTCCCCATCGATTATCACACACACTTGGACTCACTGAGCAAACCCAGTGACTACAGTGACCTCAAGTGGGAGTACCAGAGAGCCTCGAGCAGCTCGCCTCTGGATTACCCGTTCCAATTCACGCCTTCCAGAACTGCAGGGACCGGCGGCTGCTCCAAGGAGAGCCTGGCCTACAGCGAGAGCGAATGGGGGCCCAGCCTGGATGACTACGATCGGAGGCCAAAGTCATCGTACCTGAATCAGACCAGCCCGCAGCCCGCCATGCGGCAGAGGTCCAGGTCGGGCTCGGGGCTCCAGGAACCGATGATGCCCTTCGGAGCAAGTGCATTTAAAACCCACCCCCAGGGACACACGTACAACTCCTACACCTACCCTCGCTTGTCCGAGCCCACAATGTGCATTGCCAAGGTAACGTCCTCTGCCTCCTTGCCTCCAGAGTGGGGGACCCTCCACCAAGGTGGTGCGAGCACCGCCTTCTTATATAGTCAGATTCTCAAGTGCTGGGTTGCCTTGTAAGTGAGAATCCATATGGAAATTCTGATTTCCATCCCCCAGCCCCGAGAGCCGAAAATTTAGGGCAAGACACATTTATTCATTAAAGTAAAGGTCTGTGGGGGATCGTCTATGGGGTTTCTAGTTAAAAGGCCAAAAATCGTGTTTATTTGAAAGAACTTAGTACAACATGAGCACATCGCATTTATCGTAACGTCTCTGTGAAGGAGTACATGATGTAGATCGTTAGATGGAATAATACAGTGGTTCCTGCATTCTGAAAAAAATTTATGTGGCTCTGCTGAAAAGGAAAAAAAAAATCAGGATAATGCAGTAAGTTTTTAATAAAGTTAATTTTATTCCACTTGAGGGACAATTCTTCATTTGAGAGTATGTTCTTTCTATTATTGTTGTCTTAAAATATCTTTTTTTGTTTGTTTTAAATTTGGGGATTATAGATAGAAGCTGGTTGCTGGGCCTTTTTCTGTGCTTTTTATTTTATTTTGTTTTGTTGTAACTCCTTTGTTGGTTAAATAAGTTTAAATGTCAGCTGCTGCAAATTCTTTTTGAAATTGGGGACCACTGTTGTAGAAGTTCCTGAACCTGAACGTACTCACTTGGAAAAATACCTTGGAGAGTGTGCAAGTGGTTTACTTTCCCATGGTAACTTAGAAATATTTCTGCTACCTCAGCTGTATAGCGAAGTGAAAATGGGGCATTTGGTGATGGGCTGTGGATTCCATAGAGGTCTCAGACTAGTTGAGAGGGACGTGACTTCTAGTAGCGTGATCATGCATGCTGTACCAAACGCTCTCTCTTCAGCAGCTTGATGGGAGGCGAGCCCTTGGGGGATGTCCCCTTGGGGGATGTCCGACTGCTTGTTTTATTGATTGTACATAGTCAATATTTTTCTTTACTTACTATTTCTCATAAACCCAACCCAATGTGTTGAAGTCATTTACAGACATGCTGGTAGTGACTTTAACCATACCTTTAGAGAGAGAAAAAAAAACACAGCAAAAACTCTCACTTTAGTTTCCAATACATAAAATGAGAAACAAAGACTTGAAATATATACATCTAGTTAAAATTTAAATATTGAGAATGTTTTTCATCTTGCTATGTGAGTTATTTGAACTCCCATGATCAGGGTAACATGACTGCCTTTACTTCTTATGTTTTTACCAGGGCAATTGTTGGAAAGAGGTCTATCTAATTGACCAGCACAAAAATCTCATACACATGATGTATGAGATGGTTTATTAGATTTCCTGTGCATATCACTCACCTGAGGGAACCCCTTGGTAGTTCTAGAGTGAAATAAGGGAATCAACACATACCAGAGCTGAACCTGGTAACATCCGCAGGTTTGGAACAGCAGTGGTTACTTTATGTAACAGTAAAGAATGTTTTTCTCCTTCGCTGAGGTCTAATTGACAAAATTTAAAGATAATTAAAATTTACAACATGATGATTTGATATATGTAAACATTGTGAAATTCTCTTCCGACATAATTAAGACATCCATCACCTTACATATTTACTTTTATCAGGGGGAGAACATTTAAGTTCTAATCTCTTTGCAGATTTCAATTATACAGTAGAATTCTATCATCATCATGTTATACATTACGTCCTCAGACCTCATTCATCTTATTACTAAAGATTTGTACCCTTTACCAACTTATTGCTCCTCGCCCTTGTCTCTGACAATCACTTTTCTATTCTCTGTTTTGATTTCTACCTTTTTAAAAAAAGATTCTACATATAAGTGATATTTCACTTACCATAATGCCTGGCTGGAACTCTCATTTATTGCAAATGGCAGAATTATTTCTTCTCTTTTAAGGCTGAATAATATTCTATTGTATATATATTTTCTTGATCCACATTTTATTGAACCATTCATCTGTTTATGGACACATGACTTGTTTCCATACCTTGACTATTGTTAATAGTGCATTGGTCATGAGGGTATAGTTATCTCTTCCACATAAAGATGATGTTTCCTTTGAATATATATCCAGAAGTGGAAATGCCAGATCAGATGGTAGTTTTATTTTTAATTTCTTGAAAACCTTTATTCTATTTCCCATAGTGGCTGTACCAGTTTACGTTCCCATCAATAGTTACAATGGTTCTTTCCCCTCACATCCTTGCTAGCATTTTAAATCTCTTGTCTATTTGATAATGGCTATCCTAACAACAGAAAGATATCTCATTGTGGTTTTGATTTATAGTTTCCTGATGATTAGTGATGAAGAGCACCTTTTTATGTATCTGTTGGAGATTTGTATGTCTTCTTTAGAAAAATGTCTATTCAGATTCTTTGCCCATTTTTTTAAATTGGGTTATTTGTGCGTTTTGTGGTATGTGTGTTTTTCTAATTGTTTGAATTACTTGTATATTTTGGATACAAATATCAGATATTTGTATCAGATATTTGGTTTTATCTTTATCAGATGTGTGGTTTACAAATACTTTCTCCCATTCCATAGGTTGCCTTTTCATTTTTGTTGATAGTTTCCTCTGCAGAGCAAAACTTTTTTAGTTTAATTTAGTCCCACTTGTTTATTTTTGTTTTTGTTGCCTTTTCCTTTGGTGCTAAATCCAGAAAGTTGTTGCCAAGACCAATGTTGAAAACCTTGTCCCCTATGTTTTCTTCTAGGAGCTTTATGATTTCAGGTCTTACATTCAAGTCTTTAACCCATTTTTAGTTGATGTTGTGTATGTTATAAGATTAGGGTCCAGTTTTTTTTTTTTTTTTTACACATGGCTAATCAGTTTTCCCAGCATTATTTATTGAACAGACTATTTTTCCCCATTGCATATTCTTATATCCTTTATCATAAATTAATTGACCATATTTCTGAGCTCTCTATTTATTACACTGATCTATGTGTCTGTTTTTATGCCAATACTATATTGTTTTGATTATTCTTACTTTGTAATGTAGTTTGAAATCAAGAAATGTGACACCTCCAGTTTTGTTCTTCTTTCTCAGGATTATTTTGGCTATTTTGGATCAAATATGATTTGTGTGTGTATGTGTGTGTGTGTGTGTGATGCTCACATCTCCAATAATAAGAGAAAGCACAAATCTCATGTAAATCTTCAGATAGAGCAAAAATGAGGAAGTGTGTGTGGGTGTGTATTTGACATGAGTTTGACAACATTTGGCCAAATTGAAAAAAAATACTGTTAACCCACAATTCAAAAAAAACACACAAAACCCTCCTCCAGTGTGTTCTACCTACCTAATTTTTCTATTAATGTAACAGGAATCGAGGATGTTATGACATCCATAGATATTGGCATGCATCTTCCTATTTTTGAATGATTTGCTGGGGCTTAAGCAAAAATTAAGAAAATATAAAACCAGCTCTGGCTGGGTGGCTCAGCATCACCCTGTGCACCAAGAGGTTGCAGATTCGATTCTGGGTCAGGGCACATATCCAGGCTGTGAGTTCAAACCCCAGTCAGGGCACCTACAGGAGGCAACCAATCAATGTTTCTCTCTCTCTCTCTCATCCCCTCTTTCTCTCAAATCAATAATAAAAAAAACCCACATATCCTTATATGCATAACTCATGGACACAGACAATAATGTGCTGAAGGACTATGAGAGGTGGAGACAGGGTGCAGGGAGGCAAAGAGGGAAAAGTGAGGGACATCTGTAATAGAATCAACAATAAGAGAAAGCACAACATATCCTCCGGTGAGGATTTACAAAGGAAAGGTGAAGCCAAACAAAAGCCATGTAGTACCATTCAGCCCTCAGAACTATCAAAAGGGCCACATGTGGAGGGAGAACACTTTCCACCCTCTCCTGCAGGCAAGTCTGCCGCATAGGGAGGGAAAATGGCTGGAGATATTGTCCCCAGGCATTTGTTTTTGCTCCTTCTGATGCTCTCCAGGTACCAAGCAGCTGCCGGCTAGAGTGTCTTGTCTGGCTCAGCACATCCATTCGCTGGTCTGTCTCCAACCCCCGAGAAGCCCTCAACAAAATCACAGCTCTGCCAGTTCTGAGCACTCTCTGTGCTGCCTTGCACCGCGCAGCCCTGTGAAGCAGGCTCTCTTGCCCTCTTCATCCAGATGAGGGAATGGGCTTTGAGAGGCTCAACAACAGCTGGGTCAGTCAGCTCAGAGCAGAGCTGGGACCCAGCTTTCTAGGCTCAGTCCCTTCACTGACATTGGCTACATCCCTGAATGGCTTAGGAATAGCCTCTGTGGGCACCAAGCCTTACAGGCTCCTTTTGACACCTGCAGCAATGAGGTTCCCTTGGGTTGCATCATCCTGTCTCACTCTATAGCAGGATTTCTCAATCTCGACACTATGCATGTTTAGGGCCTGATAATTCTTTGTTGTGGGGGGCTGTCCTGGGCGCTGTAGGGTGTTTAGTAGCATCCCTCACTCTTAACAACCAAAATGTCTCCAGACACTGCCAAATGTCCCAGGGTGGGGCAGGCGGAGCAAATGCAGCCACAGTTGAGAACTACCTATGGCTCCTGTTTCTCCAGGACTTTTTGGCAGCTAAGGCTCCCAGGGTTTGAGTCCTGATATTGTCCCTTAAAACTGGGTAGATAAACTGCATGCCTGTGCCTCTACTTCTTTATCTATACAATGGGGATAAAGAGCATCCCTGTCTTATCATGTTGTGCGAGGGTTAAGTTAGTAATGCACAGAGTCTATGTGCATCAGTCTACGTGTGCAGTAGGTGGATGGATGGCGTCTGTGATGTGGTGCTGAGGGTGACTCCGTGCCAGCACTGTGCTAAGCATCTTAGACAGTAACCAATTTAGAAGAACTCAAAGCTCATTTCTTTTACCATCAAGAAGCTGAGACAGTCCAGCCAGTGTTGCTCTGTAACTGAGCATCGGCCTATGATCCAGGAGGTCACAGGTTTATTCATTTCTTTAAATTACTAGGGTTTCCTATTTGTAGAGATCATAAGCCTCTTGTCTGAACTCTCTCGGTGTGAGCTTGCCGTATGTTTTGTAAGGCAGGGAAGGGCATGACTCTTCCAACTCTGTGTCATAAGGTGTAAATTCCTATGTGCCTAAGTAGGAATCCAATGTCATGGTGTGGGAGACTGGCTTGCAAAAAAATGCTAAATATGGTGAATGACTTTCTGCTCTATGCAGTTTGGAAATCCAGCAATTGCCTGACCATCCGGAACTTCACTTACTTCCTAAGCATCCTGCATCAGGGTCTTCAGTAGATACCTTGAAGCATTAGCCCCCCGCGCCCCCCACTCCCCAACACACACACACACACACACACACGCACACGCACACACACCGCTCTGTCCAGAACAATCCAGCCACGGCCTCCCTGTCACCGGTACAGAAGGCCACAGTGACAAATAGATGCTGAAGCAGGATTTCCCCCCCTTTCTTTTCTTTCTCCCCCCTCCCCCCACCAACCCTATTTTTCCAGCCTTGGCATAAAATGGTCAAATGATGTTCTACTGCAGAATTCAATTTCACAGTTCAGTTAGGTCCTTGATTACACTGCCAAATTCAGATTAATGTGCATTTAACTAACATGGATCAGGGGAATTCTGGCTGACAGCCAGCTGTAATCAGAGCTATTGATAGCTGTGTGGAGTTTTATGCCCTGTCCACCGCTGGTGAAATTGATTGATTAAATGAATTCATTGCTATAATTACGTTTAATTTTGATACATCACAAGCCTGTGTCTGACCCTATCCTTGGAGATATCGTGTGCATTGTGGAAGGGTAGTTTGGCAGCGCTGTTAACCGGGAATTATTTACTTCCATGTAGTACAGCCTTTTGTTTTTGTTTTTGTCCTTCTTACTTTTTGATTGGGTTTGAATAGAGCCATGAAAAAGCACAGTTTTTTAAGAATTCATTTATATGGTATACTAAAAGGCCCCAGGAAACTAAACAATGAATGGATGTCATTAGCTATTTCAGAGAGAAAGGAAACCAAGACTGCTTGCGCATTCTTTCAGCATTTTAAAAGGTCCCTGTAGGGAGAATTCCTTCTCGGAAGGTATCCAATTTTCAATGACAATTAGTGGCCTTGGAACAGCAGCTAAGCAGTTTAGCAGCCTGGGTGATAATTTGCCCAAATGATCCAGCCTTCTCTTAGTACATCTCGCCATATGGAAACCCCTCTCAAAAGTATGCAGACCATGGTCTCATTTCTATGAAGTTACTCTATCACCAAACTGCAGGGCTGCTCTCTTTGGAGGCGTGGGGAATAGACTTCCTAGTCTCTCTTCATTGTTTTCACTCCTTCACAGCAGATTCCCACACCTGCTCTGGTCCCTGTACCTTTGCAATAGGTCTTCAAAGGTAAATTACTTGCTTAGATCTTTTGGAAATGGTTTGGGGTGTGGATGGTGGGAGGTTCATTGGATTCGTTTATTAAATATCTGTACCTTTTGCTCATCCAAGTCCACTGCATTGTGGAATTCATCCCCACATCTCTCTCGTGATACTATAGGCCTGCTCATATGGACTCCACATATACTCCATTTTTTCTTGAATATACTACAGGTTGTAGAAAAGGTTGCATAGTTCAAGCTTTATACCTTCGCAAGTCTTTCTTACATGCACGAATGTGTGTGTATGTGCAAAACAGTATCAATGGACAAATTCATCCTTTATGTTTCACTCACTTCCAAATATTGGATATCATGGGAAAGACTATTTAGAGCAGGACAATTAAATAATTCTAACAGTTTAAGAACCATGTAAGAGCCAGGAAGCCGTGTTACAAAAGAAAGCTTGGGCTTTCTTGTTTGGAAGAGTCCATAGAAGAATGTTTGGGCATTATTGTAGCTGAACACAGCATTCTGCCCTGGCCAAAGCAGAAACGAAAGCGATAGATTATGCACATAGATGACCATTTCAGTTTGCTCTGATGATTATTATTTTTGTATATTTTGAGCTTATTTCTCTAAGCCAAGACTGTTTTTAAAAAAACAAAACAAAACAAAAAAACACAACACTTAGGGTATCTTCATCCTGAGAGCACATGTATGGCTTTCCCTTCCTCTCCCCCCCACCCGCCACTGCACGTACCA
>NW_005871090.1:719467-720243 GCF_000147115.1 Myotis lucifugus | reverse complement strand
GCTGTGTCACAGACACTATTCTAAGTCCTTTATATGCATATTTTCGTTTAATTCTCCTAACAGCCATCTGAGATAGATGCTTTGATTTTCTCATTGTGTACATGAAGAGGCTGAGTCTTAGAGAGTTTAAGTAACTTGTGGTTCAAATGCAACCATGTACATAAATTGCTTAGAACAACCCTGGCATATGGAAAGCCCTCAGCAAATGTCAAGTATCATTATCATCGATAGAATTCTATCCATCCTGCAAGAATAGACTTCTAATAGAGAATTTGGTTTACAGAAGGGGCCCAATAAAACATCCCTGCATCTTACTAAAGAGGGAGTGTCCAGCCGTGAAAATACACATCGGGGAAGTGACAGCTAATGGTAGAAGGGCCAAGGCAGGAAGAAAGCAGGCCTGTGGTGTCAGGATTCCAAGCACGTGGACCATCTAGATACCTTCCCACTGGGAGTAAAGGACTGACCTGAGCAAAAGAATGGGGTGGTATGTGTAATCTTAGGGCTATAGGGCCCCGTGCCTTGTATTACTTGGGAGCAGTTTCTCCTCCCTGAGCCTCAGTTTTGTCAACAATAACATGAAATAAATTGTCCCTGCTTGACTGTCAGAGTACAAAGGAATGAGGTCTGCCACAAATGTGCTAGCCAGCAATACTCGCCATCATGAATCCCACATTTGGGTTTTTTATGACCCAACTGAGGACATGGGTCAGCGACATGGTGGCCACGAAAAGGTCACTCATGCATTTCTCCTTCACAAAGTCAGCTGTTTACCC